>NC_081350.1:63033285-63203310 GCF_029784015.1 Lycium ferocissimum
GTTATTAAATAATCGTATAACGCAGTTGGTTAGTTGAGAAATTTGGAAAACATCCTGAGGGATGTTTTATGGAGCATATTGGTGTTGATAATGTTGTTGTTGATGTTGGTATTGTTGTTGTTGTTATTGTTGTTGGTTGTTGGATTGTGATTCCGAGCTATGCATATAAACAGGGGAGATGCTGCCCGATTTTCGGCAGGATATGAAGTAGTTTAATTTGAAAGCTTAATGTAAGTATACGACGATAAGTCTAATGATAGTATGAATTCTCTCAAATATAGATTTACGAGCTCGGGAGGATAAGCGTAAGTAGTAGGAGAAAAAAATGTATGTTAAGGCTAGTCCCTTTCTTTCTAAAGGCATGATTCCTATGTTATGATTTCATACATGTCTTCCATAACATCCCTATTTCCCAAAAGCTAGAGGTTTATGATTCTCAAGGTTTTTATGACGCTAAAGATAGATGTTTCCTATAATGATAATGATGATGATGGTGACCCCATTTCTAGAAATTTCAAAGCTTACGGTTTGACGCTATTATGAGATTATTGAGCTTATTTCATGATTTTTTTGATTTCATTCATTATTTTTTATATCACCTTATGTTAGTTATTCCTTCAAGGTGAGATAAAGCGATGATGATTGTTCCATAAGATAATCGGAGGTTACCGACCTTACGTCACTCCGATAGAGTTGTAGCTTTTACTTAGGCTCTCATGCATGCTACTTATATATATATATATATATATATATATTATATATATATATGGATATGGGTAAAAAAAGCGAGTGTATTATATACGTATGGCCACCCGATCGGTTGGTATATTATGATATCGCCCCGAACGCGGGATATATGTGTATGGATCGGGCTACACGTTTCGCAGCAATATAATATATATATGGATCGGACTGCACGTTCCGTAGCAATATAATATATATATGGATCGGGCTGCACGTTCCGCAGCAATATAGAATATTTACGGATCAGGCTGCACATTCCGCAGCACTATTATGTTACATAAGTATGAGAAATGTTTTTATGAAAAGGCTAAGCATGCATGATATTCACCTTAAGAGGCAATCAAACATGCAGGTTATCCTTATCTCATGTTATGTTCTGTATCTCTTATTATGTGGTTACTCTTGTCTTACATACTCAGTACACTGTTCATACTGACGTTCCTTTTTATGGACGCTGCGTTCATGCCCGCAGGTAGACAGATAGACTGGTCTGATCCCTAGGAGCTCCATTAGCGGCATCTGTAAGAAATCCAGTTGTTCCGGAGCTGCAGTCTTTTGGTACTATTCCTTTGTACATATATACTTGGGCATGGTGAAATCCTGCCCCATCTTATGAATTCATGTATTCTACTTAGAGGCTCGTAGACATATGTATGCTGTTAGATGTTCAATAGCTTCTTCAGTTCTTATTGTTGTATAATATTTCGGTAGTCTCGTTGGCTTATGTTTATGGGCATTGTTTTCTATGATTGTACTAAGTATGATATTCATGAGCTATCTATATAGCCCACTTAGAAATGGTTATGGAATGTTAGACTAGAGGTGCTCGGTAGGCCAGTACCGGGTACCTGTCATGGCTCTCCGGTTGGGTCATGACATATTCTATCAATTCTTCATGCTTTAATGTCTCTTAATGGTTGCAAAAATTACTTGTGCCTAAGTACTTTTACTTTGCTTGAAAAAGAAAGTGAACGTTAGGAAAAGAGTTTGATAACAAGGATTTGGGTCATTAAATCCCATCTAATAGCTAGAGCTAGAGATAGGAAAGCTAACTTGAAACAAAATGGATGTTTACATTTTCTACATTCTAAGGCTTTAGAAAGCTTAGTAATGATATTTATCAATTTGGTTGAGAGACTTATGATAAAGTTACGTAGCCCATGTTTAATTGCATCTAGACATTTAAAGAAGTTGGATTGATACCCATTCGCATTACTTTCCATTGGAACCGCAACCTTAGTCTCTTTTACTAATAGTTTACATTTATAACAACAACTCTTAGAAATTAATTATCAAACTTCAAACCAATCATTATTATACCCTCTTTCCTTTGAAATATAGACTAATAGTTGAGCGTTACACTTAATAAGTATATTTCTTCGTTGTATTCTCTGTGGGATTTAAACTCAACCTTGTTGGGTTCTATATTTGACAATGACCGCTTACTCCTAATTTTAAAGGTGTAATTTGAGCGTATCAAATTTTAGCGTCGTTGCCATAGAATACTGTCTAGAAATTTACCAATTAATGTAAAACTCAACTTTTAATCTTTATTTCTCTTCTTATTTTTGTTTGTTGTTGTTGTTGTTGTGTTGACTCAGGTGCAATGGCAGATGTACAATCATATGATGAAATGATGGAGGAGACGGGGAATACAGCCACTATTCGCCCACCTCCAGTCCAAGGAAACGCGAGTTTCCATATGAACAATAATATGTTGCACCTGCTCAACACTAAGGGCTTATTTGGGGGTCTACTAACTGATGACCCGAATAGGCACCTTAAAAACTCTCTTGGGGTGTGCACTACTAATGTGCATCCAAACATCTCCGCCGAGATGGTCAGGTTGAGGCTCTTCCCGTTCTCTCTCACGGGTGAGGCCGCCGCATGATTGGATAATCTTCCGGACGGGTCTATTACTACTTAGGCTGAATTGACTCAAATGTTCTGTTGCACCCCGTAAGAGTCCGTGCTACTTGAATTAAGACAAGAATGAATGAGTTAAGAAAGTTCAAGGAAAGTTAATCGAGTTAGTAAGAATATCATTATATATATGGTTGCCTTAAATATCCCGAGGTGACATGGTAACCTAAAGGATTTGAAATCATGTTATGAGTACGTATATGAGGTAATGTGAGTGCCTTTTTAAAGTATTTGAGATTATTAGTAATGATATAGAAGATGGACAAAAGATATGAATATACTTTTGCGATTGGAGTTTCGTCGAAGCTTCGTAAGTTCTCTAGTTATGTTTAAGGTTATTGTGATTCTCCGGACCCTTCGAGACACGTGTATGGATTGTTATGTATGTATATGAGTATGTATATGTATGTATAAGAGGTTACATGAGGGTTGGAAGAGGATTAGAAGTTAAACGAATCTAAACGAAATGAATCGGAACAACTTCAAGAAATCTCAAACCAGACATTTTTAGCCCATATTGTTGGAGGCATATCTCCTAGTATATGAGGATTTTTAAGGTATTTCAAAAGCCTAAAATGAAGTTCATCGAGTCTAGTTTCCAACGCAATAAACCACTCGTCAAAATGATTTTGGGATAAGGAGATATGGACGATGCAAGTTAGGCTGGCGGGGCAGCAAGTTGAGACCCGACCCAAGCATTTACATTTCAGCCCATGAGTATATTTCGGCCCATGAGGCCCATTAACGTTAATATATATATATATGGAAAATTCATTTGAGGGTTGGTCATTTGCATCTAGGAGCTTCCAAGAATATTAGAGAGAGAGGGAGAGAGCTTCTAGGCTAAGAAAGCCATTTTGATCAAAATTCGAGCCCCGAATCTCGAAGCTCATGAAGAGAAAAGCGTTGTACGTTGCGTTGCCTTCAGTTTGAGCTAAAAATCAGCTAAAAAGAAGAGTGTTAACGTGGTTGCTGCAATACTTAAGGTAAGATTAAGGTCCCTTTTTCATTGTTAATAAGTTTATTTAGAGTTTTAGCGGATTAGAACGGAGAAAATAGCGTTATAAACTCATTTGTTGCTTTGTTGAGATTTATGGATCGGGGGCTGTTTTAGTTGGATTAAATGGATGGAATCAGCTGAGTTATGATGTATAATAATGGTTGGTACTGTTGTTGATGTTGTTGATGATATTTTGGGGCTGTTTTGTATGATTTTCGTGGTTGTTTTATGATAATATTTTGGGGCTGTTTGGTATGATTTTTGTAGCTGTTTTGTGATGATATTTTGGGGCTGTTTGGTATGATTTTCGTGGCTGTGTGTGTTGTTGATATTGTTGTGATTTGGGTTGTTGGTGAGTTGGGACGGAGTAAGAAAAATAAGGGAAATGTTGCCGGATTTTCGTTAGATTGTTTGTTAGCTTACAATGAGTAGTAAAGAATGACTCTCATCTAATTGTGGCGTAATTATTGCCTTGTTATAGATTACAAACTTGGACAGTAGATTTTAGACGAATAGACGCGCTTCCAGGTATGTAAAGCTATCCCTTCCTTCTTTTTGGCATGAATTACATAAATGACCGAACGATGAACATACATAATTCCAAAGAATTCTAGTTCTCAGTGGTACTTAACATGATAGTTGTCTTTGATTCTCCAGTGTTGGTTCATTCTAATTATTCTATTGAGTCTCAGATGATGATTTAATTTGCATATGGTTGCTCATGATATTCTACTCGTGCATGCTGTTAATATATCATCCACCGAGTCCCAGGCCGGGTATGTATTCGTGCACAGTTTCACTACATTGTTCACCGAGTCCCTCACTAGAGGGTCGGGTACGGTATATATATATATGATTATTTCATCGAGACCCTCACTAGAGGGTCGGGTACAGTATATATGTATATGACTTCATTCACCGAGTCCCATAATAGGCCGGGTACGGTATATTATATAGATATGCATGACTCTCATCTCATAAGGCACAGGTGCATTGGTATCTTTGATTATCATACTTGTCTTCTGTCATCTTTTATTCAGTAATGATCTTCTTTATTGTATTTCATGCTTTATATACTCAATACATCTCTCGTACTGACCCCCTTTCTTCGGGGTCGCGTTTTCATGCCCGGGCAGCATACTCGGTTTGGTGATCCTCCGGCCTAGACTTCGCTTGTCGTTTGAGAGCTCCATTTTTCCGAGCCTAAGTCATTTTGGTACATATCCTTTGATATAGACTTATGCATATCCAGGGGTACGGCGGGCCCTGTCCCGTCATATTTCACTATTATACTCTTAGAGGTCTGTAGACATGTGTGGGTTGTATATAGGTTTTGGTCAGCTATATAGATATGGTTCGTTTTGGATATTCCCGTATATGGTGGCAGCCTTGTCGGCTTGCATATTATGTTATGTTTTGGTTAGCTGTGACTCCTCAAGAGACAGGTTCACTATGATAAATGACGTTATGAGTTTATAGCTTGTTTTTACAAATTTCCGTATTGTCCTTAGTTTCTGACTATATCTAAGAGGTTCGTATACGAGTGTCCAGCTCAGGCACTAGTCATGGCTCATCAGGTTGGGTGTGACATGTTCCTCAAGAAGTTCTTTCCTCATTCTCGAATGCTACAACTCCGAAATGAAATCAACAACTTTCGTCAACTTCCGGTTGAGGCTTTAAATGAGGCTTGTACTCATTTCAAAAAGAAAGTTAAGAGTTGTCCAAAGAACGGGTTGTCCGATAGCATTCTTCTTCAAACATTCTATCGGTCGCTTGATTCGGTCAACAAATCGGTGGCCAATAATATTCTTTGGTGGGTCCATGATGGAAAATTCTTATGTGGTGATGAGTGCTCTCCTAAATAAATTGACTGACACCAATGAAGCTTGGCACACTAGGGAGTCGAAAGTAGTTGAAGAAGGTCCTTCCAAAATAGTATTGTCTCGAGAGGCAATTAAGAAGGAAGAAGAGGAAGATGACAGCATGGCAAAGTTGGTTACTCAAATGGATCTTCTCACAAAACATGTGTTGGGTAGAGCTTCTAAGGGGGTTAATGCGGTAGGATCTTGTGAAGGGGGTCCTCAAGATGAGAAATGCTTCCAAGTGGGTGAGGAGAAGGCCAATTTTATAAATAATCAAGGGGGGGTTCCCAACCTAACTACCAAGGTCTTAATCAAGGATCTTGGCGGCAAGGTCAAGAGAATCAAGGTTGGAACAAATAGCATGGGAATTCTTAATGGCGGGACAACAATTAAAGTGGTTACAATAACAATCAAAGTGGTTACAACAACAATTATTACAACCACCGAAGCTCAAATCCTTATGTCCCACCCAGAGGGAACCAAACGATTTCAAATGAGATTTATTAGGAGTTAGCTAGTTAACTATAGACACCGGAGTTATTGTCGAAAGGATGCAAGATCATTGGTGCTCGTTTTGCAATACAAGAGTCCGAGTTCGTGTAATAGGTTATGGAAGGACGGGAAAACAAGTGAACTAAGGAGATTAAGCTTCCGAGGCTTTGAAGGAAAGTTAAAGGCAAGGCCATTTTCCGGTTTTGATTTAATGCGCAAGTCGCTTATAAATATTATTGGCATGGAATATTAAGGGCAAACTTGGAATTCGGAAATTATTATTAGTTCATGGAAATTATTATTAGCTCATGACTTTTTTGAGAAGCCAAGTGGCCGTGGGTCCCACCCATGGTTGGCCAATTATCTTAAGCCATGAAGATGTACATGTGGTCATCTTATATTTTAAGGATTAAATGTACATGTAGACAAGATGACTAGGCAAGCAAGAAAATTGGTCATCTTTTATGACTTAAGAAAAATTCTAGAAACTTGGAGAAGAGAAAAAAAAAAAAAAAAAAAAAAAAGAAAAAAAAATTGCACATGACCGGCCATATATATATATATATATATATATATATATATATATATATATATATATATATGTGTATATATATATGTGTGTGTGTGATGAATAATACAAGGCAAGTCATCATATTCTTCCCCTTAGAAAAATTTAGAAGCTTGGAGAAAAAGGAGAAAGGCCATTCGGCCAAGGGAGGAGCCGAGAGAGAGAGAGAAAAAGTGATCAAAAAAAATAATTCTCTCTAGCAATTCCACTCCTTAGAAGGTGCATGACAACGTAGTGGAGTCGTTGGAGTAGTAAGAACAAGCGTCGATTCAAGGTGCAAATCATAGCCAATTTGAGGAACTAAGTGAAAGAGGTATGGTTCAATCCTATTTTTCATATGTTATGCATGGTTCGTGTATGTTGTGGAGTGTGGAAACGAACGAAATCCATGAAATTGTGGTGTTGTTGTGGTGGCCGTGTAGGTTGCCTTGGCCGTGTGTATGCCATGTGTGTAAGAATGATGAATTCATTTTACTTAGTCTTGTAGTTGTGTTTGTTGTAGATTCTATGATGAAAATGAATGTTTGATGACTCATGTTGACGTTGCAATTGTTGTGGGCTGTTTTGGAAAGTAATATGATGTTAATATAGGTTCTTGTGTTCATAAGAATGATGATTGTTAGCATGCGGATTGTTGGTGTAGTTTATGAATTCGTAGAGAACAATTAAATGGTTGAATAGTGAATTGACTAGTTATGGAAATTGGAAAACAGCGTGTGGGCTGTTTTATGGAATACTTTGATATGGGAAATGATATTATTGATGTTGGTATTGTTGTTGTTGTTGTTGGTTGATGAATTGAGAATTCGGGCTAGGCACCTAAACAGGGGAGATGCCCGATTTTCGATAGAATATAAAATAGTTTAAGTTGGAACTTGAGATAAGTATGTGATACGGAGACTAACATTAGTGTGAATCCTCTCGAATGTAGATTTGTGAGCTCGGGCGGATAGACGTAGCCAATAGGAGGTCGAGCAGGTATGTTAAGGCTCGCCCCTTTCTTTCAAAGGCATGATTCTTAGATTACGATTTCATAAATGCTTCCATAACTTTGTTGTTGTCAAAAGTTAGAAGTCTATAATTCTAAGGCATGATTTCTTTTCCCGATGACCCGTAAATGCTTTCTAAAATGTCTGTATCTTTCCAAAATGGAGGTTTATGACTCCGTAAGCTTTCATGACAACTCGATGGATATGTTTTACAATGACAACGATGATGTCAAAAATGAGAATATTTTCCTACGATGAATATGATGATGATGATTCTATGTTTAAAGGTTCCAAGTTTATGATTTCAATGACGATATGAGAATGTTGAGCTATTTCTTGATTTCTCAATTTTATTCATGAATGATGACTATTTTTTTAAGGATTCCAAAGTATATGAATTGATGCCTTATGATCCTATTTTATGTTTCCTCGTGAAGCTATTTCCTCGTGAAGCTATTCTTCATTGACAGTCTCACCTTATAATAATCGTTCCTCCAAAGTGAGACAAAGCGACCACGATTAATCCATAATATGATCGGAGGCTACCGACCTTACGTCACTCCGATAGATACATGACTTTCTTTGGGCTCTCATGCATGCTACTTATATGATATATGAATATGATATATGTATATGTATATGGGGAATATGGGAAAGGGCGAGAGCGTTATATACGCGTAACCACCGATCGGTTGGTATAATATGACATGATACCGTCCGGACGCGGGATGCCGGACGCGGGATATGTGGTTATGGATCGGGCTGCACGTTCCGCGGCAATATATTATATGGATATATATATATATATATATATATATATATATATATATATATATATATATATATGGATCGGGCTGCACGTTCCAAAGCACTAAGCATGCAAGGTACCCGCCTAAAAGGCACTCAGATGTACGGAGTTACTCTTTATCTCATGATATGTTCCATATTTTCGTCTTGTTACTATTCATGCTTTGTATCCTTCCATATGTTGTTACTCATGCCTTACATACTCGGTACATTGCTCGTGCGACGTCCCTTCTTGTGGACGCTGCGTTCATGCCCGCGAGGTAAACGGGTAGACGCATCGATCCCTAGGAGCTCCACCGGCGGCATATTGGGAGCGCTCCGGTTGTTCGGAGCTTCGGTTTACCGGTACTACTTTTGTGTACATATTTGGGCACGGTGGAATCCGGCCCCGACTTGTGGATATATGTATCTTATTTAGAGGCTCGTAGACGGACGTGTATATCAAATGTTTCGTAGTCCTGCTCGCCCTTATGGTTGTATAATCTTTTGGTAAAACCTACTGACACTCGTTCACGAGTATGCTATTGATGATTATGTTGAGTAAGATATGATTGTATCGTCCATATGGCCCACTCAGTAGTACGAATAGAATACATGATAAGAGGTGCCGGTATGATATTATCGGGTACCGTCACGGCCTACGGTGGGGTCGTGACAAAAGTGGTATCGAGCGGTTCGTCCTAGGGGTTGTCTACGAGCCGTGTCCGGTAGAGTCTGTTTATGGGTGTGAAGCGCGCCACACTTATAAACGAGGAGGCTGCAGGGCATTTAGGAATAACTGACCTTCTTTGCACTCTAGATCGTGCGGTAGAGCCATGTTACCAGGATTCCCTGTTCTTCTCCTAATCGTTTGCTATGATTTCAGCAATGCCTGTGAAGAGAAAAGCTACGGCGGCCCAAAAGGGCAAGACCAAGACGGTGGCTGGGAGAAGAGTTGAACGGGAGCCACCGGTGGAGGTAGAAGAGGGCGAGTCTCATAACGAAGCCCCTCCTCAGACTTCTCATGCTCCACCGGTGTCGGCGGAGCGAGAAAGAGTTTCGGCTCCAGCCCCAGCACCACCAGTTCCACCGCCAGCAGCTCAGGGCCAGCAGGTGACAGAAGCTATTCAGTTGCTGACCCAATTGGTTGCCGCCCAAGCTCAGCGGCAAGGTGCGGGCCAAGGTGATAGGGCGGTGAGTGCGAGAGCCCGCGATTTTATCAGCTTGAATCCTCCGAGTTTTATGGTTCGAAACCCGATGAAGACCCGCAGGGCTTCATAGATGAGATGCGAGGACGCGCGGATAATACATGCGTCGGATACGGAGTCAGTAGAGTTGGCTTCGTACAGGTTGTGGGATATAGCCGTCCAGTGGTATAACGCTTGGATATCTTCGAGGGGAGCAAATGCACCTCCTCCGGTTTGGCAAGAGTTCACCGAAGCATTCCTGCGACATTATTTACCACCGGAGGTACGACGGGCCCGAGCTGATCAGTTCTTGAATCTTAAGCAAGGTAATATGAGCGCTCGGGAGTACAGCCTCCGATTTAATTCTTTGGCCAGGTATGCCCCGGCCATGGTAGCCGATATGGGAGACCGTGTGCATCGATTCGTGAGTGGGTTGGGGCCACATTTAGTTAAAGATTGTTTGACGGCTTCACTCCAGGATGGGATGGATATCGCTCGTATTCAGGCCCATGCCCAAAACCTGGAAGAACGGCGGCGGCCGCGCAGAGAAGTGAACGTTACACGATAGAGGGCGCGAGAAAAAGGGCCGGATCTTTCGGAGCTAGCGGTGAGTATAGAGGAGGGCGAGACACGGCAATATTCCGGGTATTCAGACCAATCAGTAGCCAGCGCACCTCCTCGATTCGCGAGTAAAAGATTTGACCGTCCTCTCTATTCAGGACCAGGCCAGAGTTCAAAGGCTTCAGGGTCCCAGTACAGGGCTGATTCTAGTAGGGCGAGGCCACCCCTACCACGGTGTACTCGGTGTGGCAGACCACACTCTGGACAGTGTCGCGTAGATACAGGTGCCTGTTTTACTTGTGGTCAAGTTGGCCATTTAATGCGGGATTGTCCGCTGAGGAATGAAGGAGACAGAGCTCAGCCCGCCGGATCGGCGATTGGTTCATCATCGTCCGTGCGCCCTCCTGGACAAGTATCCCAGACTCCGGCAGGCCGTGGCCGGGAGAGGTGGAACACCCGGTTCGGGCGGTCCCCGAACCGTATATATACGCGGCGGCGGGACGGCAAGATCTTGAATCTTCCCCAGACGTGGTCACAGGTACACTGTCAGTATTCTCCTATGATGTATATGCGTTGATTGATCCAGGTTCTACTCTGTCGTATATCACTCCCTATGTTGCTAACCGCATTGGGATGAAACCGAAACCAATTATACCTTTTGAGGTAGCTACACTGTAGGAGACCCGGTAATAGTCGGACGGGTATATAGGGATTGTGTGATCGCGGTTTGTGATCGTCGTACTCTGCTGATTTACATGAGTTAGAGATGCTAGATTTTGACGTCATTATGGGAATGGATTGGCTAGCCTCCTGTTACGCTAACGTTGATTGTAGAACAAAGGCAGTCCGATTCCAGTTCCCAGGGGAACCAGTATTAGAATGGAAGGGCAATACGGCGTCTCGAGGGGTCGATTTATCTCCTACCTCAAAGCAAGAAAGATGATTGCCAAAGGCTACATTTATCATTTGGTTCGGGTTCAAGACATAGAAGCAAAACCACCAACCCTTCAATCCGTCCCTGTGGTGAATGAATTCCCAGACGTGTTCCCGGACGAGCTTCCAGGTTTACCGCCAGAGCGGGAGATTGAGTTCACTATTGATGTGCTACCTGATACTAAGCCCATATCTATCCCCCCATATCGAATGGCCCTGTAAGAACTAAAGGAGTTAAAAGCGCAATTGAAGGATTTGCTCGAAAAAGGCTTTATTAGGCCAAGCTCGTCGCCATGGGGAGCACCTGTGTTATTCGTGAGAAAGAAAGATGGTTCCTTAAGAATGTGTATCGATTATAGGCAATTGAACAAGGTGACCATAAAGAATAAGTACCCCCTTCCAAGGATCGACGATTTGTTTGACCAACTACAGGGTGCCAAATGGTTCTCGAAGATAGATCTAAGATCAGGGTACCATCAAGTGAGGGTTAAGGAGGAGGACATTCCCAAGACGGCTTTCAGAACGAGATACGGCCACTATGAGTTTCGGGTAATGTCGTTTGGCCTGACCAACGCTCCGGCGATATTCATGAACACGATGAATAATGTATTCGGGCCTTTCCTAGATTTGTTCGTGATCGTGTTCATTGATGACATTTTGGTGTATTCCGATCGAAGCGGAACATGCGGACCATTTGCGTCTTGTTCTTGGAATCCTTCGAGCTCGTGAGTTATATGCCAAATTTTCAAAATGTGAATTTTGGCTGAATTCGGTGACTTTTTCCGGGCCACGTCATTTCGCGATGGTATTCGGGTAGATACACGAGAAGATTAAAGCTGTGAAGAATTGGCCAAGGCCAACAACGCCTACAGAGGTCCGTAGTTTCTTGGGTTTGGCCGGTTACTATAGAAGGTTTGTAGAAGGATTTTCTTCCATCGCAGCACCATTAACGAAGCTGACTCAGAAGGCGGTTAAGTTTCAGTGGACGGATGCGTGTGAGCGCAGCTTTCAGGAATTGAAAAATAGGTTGACTTCGGCCCCAGTCTTGACACTCCCCGAAGGATCGGAGGGCTTGGTTATTTATTGTGATGCTTCAGGTGTCGGACTAGGTTGCGTGTTGATGCAGCATGGCAAAGTAATTGCCTATGCCTCACGGCAGTTACGAAAACACGAGAAGAATTATCCAACCCATGACTTAGAATTGGCTGCGGTTATTCACGCATTAAAGATATGGAGACATTATTTATATGGTGTCCATGTGGACATTTATACAGATCATAAGAGCCTACAATATATCTTCAAACAAAAGGAGCTGAATTTACGCCAAAGACGGTGGCTAGAGTTGTTAAAGGATTATGACATTGATATCCTATACCATCCAGGGAAAGCGAATGTTGTGGCGGATGCTCTTAGCCGTAAATCTATGGGTAGCTTGACGGATGTACAACCGGGAAGCGGGGAGATGGTTCGTGAGATTTACCAACTAGCCTTGCCTTGGAGTCCGTTTGGCTAGTTTGGAGATAGTGGAGTTTCTCTCGGGGGAGTTTTCTGAGTCCTCTATTATAGAAGAGGTAAAGAGATGTCAGTACGAGGACCCTGTTCTGGCACAGTATAGAGATACAGCTCTTCAAAAGGAGAAGACCCCATTTGAGGTGACGCCCAACGGAGTGCTATGGTATAGAGGAAGATTATGTGTGCCTAATGTTGTTTGGGCTACGACGACAGGTCATGGGTGAGGCACATCATGCTCGTTATTATGTACATCCGGGGGCAACAAAGATGTATCATGACCTCGGATGCTTATATTGGTGGGATGGCATGAAAAGAGACATAGCGGAGTTTGTTGCCCAATGTCCAAATTGTCAACAAGTTAAAACGAGCATCGAAGCCGGAGGATTTCGCAAGCTATAGAGATCCCCACCGGAAATGGGAGGCGATTAATATGGATTTCATTGTAGGCTTGCCCGTTCCGGCGCAAATACGATTCTATATGGGTGATAGTTGATAGGCTCACGAAGTCGCTCACTTTACGCCGGTCGAACGACGTATTCGGCGAGAAGACTATGCAAAGTTATACATCAAAGAGATAGTACGACTCCACGGGGTTCCAGTGTCTATTATTACGGATAGAGGGGCGCAATTTACGGCTAATTTCTGGAGATCCTTTCAAGAAGGTTTGGGAACGCAGGTGAAACTCAGTACAACATTCCATCCGCAAACCGACGGACAGGCAGAGCGCACTATCCAAACCCTTGAAGACATGCTAAGGGCATGCGTGCTAGATCTTGGAGGCAATTGGGACGATCACCTGCCACTTATTGAATTTGCATACAACAATAGCTATCACTCTAGTATTCAAATGGCCCCATATGAAGCTTTGTACGGGAGAAAGTGTAGATCGCCTATTGGATGGTTCGAGGTAGGAGAGGCACAGTTAGTAGGCCCAGATCTGATTCAACAAGCGGTAGAAAAGGTCAAGCTTATTCAAGAACGGCTACTAACAGCTCAGAGTCGTCAAAAATCCTATGCGGACAACCGTCGGCGAAACTTAGAATTCAAAGTCAATGATTGGGTGTTCTTGAAAGTATCACCGATGAAAGGGGTGATGAGATTTGGTAAGAAAGGGAAGCTCAGTCCTCGTTATATTGGGCCTTACAAGATTGTGCGCAAAGTGGGCCGAGTAGCCTTGTTGATTGATTTACAAGTTTGGGACGAAAGGGTGATGAGATTTGGTAAGAAAGGGAAGCTCAGTCCTCGTTATATTGGGCCTTACAAGATTGTGCGCAAAGTGGGCCGAGTAGCATATGAGTTGGATTTACCCCCAGAATTAGAATCAGTCCACCCAGTATTTCACGTATCCATGCTACGCAAGTGTGTTGGAGATCCCTCCAGGATTGTTCCTGTGGATGATGTACAAGTCACGGAGAAATTGTCCTATGAAGAAGTACCGGTTGCTATCTTGGATAGCAAGTCCGAAGGCTTAGGACCAAGGATGTAGGAACAAAGTTTTCAAAGTTTTGTGGAGGAATAATAACGAGAGAAGAAATGACTTGGGAAGCCGAGGAAGAAATGAAGTCCGGTACCCGCATCTATTTCAGCCTCCAGAAGATATACAAACCGAGCCCTCAGTACCCTCAGGTATGTAATGTTTCTCCAAAATGATTCTTTGACCGAATTTTGGGTGGTTGACAAGATGATAGTAGTACAGTTATAGGAAAAGCTCTAGTATGTTTTTAAGTCCCTAAGAGTCTAACATTCGAGGACGAATGTTCCTAAGGGGGGAGGAATTATTACACCCCCAAGTTTCGGTACATTGAGATTTATTAGGAGTTAGCTAGTTAACTATAGACACCGGAGTTATTGTCGAAAGGATGCAAGATCATTGGTGCTCGTTTTGCAATACAAGAGTCCGAGTTCGTGTAATAGGTTATGGAAGGACGGGAAAACAAGTGAACTAAGGAGATTAAGCTTCCGAGGCTTTGAAGGAAAGTTAAAGGCAAGGCCATTTTCCGGTTTTGATTTAATGCGCAAGTCGCTTATAAATATTATTGGCATGGAATATTAAGGGCAAACTTGGAATTCGGAAATTATTATTAGTTCATGGAAATTATTATTAGCTCATGACTTTTTTGAGAAGCCAAGTGGCCGTGGGTCCCACCCATGGTTGGCCAATTATCTTAAGCCATGAAGATGTACATGTGGTCATCTTATATTTTAAGGATTAAATGTACATGTAGACAAGATGACTAGGCAAGCAAGAAAATTGGTCATCTTTTATGACTTAAGAAAAATTCTAGAAACTTGGAGAAGAAAAAAAAAAAAAAAAAAAAAAAAAGTGTACATGTATATATATATATATATATATATATAAAAAAATTGCACATATATATATATATATATATATATATATATATATATATATATATGTGTGTGTGTGTGTGTGTGTGTGTGTGTGTGTGATGAATAATACAAGGCAAGTCATCATATTCTTCCCCTTAGAAAAATTTAGAAGCTTGGAGAAAAAGGGAGAAAGGCCATTCGGCCAAGGAGGAGCCGAGAGAGAGAGAAAAAGTGATCAAAAAAAATAATTCTCTCTAGCAATTCCACTCCTTAGAAGGTGCATGACAACGTAGTGGAGTCGTTGGAGTAGTAAGAACAAGCGTCGATTCAAGGTGCAAATCATAGCCAATTTGAGGAACTAAGTGAAAGAGGTATGGTTCAATCCTATTTTTCATATGTTATGCATGGTTCGTGTATGTTGTGGAGTGTGGAAACGAACGAAATCCATGAAATTGTGGTGTTGTTGTGGTGGCCGTGTAGGTTGCCTTGGCCGTGTGTATGCCATGTGTGTAAGAATGATGAATTCATTTTACTTAGTCTTGTAGTTGTGTTTGTTGTAGATTCTATGATGAAAATGAATGTTTGATGACTCATGTTGACGTTGCAATTGTTGTGGGCTGTTTTGGAAAGTAATATGATGTTAATATAGGTTCTTGTGTTCATAAGAATGATGATTGTTAGCATGCGGATTGTTGGTGTAGTTTATGAATTCGGCAGAACAATTAAATGGTTGAATAGTGAATTGACTAGTTATGGAAATTGGAAAACAGCGTGTGGGCTGTTTTATGGAATACTTTGATATGGGAAATGATATTATTGATGTTGGTATTGTTGTTGTTGTTGTTGGTTGATGAATTGAGAATTCGGGCTAGGCACCTAAACAGGGGAGATGTTGCCCGATTTTCGATAGAATATAAAATAGTTTAAGTTGGAACTTGAGATAAGTATGTGATACGGAGACTAACATTAGTGTGAATCCTCTCGAATGTAGATTTGTGAGCTCGGGCGGATAGACGTAGCCAATAGGAGGTCGAGCAGGTATGTTAAGGCTCGCCCCTTTCTTTCAAAGGCATGATTCTTAGATTACGATTTCATAAATGCTTCCATAACTTTGTTGTTGTCAAAAGTTAGAAGTCTATAATTCTAAGGCATGATTTCTTTTCCCGATGACCCGAAAATGCTTTCTAAAATGTCGGTATCTTTCCAAAATGGAGGTTTATGACTCCGTAAGCTTTCATGACAACTCGATGGATATGTTTTACAATGACAACGATGATGTCAAAAATGAGAATATTTTCCTACGATGAATATGATGATGATGATTCTATGTTTAAAGGTTCCAAGTTTATGATTTCAATGACGATATGAGAATGTTGAGCTATTTCTTGATTTCTCAATTTTATTCATGAATGATGACTATTTTTTTTAAGGATTCCAAAGTATATGAATTGATGCCTTATGATCCTATTTTATGTTTCCTCGTGAAGCTATTTCCTCGTGAAGCTATTCTTCATTGACAGTCTCACCTTATAATAATCGTTCCTCCAAAGTGAGACAAAGCGACCACGATTAATCCATAATATGATCGGAGGCTACCGACCTTACGTCACTCCGATAGATACATGACTTTCTTTGGGCTCTCATGCATGCTACTTATATGATATATGAATATGATATATGTATATGTATATGGGGAATATGGGAAAGGGCGAGAGCGTTATATACGCGTAACCACACGATCAGTTGGTATAATATGACATGATACCGTCTCGGACGCGGGATGCCCGGACGCGGGATATGTGGTTATGGATCGGGCTGCACGTTCCGCAACAATATATTATATGGATCGGGCTGCACGTTCCGCAGCAATATAATATATATATATATATATATATATATATATATATATATATATATATATATATATATATATATATATGGATCGGGCTGCACGTTCCGCAGCACTAAGCATGCATGGTACCCGCCTAAAAGGCACTCAGATGTACAAGTTACTCTTTATCTCATGATATGTTCCATATTTTCGTCTTGTTACTATTCATGCTTTGTATCCTTCCATATGTTGTTACTCATGCCTTACATACTCAGTACATTGCTCGTACTGACGTCCCTTCTTGTGGACGCTGCGTTCATGCCCGCAGGTAAACAGGTAGACGCATCTGATCCCTAGGAGCTCCACCAGCGGCATATTGGGAGCGCTCCAGTTGTTCGGAGCTTCAGTTTACCGGTACTACTTTTGTGTACATATTTGGGCACGGTGGAATCCGGCCCCGACTTGTGGATATATGTATCTTATTTAGAGGCTCGTAGACAGACGTGTACAGTCAAATGTTTCGTAGTCCTGCTCGCCCTTATGGTTGTATAATCTTTTGGTAAAACCTACTAACACTCGTTCACGAGTATGCTATTGATGATTATGTTGAGTAAGATATGATTGTATCGTCCATATGGCCCACTCAGTAGTACGAATAGAATGCATGATAAACAAGTGGTCAAGAAGAGTTGGTGACAAAAAAAGGGGTTGATTGATGAAGCGAAAATTGTTGAAGAGCCAAGGGTCAATGAAGAAGAAATTGAGATGAAAAATAAGCGGGCTACTATTGAGGAGCCCGTTGTTATTGAACATGTCCCCGAAAGTGATGAAGTCTTTGGAAGGTGAGAAAGTGGTAGATGAGGTTCCTAAAGCTTTGAAGACTATTCCTAAACCTCCTCCTCCATTTCCTCAAAGATTGGCTAAGAAAGCGGATGATGGCAAATTTCTCAAGTTCATAGAGAAATTGAAACAAATTTCAATTAATATCCCATTGGTAGAGGTCCTTGAACAAATGCCCGGGTATGCGAAATTCATGAAAGATCTTGTAACCAAGAGGAGGCATTCTAGTTTTGAAATAATAGGGGTTACACATCATTGTAGCTCTATTGTGACAAAAGTTTTGGTTCAAAAGAAAGAAGACCCAGGAGCTTTCACTATTCCTTGCACAACTGCAAAGGCCGTATGTGATCTTGGAGCAAACATCAACTTGATGCCACTTGCTATCTTTAACAAGTTGGGTTTAGGCATTCCCCAACCCATAACTATGGGTTACTAATGGTATATAGAACCATAAAGAAACCGGTGGGTATTCTTTATCATGTGCTTGTGAGAGCTGACCGATTCATTTTTCCAGCCGACTTTGTGATTTTAGATTGTGAATTTGATTTTGAAGTGCCCATAATCTTGGGAAGACCTTTCTTAGCTATGGGGCATGCTTTTGTAGATATGGAGAGTGGTGATTTAAAATTTATAATGAATGATTAAGAGATCACTTTTCATATTTTCAAATCGATGAAACAACCGGCGGACATAAGTGTCGTGTCGGTTATTGATACAATTGATGAAGCTATAGAGACAATCGTTGAGTATGAACATGTAGGTGAGATATTGGCGGCAGTTTTAATGAACTATGAGGGGGGAAATGAAGAAGAATTGGAGGAAACGGTTAATGCATTGGTGGGGTTGGGTATATACAAATTCAATCCCAAAAAGCTTGATCTTGATCTATAAAACCGTGAGAAGCCTCCCGCAAAGCCCTCTATCATTTACCCTCCCACCTTGGAACTCAAACCTCTTCCTTCACATTTGAGGTATAATTCCTTGGACCAAACAACACTTTGCCCGTGATAATCTCCACTCGGTTGACGGATGAACAAAGAGAGCGACTAATTGTGATCTTGAGAAAGTACAAAAAGGCAATCGAGTGGTGTATTGCAGATATTCAAGGAATTTCTCCCGGAATTTGCACCCATTAAATCCAACTTGATGAAGATTGTGAACCGAGTGTTAAGCACCAAAGGAGCTTGAATCCTCCTATGCAAGAAGTGGTTAAAGTGGAAATCATCAAGTGGTTAGATATCGGTATTGTATACCCAATAGCGGATAGCCTATGGGTTAGTCCGATTCAATGTGTACCCAAAAAGGGTGGGATCACCATTGTGCCCAATGAGAAAATGAATTGATTCCAACTCGTATAGTTACCGGTTGGAGAGTGTGCATGGACTATAGAAAGTTGAATCGTTGGACAAAGAGGGATCATCTCCCAATGCCTTTCATGGATCAAATGCTTGATAGGCTTGCGGGAAGAGATTTCTAGTGCTTCTTAGATGGCTACTCCGGGTACAACCAAATCACTATTTTCCCGGAAGATCAAGAGAAAATAATATTCACTTGTCCCTACAGGACTTTTGCTTTCAAGAGAATGCCCTTTGGGTTATGCAATTCTCCCGCAACTTTTCAATGTTGCATGATGTCCATCTTCTCTGACATGGTTGAGGAATCCATTGAAATCTTCGTGGATGACTTTTCCATAGTTGGGGACTCCTTTGATGATTGCTTGGGGAATCTAGCCCAAGTATTAAAAAGATGTGAAGAAAGAACTTAGTGCTCAATTGGGAAAAATGTCACTTTATGGTAAGGGAAGGCATAGTCTTAGGGCATAAAATTTCGGAGAAGGCGCTTGAGGTTGATCAAGCCAAAATTAAAGTTATTGTTAAGCTTCCTCCTCATATCTCCATCAAAGGTGTCCGAAGCCTCCTTGGGCATGTCAGGTTTTATCGAAGGTTCATCAAGGATTTATCAAAAGTGGCCAATCCTTTTTGCAAGTTATTGAACAAAGAATCAAAATTCATATTTGATGATGCTTGACTAAAGGATTTTAATTGTTTGAAAGAGAAACTCACATCGGCTCCCATCATTATCACTCCGGGTTGGTCTAAGCCCTTTGAGCTTATATGTGATGCGAGTGGATTTGCAATGGGGGTCGTGCTTGGCCAAAAACGTGAAAAGATCTTTCATCCGATTTACTATACAAGCAAGACTCTCAATGGTGACCAATTGAACAATACGGTCACCGATCAAGAGTTGCTTGCCATTGTCTTTGCTTTTGAGAAATTTTGTGCTTACTTGTTGGGAACCCATGTGCTTTTTCACACCGATCATGTGGCTCTACGTTACCTTATGACAAAGAAAGATACAAGGTTGATACGTTAGGTCCTTATTTTGCAAGAATCTGACTTTGAAGTAAAGGATAGAAAGGGGTGTGAAAATCAAGTGGCGGACCATTTGTCTCGTCTTGAAGAAGGTGGAGGCCATCGGATGGTCTTGAAATCAATGAATCTTTCCCGGATGTACAAGTGATGGGGAGGTCATATGATATGATTCCATGGTATGCCGACTTTGCCAATTACCATGCTAGTGACATCATGCCGGAGGATTTAAATTTCCACCAAAAGAAAAAGTACTTGAGTGATGTCCGGAAGTTCTATTGGGATGAGCCATATCTATTCCGGGTTTGTGCCGATAACATCATAAGGCGGTGCATACCCGAAGTGAAAATGATGCCCATCATTGAGGCTTGTCACTCATCACCCGTGGGTGGACACCATAGTAGCTCAAGGGCGGCGGCAAAAGTTCTCCAAAGTGATTTTTATTGGCCCACCATCCACTAAGATACCCATGATTTTGTCAAAGCTTGTGAATAATGTCAAAGGCAAGGGGGAATTTCAAGAAGGCATGAGTTGCTAATGTCACCGATTCTTGAGGTGGAATTGTTTGATGTGGGGGGGATTGACTTCATGGGTCCATTCGTGAGCTCTTACAACAACAAATACATCCTAATAGCGGTTGATTATATGTCAAAATGGGTTGAAGCCGGGGCGCTTCCAAATAATAAAGGAAGAAATGTCACCACCTTCTTGAAAAAGAGCATCTTTTCACGATTTGATACCCCAAGGGAAATCATTAGTGATGGGGGCTCTCATTTTTGCAACTGGTTGTTCAAATATCTTCTTGAGAAATATGGAGTCAAACACAAAGTTGCCACTCCCTATCATCCCCAAACAAGTGGGCAAGTATAGTTATTGAATCGGGAGATCAAGAGCATCCTATCCAAGACTAAGAATGCTAATCGGACCGATTGGTCAAGGAAATTGGATGATGCTCTATGGGCTAATCAGACGGCTTACAAGACACCAATAAGAATATATCTTTACCAATTGGTGTTTGGCAAAGCTTGTCATCTCCCGGTGGAACTTGAGCATAAGGTATTGTGGGCCTTGAAGAAGTTGAATCAAGATTGGGGTGATGCCTCAAACTTGAGGATGGATCAACTTAATGAGTTGGATGAATTTCTTTTTAGATCATATGTTAGCTCTTCATTCTACAAAGCTCGCATGAAGCACTTCCACTATGAGAAGATCTTAAAAAGAGAATTTAGCCCCGGGGATAGGATGTTGTTGTTCAATTCAAGGCTCCGTTGTTTCCCAGAAAATTGAAATTCAAGTGGTCCGGCCTCTTTGAAGTAACACAAGTGTTCCCGCATGGAGCGATTGAAATTACTTGTCCAAATGGAGATCGTATCAAAGTGAATAGGAAACGGGTTAAACAATACTTGGGCCTTCCAAATGAGTTGGAGATGAAGAGTGTTGAGGAGATCTACCTCAATGAACCATGAAAGAAAGGTAACAACATCGTGCCGTGACAAAAAATCAAGCGCTTCTTGGGAGGCAACCCAATCTTTTACTTTCATGTGTATGTTGTTTTTATTTTCATGATGTTTTTAATGTGTGTTCAAGTGTGTAAGAGTGAGAGGGAATACACAAAAGAGGAAAAAATTGGCAAAATGCTCAACGATACAACCTGCAGCAGCACATGCGTCCCGCAGGTCGTGCCTGCTGTATCACCTGCGTCTAGCAGGTGGTGCAAAATACCAGACCAAATTTGGGATTTCTCTGTTGATACCTGTGGCAAGTGAACACCACCTGCGAGATGCAGGTAATGCATGCGACATCACCTGTGAACTGCAGGTGGTACAGGTAAGTTAAAAAGGCGCGGGTCAGCCCGACCCGAACCGTGACCTTTTGAATTTTAGAAGGCACCGTGCCAAATTAAATCCCAACAGTTATAGCTTTTCCCTCTTCTCATTCCATAACCGTCCCTCTCCCCGCATCTGTATATTCTTCTTCTCTCTTAAAAATCAAATCATCACTCACACAATCAAATCATAACTAGGGTTTCCTAAAGTTACGAAAACAAAGTTACTCATTTTCTGCAATTGTCTTCGAATCTCAGGTATGAAAACTCTACTTTTATCTTCCATTATTTCATGGTAACTAAGTAGTTTTTCAAACTTTGATTTTCAATCCAACCCTAAGCATGAACTTTAGATTGCTTTTGTTATTCTGGTAACAAAATTGTCTCTTGAATGATGTGGGTTGGTTGTAAAAAGTAGAAATTGGGAAATTCTTGAGTACCCAATATAGAGTGTCACATCATGATTATGGAGCATATTTTTTCATGTTGGGTTTGATAAAATTGGGGAATTCTTGAGTACCCATAGTCATAAAGAATGTTATTATCCATGAATGCTCATAACATGCTTGAATGACCCTCTATGCCTTGAAATTGTGAAAATGAGTAATTTGTAGAAAACTTGGGAAGGCTTGAGTACACAAGTGTCATCGATCATGTTGGAACCCATAGTACACCCCCCCCCCCAAGAATCTAATAGTTTATTGTATTTATCGAGGGGGAGTTGTTAAGCGAACTAATGGGCATCTTTCAATTGAACAAACCACCTTTGTCCAAATGAGTTCGCGGCTTTTCCCAATGATAGGCGGCGTGAAAACCTTCTTAAGGGAAATAGTCACATGTATATAAGATTGCGTATATGTATTAAAAAAAAAAAAAAAAGCTCGGCGGTGCAAAACAGCTGCAAAGCAATGCGAAAACAACATGCCGCGCACCTCTTTACCGTGGCGTGTATAGAGATTTAACTAAATTTTGATTTCATGTAGCATCACCTGTGACACCACTTGTGGTTTGCAGGTAGTGCCACTAGAAACAATGTTTCAGTGACATCACATGCGACATCACCTGCGGTTCGCAGGTACTGCTCGCAGGTAATGTCACCATGTGCTATTGATGGTTTTGTTTCTTTTCTTCCCGTGTTTATTCTCTTTTCTTGCTTCCTCATATTAAGAAAAACCATAAATATTGGGTGTTTTGTGTTGTACTCACAGGATGGCACAAACTAACAAACCGAAGGGTGGGGGCAAGAAAACAACACAACAAGTCTCCTCGTCCTCAAGGAAAGAACAAGCATCTATGGAATCTGTACCCCAGTCTGAAGAGGGGACAAAGCATACCCCCTCACCTGAAATTGCTAATACTCTTGAGAGGGGTAGACAGAGGGAAGCTGAGGAGAAGCTGTTCACCATACCGGGTTCCAGAAAATTATATCAGGCTTGGAAAACTATCAAGCTGATGGGAATGAGACTCGGGCATTCAACGAGGAAAAACAGGTGACATTGAATGGTCTGCAAGACATGTGCCTGGGTATCATCCGTAAGCTGAATGTATTAAGATGGAACTACTTCATGCAACCCACCGAGTATTGCCCAATTCTTGTGAGGGAATTTTATGCTGCGTATGGGCCATTGCTAAATGCAAAAATCAATCATCGCCAGCCCAAAAAGAGTATTGAACACCTCAACTGGATCCCAGTTCGAGGAACTGATGTTGATTTCTCAGCAGATCTAATTGGTACAATCATTTATGAGTAAAGAGAAGGTGACCCTGTTGAAGGATGGCACCCGCATACCTCAGAACATCGTGAAAGGATGAAAGAACTAGAGGAATAGCATGCTTAGGTGGCTTCGATTATTGCATATGGGACACCAAACTGGATAGACCTAGCAGTTAAAATTCATTAGAACACTCTCAACCTCGAGGCGAAATATTGGCTATCTCTACTGTCCTCGAGGGTGATGCTTCCAAGAATCACACTGACATATCCATTGAGAAGTGTATTCTTATTGCTCCCCTCATGTCTGGGTTTCTTGTTGATGTAGGGGCGATTATCATAAATGAGATTAAGGATCGGTCCACATAGAAAATACTTCGCTGCCTTTTCCTTACTTGATCACAGAGTTGTGCCAGAGGGCCAAGGCACGTAAGATTTATAAGCTGGACAGGATGGTCAAGGCTGACCAAACAGTTGATATCACCAGATTAGAACCAGTTAGCAAAAAAAAAGAAGATAACTATGGAGCAACCAACGGCCTCGGCGACCATGCTTGATACTCACATCCTTAACCCCGAGGGACAGGCCACTGTTACTGCTGCTGCTGCTCCTAATTTCGGGCCCTTCATGAGTCAAACCACCTTTTCGAGGCCTGCACCTCCGAATTCCCCATCCACCACTGTGGGTCCTTCTACTTCCGTTCCTGTCTCTACTTCAGCTTTCCGTGGGTACGGGATCACTGGTTAGGGTATGCGGTTGATTAGAGTGGCGGATGCCAAGGTGAATCAACTTGTGGGCCGCATCCCTGACTATGTCAAAGAGGCAATAGAAGAAGCTATGATACCATATACAGAGACAGTCACAGAGGTAAAAAATGAGCAAACACATATAAAAGAATGTGTGCAGGTAATTGAGCTTAGATTGGAGCGCATTGAGGGTGGTGGTGATGATGGCCTTCCAGCCATTCGGGAAGACCTGGAAAAGGTCAAGGCAGATATTCAGGGGCTGAAAATCTCGGACATAGAGCTTAGTGCACCCATTCTACCATCAAGCTCAGACTTATTTTCTACTAGGCCCACTGGATCTACTAGGCCTACTGGACCATTAGTTGATAAGTTATATGAAAAGGAAGAAGAAAATGAGAAAGAAGAAGAAGAGGATGAAGCGAGTGTGGAAGAATCTGAGGATGAGGTGGATGTTGACCCAGCTAGTAAGACAGTGGAGCTGGCCCGGGTGAGACATTGCAAGAGGCCCGAGCTAGAGAAAGACTTGAGACAGCCCGCCATGAGGCATTTGCAACGGGTAGTAATAAGGCCGAGGTTGACACCTTCGTTGCTATGCAGAAGTCTCTCGAGAGAGAAGAGCGGCGATCCTGCGGCCCCGCGGCGGGCGAGGCCGCATGGTTCCCCGTCCCTCCAGCTGATATATCGCTGCGACAGCAAGTGTGAGAGGTGGTTATAGTCCCTCCCTTGGTGATCCTTCTCGCTGATCGCCTAACTCCTACTCCACACACGGGGTTTGATGCTACTCGCCCAGACTCGACTCAACTGGACGCTTGAAGCATCCCCAGTGAGCTACTCACCTCTTGTTTTACATTTGATGCATTAGGGACATTGCATATTTCTTTTGTTGGGGTTAGGGGTAGCCCATGTTTTGGATTTTCTTTGCCCGTGTTCTTTCCCGAAAGTCTTTATTTTATGTTGGACCTAGAATGTTTAGATAGTGTTGATTGTATCGTTTTTTATTTTGAGTATAGCAAAGTATGTTGACTTATATGGTGATAGTTTGATCAGTTTATGGCATGTATGTTTTCACTTGTTTTGATAATATACCTCTAAAAAGATGTTTTTAGTGTGCATAAGTACTTAAAGGGGAATAGCATAACTGACATGACTCATTTGGTGACATATTGTTTACTAAAAAGTATCTTTTTGCCGCGAATGCTTGGCTGAGAAGTAATTAGAAAATAGTGAAGTAATCCATGTGCCATGTGTTGTGAGGTGTTGTCGTTTAGGTCTTATGTATGGTTGCGATCTAGAACTTGCCCGGAAAGTGTCTCAAGGCGAAATCCTAAACTACACTTTATTTGAAAAAGGATATTAGGCTTTCCTTGGATCGTTACTAAGCCTTAAAGTGCCTACCCATTTCATGTTTTCCCTAGTCAACCCCTTTTGAGCCTTAACTTTTTTTTTTCTTTTGTGACAACCATATTACAAGCCTTACCCTTTTGTTCATGTTGACTCATCTTTTAGCACCCTATCTCCTTAAGTGATTTGGAAACGCAAACATTGGCTAAAACGCCTAAGTTTGGGTGTGGCATTTGGCAATTGGTGATGTGAAAGTTGATTAGAGGTGAAAAGGTTATATATATAGTAGTTTGTAAATAAAGGTTGTGACTAAAGGAATAGATCTGATTCAAAGTTTTAAATAACGGTTGTGACTAAATGAATGACTAATGGGTGGTACGAAAAAATGGAGAAATAAGCGAATTTTGTGAAGGAAGCCTGTTTGGTATTGCTTAGGGAGGTTTCAAGTCACTCTTATCCAAAATACATCCTACCTTGACCTTAAGCCTTTAATACAACCCCCAAGTCCTAATTGATTTTGAACAAGGTGTGTTTACATTAGTGGAGAAATACTTAAAGGGTAAGCTTATGGCATCGCATTTGTGCACTTGTACATGTTCTTTGTGAGTGTGAGTTGTTCTCTTCTCTTTCATCTTTTGTCCATTTGTTGTTGTGAATATGCATGTTTTAGGACTTTCCTTGGTCTTTTTTTAGGGCATGTGGATTACAAAGCTTAATGAAAGAATTTCTTAATGGCTTAGAATTCAAGGCCACTTCCTTAAAGCTAATAATATTGTGTCACCGAGTGACGATTAGTTAATGCTCAACCTTTGAGTGAATGCTGTTGACACCCAATTTTGTCCCTCCTTTATTCCAATTTATTTCCCTGGGTTTTTAAATTTACTAACGAGCTAAATATTTTCGCTGTTATTCTTATGTCTACTACTATTAATACCACCGCCTCCATTTTCATTATTTTTACTAGTATTACTTTATCGCAAATATTTCGTCATCGCTTCATTTTAGGATTTTGTGCTCGTTAAATTAATTATACTTTATTAAATTTTTACTTTATACATACTAATTATTATTTATCTTCACATATATTGTACTAGTTATTAAATTAGAGGCCAAAAGTGATTAAATTAATTAGGAGAAGAAAATACCCAACAATTTCAGCTATTTGAAGTCACTTTTACCAGCCCAATTCGTGACTAGTCCGTTTGTCTTAAATGACCAGCCCATATTTTACACCCAAATGCAGCCCAAATCGCACAACAGACCAGCCCATTCTTTCTATTTCACCTGGCCCAACATTTCTTTTTCATCCTTCAACCTAAATGATGCCGCCTCCCTCTTTCTCTTTCTCTCTCTCTCTACGCCTCATTCTCCCTTCATCTTACCCTTTCCATTTTGATAAAAATTCCACCAAACCTTTCTCTAAACACAGTATGGTCGCTCCATTTTAGTGCAATCTCAGAGAACCTCTTTTCGGCTAATATAGACATGTTAAAGCCTTCAAGGATCAGAAAGGGTTTAGCTATTTTGGAGTAAAATCTGAACCTGAATCACGTGAAAGAAATGAACTCCAACGTTGGCAGTTAGCGTAGCTAATTCGACTTGATTTCAAATTTCAGTCAAAATCTCAACCCGTGACCTTTTTGGGATTTCTTCTTTTTGAATTTGAATCTTGAATGTCCGAAACCCTAGTATACATTGGATATAAATACACCCCTTACAAAACGATTTTGGAACAACTAACTTTACCACATTCAACCTTTCGATATTTTCGACTACCACTCTAATCTTGGGTTTATCCTAATTCGGTTCTGTTTTGGGCTTAGTCATTACTTGCGTTTTTGAGATCATTCGAAAAATCAAACCAAACTTCCCTTTAAAAAGGATACTGTTCCTACTGATATCAAGATTTTCGATTCGAAAGACTTTTTTTCGAGTTCGAGTTCGTCGGGTTCGAGCATTAGATTCGAGACTCCCGCACCCCGTTCACTGCACCCACAAAAGGTCAGTGTGTTCTTTTTTTTATTTTTTTTATTTTTTTTAATCTAAAGTTTCCGATGTGTTCGTGTATGTTGTTGTTTCAGTCAGTTTAATTTCAGTTTAGCAGTCTAGTGGTATTATGCATGTTCATGTTTAGTGAGTCTAGTTTCGATTTAGTAATTAACAATGTTTATATGTCCGTGTCTTAATTCGGTTTATTTTCTTAGTAGTTAACAGCATCTGTATGTTTATGTCTTACTTTAGTTTAGTTTTCGATTTTACTTAGTCATATGGTACTTTGGTTCAAAATATATGTCGTTTGAGAGTTACGCCTCTTCGATTCGATCTCAGGTTAGCCTTAGTTTAGTTTCTTAATACAAGCTGGTTTAGTCAATCCGTGCGTATGCAAATATTGTTGATTACGACATATATATACAAGTCCTGTCCATGTTAAAAGAGTAGCGACTGATTTTGAGCATGTTTTGGACTGTTGTGGGCTATGATTGATATACCTAGATGTTTTAGAAGCCTAACCATACCTGTTTAGACTACATCTGCGCGAAAAACACATGTGACAGATCTGTTAATCCATGCTTATGTGTGTATGGAACCTAGTTGAACTTTTCCTTGTGTGCTAAAGTGTCCTGCAATGTGATCTTGATTGCCACCCAAGGCGCTATTTGATTTCTTTCTTTCCTGCTGCGTTCTTCACTTGATCACAAGCATAAGTCTTTAATTTTCGTCTTTATCCTTTGTAATTATTTTAATCGGGTCTTCTTTCTAATCCTTTACATTTTCTTTTGCATGCACAACCGGAGCCGAAGAGTTTCACTTTGAGACTCAATGACACCGCTTATGGAGTCCGCGTACTGTTCACCGTCTGCGCCCCAATCTTGCTTGAGCCGAAAATCACGGAACATCTCAATCTCTTGTGAAAGTCAAAAATGGCTTTTAACATTTTATGTCATCTTCGCCCTTATTTTTATTCTCCGATACTTGTTTATATGTTTGGTGTGACTAACATTTTACTTAGTTGTGCGACTTTGATAAATATTCAACTGCTTACTTTATCCGAGCTTATTTCATATTAGGATGTTTTTTTTTAATCAACAAATTTAGGTATTAGATCAAGTGAAGTTTAATTGCCCCTCGTGAGTTAGGCACTTTGTTTAGTTAGAAAGAAGATTAAAAACATACTTAGATTTCCATTAATGACCTGTAGATGCACACATTTATACGACGTGCATATAGTTTAGGGATATTGGAATATTAGGAGAATGAATTAACAAATCCCGTTAAAATACTAAAAAAAAGAAGCTATATACAGAGATCGGATCGGAAATGAAGTATAGTAGAATATTTCTGAGGTTATTTCTTAATTTACACTAGTCGTTTATCTATCTTACCTGGTCATTCAATATATTTTCTAAGATGTCAAATTAATTGAGTTGTTTCCAAATGTTTACAGAACATCGTACAATCCCACACCCTTTTTTTTAGTCTATTTATAACTAGGGTCTTTTATGTAAAAAAAAAAAATATTATTTTTTCCGATAAGCCTTGTCTTAAAATAGCATATTTATATTTCCACTATAACCTTAGCAACATTCACAAGATATTTCCTTAAATATGTGAAATACTATATTTACACTTAGCCTAACTAATCATAAGTCCGGTCGGTTAACCGTCTTTAACGGATCTTAAAGGATGCTTAATACCTTCCCTTTAGATTAATTGAACCCTTACCTAGATCTTTGGTTTCGTAGACTTTAAAAACAAATTAACTTTAGATAATAACTTTAATAATCTTAGGTGTCCTAATTCACCGTAAATAATTAGGTGGCGACTCTTAACTTTAATTAACCCCGGAATTACTCGGATGTTGTAAACTATTTTGACCTTGGTTAAAATAGGGTATGACAAATGCAACAAGTTTTGCAAAAAGAAGAATAAGGGGTAATCATATCTTGAATGTGTACTTGTAACTGGTCACTATCACTATCGTAGCCATTACTACCTTTGAAATACTTGAATACTTGTCATGTTCTATAGTTTTGTTTGAGCTGCTTGAGGACAAGCAAAAGTATAAGTTTGGGGGTGTTGATGTGCCATGAATTTACGGCACATTCGATGCCAATTCCTTAGGCTTTTGTGACTCTTCAAGCACTTTTGGTGTAACTTTTCGTATGTTTATGTTGATTTGTAGGATAACAGGTTCGAAGAGCATAATGAAGCAAAACAAGCCAAAATGGAAGAAGCGTGACCTACGAGTCGCAGGTCACACAAGCGAACCGCATGTCTTTGCAGCAAGCTTGTACAGAGATTTTGGAAATTTGAAGAAATTGGATGCAACATCTACAAGCAGCACCTGGAGACGCAGGTGCCACCTGTGAGACACATCCATGACCGTAAGTGCTGCAAGTCATTTCTGTACATTACAAGACCAACGAGAGTTTTGTGCAACCTGCGGCTGGCAAGTTGCAGATGCGACACAACCTGCAACACACAGGCAGGCGCGCAGGGTATTTTTGTCCACAATTTGTTCCCGTTTTGGAAGGCTATAAATACTCTCCTAGGGTTTTGTAAAACATATTCTACACTTTCTTTTGCTATCTTTTTGTGGAGGCTATATTGAATATTGGTTTTTGAAGCTTTAAAGAGGAATCTTCCACTTTTTGTTGTCTTCGTCCATTAACTTTGTAAGCATTTATGAATACTTTATCTACTTTTATCTTTTACTTAATGGAAATGAATAGCTAAACCCATTAGTTAAGGTTGTGGGACCAAATGTGTTAGTTATGTGATTGGGTTTCATATTTAAACTTCATTTTTATGTTAAAGATGTATTCTATCAACTCTTCATGCTGTAATGTCTCTTAATGGTTGCAAACATTACTTGTGCCTAAGTACTTTTACTTTGCTTGAAAAAGAAAGTGAAAGTTAGAAAAGAGTTAGATAGCAAGGATTTGGGTGATTAAATCCCGTCTAACAGCTAGAGCTAGAGATAGGAAAGCTAACTTGAAACAAAATGGGTGTTCACATTTTCTACATTCTAAGGCTTGAGAAAGCTTAGTAATGATATTTATCAATTTGGTTGAGAGACTTTTGATAAAGTTACGTAGCCCATGTTTAATTGCATCTAGACATTTAAAGAAGTTGGATTGATACCCATTCGCATTACTTTCAATTGGAACCGCAACCTTAGTCTCTTTTCCAATAGTTTACATTTTATAACTACAACTCTTAGAAATTAATGATCAAACATCAAACCAATCATTATTATACCCATTTTCCCTTGAAATATAGACTAACAGTCGAGCGTTACACTTAGTAAGTATATTTCTTTGTTGTATTCTTTGTGGGATTCGACCCCAACCTTGTTGGGTTCTATATTTGACAACAATCGCTTACTCCTAACTTTAAAGGTGTAATTTGGGCTTATCACCTATCAACAATGACCCAAATCGAATCAAAGTGGCCCAAGGTCTTCGGAAGACCAATGATAAAACCCATGGCTATCCTCTCCCACTTCTACTCCGGAATGGGAATCCTCTGAAGCGTACCCACGCGTCTCTAGTGCTCGTACTTAACCTGTTGACAATTTAGACACTGAGAAACTAACTCAAAAATATCACGCTTCATCCTAGCCCACCAATAATGCTGCCTCAAATCACGATACATCTTGGTAGCACCAAGATGAGTAGAATATCCAGAACTGTGGGACTCCTCCAGAATTGTGTGAATCAAGTCATCAACATGAGGAACACAAACACGTCTCTTGATCCTCAAGATCGCCTCACTATCAATCATGGCCTCCTTGTCCTCACCACTCAAAACCTTATCACGAATTTTGCACATTCTTGCATCCTGGAACTGCTTTGCTTTAATCTGGTCCAGAAGCGATGATCTCGCCTCAACACAAGCTAACAACCTACTCGAATTGGACATATCAAGCCTCACAAAACTGTTAGCTAGAGTCTGAACCTCCATGGCTAACGGACGCTCCAAAGCGATTAAGCGAGCCAAACTACCTATACTAGCTGACTTCCTGCTTAAGGCATCTGCCGCCACATTTGCCTTACCAGGATGATGTAAAATGGTGATGTCGTAATCCTTAAGCAACTCCATCCATCTCTGCTGCCTAGAATTAAGATCCCGCTGAGTAAACACATGCTGAAGACTGCGATGATCGGTGAATACCTCACAATGGACACCATAGAGATAGTGCCTCCAAATCTTCAAAGCAAATACCACCGCTGCCAACTCCAAATCGTGCGTAGGATAGTTCTTTTCATGAATCTTCAGCTGTCTGGAATCATAGGCAATAACTTTCTTTTCTTGTATCAACATAGCTCCCAAACCAGAACGAGAAGCGTCACAATAAACCACAAAGTCCTTGCCCTCCACGGGCAATGCTAGAATCAGAGCTGTAGTCAATAAAGTCTTGAGCTTTTGAAAGCTCTCCTCACACTCGTTGGACCACTAAAAAGGTACTTCTTTCTGATTCAATTGGTTCAAATGCGTAGCAATAGAAGTAAACCTCTTCACAAACTGACGGCAGTAGCTGGCCAAACCCACGAAGCTGCTAATCTCTGTTACTGAAGTAGGCCTAGCCCAATCCCTCACTGCCTCAATCTTCTTAGGATCAACCATAATCCCCTCCTTCTATACTACATGACCCAAAGAAGATACAGACTCAAGCCAAAACTCATACTTGGATAACTAGGCATACAACTCCTTATCTCTCAACAAACCCAGAACAATCCTCAAGTGTTTCTCGTGATCCTCCATACTCCTTGAGTAAACCAGAATGTCATTAATGAACACTATCACAAAAGAATCCAAGTATGTCTTAAAAAGGCCATTCATCAAATCCATAAAAGCAGCTGGGGCATTAGTAAGCCCAAATGACATAACAAGGAACTCATAGTGCCCATATCGAGTCCTACAAACTGTCTTAGGAATATCTTCGGCTCGAATCTTCAACTGATGGTAACCCAATCTCAAGTCAATCTTAGAAAACACAGAAGCCCCTTGAAGCTGGTCAAATAGATCATCAATACGAGGAATGGGGTACTTGTTTCGAATGGTGACTTTATTCAGCTGGCGGTAATCAATGCACATCCGCATAGTCCCATCCTTCTTCTTCACAAAAAGCACAGGAGCGCCCAAAGGGGAGACGCTCGGTCTGATAAATCCCTTACTCAAAAGATCCTAAAACTACTCTTTCAACTCCCTCAACTCTGGTGGTGCCATCCGATATGGCAGAATAGAAATAGGGTGAGTCCCTGGCTCTAAGTCAATACAAAAGTCAATATCACAGTCGAGTGGCATACCTGGCAAGTCCGCGGGAAACACCTTCGCAAACTCACACACCACAAGAACTGACTCAAGAGATGGAATGTCAGCACTAGTATCACGAATATGTGCCAAATAAGCCAAGCACCCCCTATTAATTAGCTTTTTGGCGCGAAGGAAAAAATGATTTTCTTTGAGGAGGGACTAGAGGTACCCTTCCACTCAAGCCTAGACATATCCGGCATAGCTAAAGTGATTGCCTTAGCATGACAGTCTAGAATCGCATGGTAAGGAGCTAGCCCGCTCATACCCAGAATAAAATCAAAATCTACCATATCAAGAATCACTAAATCAACCCATGTGCTATACCCCATAAATGTGACAGTACAAGACCAGTATACTATATCTACAACCACAGAGTCTCCAACTGGAGTAGATACACGAATAGGGGGATTAAGAAAATCACATATCATATCACGACCCATAAAGAAGTATATATAGACACATAGGAGAATGTAGAACCCAGATCAAACAACACAGATGCCATCCGGTGACAGACTGAGACATGACCTGTAATGACTGCATCTGAACCCTCAGCCTCTAATCTGCCAGGAAAGGCATAGAAATGAACCCGTCCGCTACTAGCCTGCGAACCTCCATGATCAACTTATCCTGTCTGAGCTCCACCCCTACCGGGCCGATGTCCACCTCTGCCTGACTGGGATCTTCCTCTGCTGGGATGGGTGCCACCTCTACCAACTGTGTGGCCACTACGCCCGCCCTCTGAGCATGGTCCCTACCATACAATCCTCCCCCTCAAGCGGCTGAAACTGGAGCCCTGAAAGCCTGGTACTGAGCACTTTGGCCACTCTGTCTGAGTCTGGGACAATTTCTCTTGAAATGCCCCTGCTCACTATACTCAAAGTATCCATGGTCTAGCGTCGGACTCTGAACAGAAATCAAAGAAGCAGAATAACCACCATAGTCTGAAAATCTGGCCTGTGAACCCCCTAGCTGACTAGAAGAGTATTGACTGGCCCCGACCCTGATGGGCCTCCAGTAGAAACCTGCATAGCTGACTAAATAGGACGTCCCGAATAAACCTGGGAACTCTGTCCTCGGGAGAATGAACCACTGAAACTACCACCCTTGCGGGCCTTCTTCTCTGCATACTTATTATAACCATCCTGCCTAACACCTTCGACGGTCCTAACATGATCCACCACCTCCTAGAAAGAAGAACCTGAAGCCACAAGCTGAAGAGCTGACAACTGAAGAGCAGTGTTCAACCCTTTCACAAATCTCATAACTCCCTTCTCCTCAGTAAGTAATAGTTGGAGAGCATAACGAGGCAAAAAATGGAACCAAGCCTCATAAGCAGCAACTGATGAATTACCCTTCTCAATGTTACTGAACTCATCACGTCTCCTATCCTTCAAAGTACGTAGAATGTACTACTCCAAGAATACTGAATAGAATTGAGTCCAAGTTAATGGAGGCAATCCAGCTGGTCTACACTCCACATAAACCCTCCAAAACAACTTGGTACCACCCAAGAGCTGAAAGGTCACGAACTCAACACTATGCTTATCAACTGCCCCAACTTATAGAGCCTCTCGTGATAGTCAATAATGAACTCATAATCATTCTCAGTCTCAGTGCCATAGAAAACTGGAGGCCTCATCTTAGTAAACCTCCAAAACTAATCATGCTCCTCATCGGTCATCACTGGCCCTACCACTGGTCTAAGAAATACCTCAGGTCCTGAAGCCTCATCTAAATGTGGGGCCACAGTTGCGGTGTGTTGTGCCCTAGGATTATGGACTCTGTCTGGAGCTGGATCACCTAATCTCACACCCTGGCAAGCTGGAGCGGTTGGTAACACACTTGCCTCAGTCAAACCGTTCAACTGGTTCAACACCCGACCCATAACATATGTCAACACTGGAGCAGCCATAACGTCTGGCTGAGCTGGTATCACTGCAAACTCTGTTGCCTCATCTGGAACTACCTGAGACATGGGGGATCCAGCACGAGCCTGACCAGTTGCAGAAGCCCTGACCCTAGCTGGTGCTGCTCCCCGGCCTCTACCTTGACCACCACCTCTAACTGACCTCTGCCACGAGCTACGGCCCCAGCGGCCTGCTCGGGTACCTCATCTACTGGTTCCCTCGCTCGTGTCCTCACCATCTGTGAAAGAATAGAATGAAAACTTTGATACTAATTTAAATCATCTAGATACCAATTGGAATCAAGTAGCACGAAAGAAAGAAAGAGCTTGAATTTTCCTAGTGTCCCATAACCTCTGAAAGATAAGTATTGACGTCTCTGTGCCGATCCGCAAGACTTTACTAAACATGTCCTTGTACAATGAGATCGATGAACCTTGGGCTCTGATACCAACTTTGCCACGACCCAACCCATCGTGATGGCACCCACACTAACAGCCTTGGTGGACGAACCATCCCCTAAACCAATTATTCATTCATTTGTACAAATATAAATTCTATAACAAGAAATAAAATCATAAAACTGTCTAGTCATGCCATAATAAAATAAAAGTGAGGAATCCTAACTATTACAACCCAAAAATTCGAAAGTTATCATACAAGGACTCTAAAACATAAAGTTGTCTAAAGAATAAATATCTATCTATAAATATCATAAATGTCTGGAAAGGAAATAGACATCAATAAAGGAAGATCTTCAGGTGGCATGGCATGGATAGGAGCTCACCCTTGATCCGATCGGGAAATGGCCTCAGGCTAATGTGAGGTCTGGATGAAGTCTCTGGCACACAATCTGCACTAAAAAAGGGTACAGTAAAGTAGTATCAGTACAAACACTATGTACCGGTAGCTATCATAGGCCGACTAAGATTAGTATCATGCATACATTCAAAAAATCAACATAATAGGTAGATAGACACAACAACAGGACAACCAAAATAATCAACAACAGTGATCAACCCATCACAAGAGTAAGATAAGTCCAATGCAATGCAATGCAACCAATGATAGTATCTCAATCGTACACACATTCTAAAGGCAATTTTCACATAATAGTCATGACCTGAAGGGGACCCATAGTGTCCAGGTACCGCTAGCTCTGGCACTGACCTCGGATCACGAGTCCATAACTAGGCCACATCCTCGCCTCCTGTCAATGTGCCTTAAACTAGGCCACATCTTCACCCCCTGTCAAATGTGCCTTATATATATTTAGACTTACTAATGAGAATCTAGTACGCATGTCTCTTTATACTTTCATATCTTTAACTACGTCTATATATAATACTGTGATCCTGATCTACATATCATATCTCATCCTGGTGCTATTTGCCCAACTGACCAGTGGTAACTGCCCGACCGGCTGTAGCCCGGTGGTAGTTGCCCATCCGATTATCGCCCGACGGTAGAGCGCAATTGCCCGATTGATCAGTGGTAACTGCCTAACCGGCCATAGCTTGGTAGTAACAACTGCCCAACCAGCCGTAGCATGGTGGTAAATACATAGCTGCCTAACTGGTCGTAAACCAATAGTAAACGTAATCAACATCATGACCTAGCCCCCCTGAGTAATCTCTATGCACTTCTCATGGTCATTACCTGTCTGTTATAGCATACGCGATCACATAAGTCTTAGAAGCATAGTTCTGGGCCATAAGGACCTCTTACCGTTTGAGTGAACATTAACTAAATTCGGAGATAATTCATAAGCCTCTCTTCTAGCATCAAATACCTTCTTGAGGATCCTCTGCTAGCATTTTATTTATGTCCCACAAAACATTACCTAAGTACATATTTCTAAACGCATCAGAGTGACATAAGGTCGGTAAACCTCCGATTAACATTATGGAACTATCATCACGAACATATCTGACCTTGAAGGAACAAGATCATAAGATGAGATTAACAACAATGAATAACATCTATAGTCATGAAACGAGCTCAATGATATCATAAGAACATCGGGAACTATAAGCTTTGGTACTTTTAGAAACAGGGTTATTGAAGATATCACGTATAGGTTCACAACAAAGGAATCATGCCTTAAGAAAGAAGGTTTAGCCTTAACATACTCGGAAACTCACTTCTCGACTTCCCAACCTACCTCCCGTCTTGCAATCTATTTGCGATCGTTCGTAGTCTCGTAATCTACATATAAAACCATTCATACTATTGTTAGGCTCACCATCATACACTTGTCTTAAGCCTTTAACTAAAATCTTTTTAGAATCTATTGAAATTCGGCAGCATCTCCCTTATTTATGTGCCTAGCCCGAAATCACAGTGCAGCAGCCAATAACAACAACAACAATACCAACATCAACAACAATATTAACAATACCAATATATTCCATAAACATCCCACACGATGTTTTATCCAATTTCTCAACCCATAAATTCGTTATACGATCATTTAATAACTTTTCTTCTTTAAATAAGCTTAAATCAATATTAGTAAGAAAAAATTCATACCTTACTTCCACTAGAACCGCAATCTCCTCAATATTCACCTTGAATTGAAGCCAAGTTTCACCACAATACGATATTATAATCACAACTATAAGCTGTTCGAACCTAAATTCGGAGATTTCACTTAATTCACGATAAAATTTGATGAACGAAAGTTAGAGAACTCTCCAGAATGTTTTGGAGAGGTTTGGGGGTGTTTGGATGGAAAATGAGGGGGTAAACCCCCTTATATAATGTTCTAGAGTCGGTCTACGACCTAGAATTTGCTATGCGCGTTCCCGCAGAGTAAATCCTCTACTCGGACAGCCTGTCTTAAAATGCTCATAACGTTTGATCCCGATGTCCAATCGACGTGCGATTTTTTGCGTTGGAAACTAGACTTCCAGAACTTCAATTTCGACTTTTGCTTTGCTCCAAAACTCCTCATATACTAAAAGATATTCTTTCTCCAAGTTGGGCCAAAATTACCCTTCATATTTTCTCCAAAGTTCCCACAAACTTAATTTCCTTAAATCACTTGTCCTCCAATACTTCCATAGCTTATTATATGAACTTAAAACCTCATAACCATAAGATAAACACATATAATCTCACATACCTCCTGAAAGGTAGCTCGAATCTCAACACACGAAACTACGGGGTGTAACAGATGTCCATTTAGGCTCCACTATATATGGATGGAAAGATATTTTAAAGGAATACAACTTTCATGGAGGAAGTTTTCCCAATTCCCAACTAATAAGTGAGACCTTGTGCAAACTTACTTGAAAACATGTTCCATAGAGTAGCTTCCGACTTTACTTTGTACTACGACTCTTCTTATGCCTTGATTAAGGTTTCAAAACACTTCCCATCTTGGTTCTAGTATATCCCCATCTTATAGGTCAACCTTAGCCTGAAGGCACGAGGTGTTACAATTCCTGAGGCAATCAGGTGGGTTTTAGATTAAATTTAGTAAATTTGGAGTTAAGGAAATGAAGATGTTTGACCAAAGTGAACATCGTGGGTAAATGCATCTTTTTCAAAGCTTCATTGATTTTATTAGATTCGGAATGTGATTTATGACTTAATCGGGTCGTTGGTTCGGGTGTTGAGGTTTTCGAATGTGATTTGGGTCATTTGTTGAGAAACTAGCTAATTTGAGGAATTAGAGTTGACCTCAGTCAACACGGGTCAAGACAACCTCTTTTGGAAATTCCGAGTGCATGAGCAGCTTTTTAGCGTGTTTATGACTGAAATGCATATTTGGTTTGTGTCCCGAGAAGGGGGGGGGGGGTTGAATGAGTTATGGGTGTTGGATTAAAAATCGGGAGAAACCTGATTTTTCTGGTTTCTGTTGTTTCTAATTTCCTTCATCGCGATCCCTATGGAGGGACCGCGATCACGATTGCAAAGCTTTGGGCTTCGACGGGGTCACGTTCGCGCCATTGGCTCGCGTTCGAGAAAAGTAAGTCGGGACTGGGCATATCGTGTTTGCGATGGTCTGGGCTAGGGCAGGCCACGTTCGTGACCATTGTCTCGCGATCGCGAAGGGCATTTCAGGCCTGGACATAATTAAAAACCCACTTCAAACTGCATTCTTTTTAAATCAACTTTGGGAGCTAGGGAGCTTGAACTTGGGTGATTTCAAAGGCATTCTTCAAGATTCGAATTAGGGGTAAGATCTTAACCTTAATCTTAGTATTTTCTCATGATTCCACCCATTAATTTATCATTTCTTCCAAGCATTGAACTTAGAAATAAGGATTTTTCCATGAAAATGGGCTAAGTTAAATGATCAAATTGGAGATTCAATTGTGACTAGATTTTAATAATTTTTGAGATTCTTACTATTTAGCCTATGAGTAAGTTGAATTTATGGCGAAATTATAGTTTTGATCTTTGGGGCTAGGGATTGGGTTTTGGGTTGACTTTTCGGATCGGAACATTAGAATAGCAACATAGGTGTCTACGGATTCGCATTCTTATGTAGATACCATGTTTGAATAGATTGAGATCGTTCGGAAGGTCAAGGTCATGGATTGACTCTTCAAACTTCGGATGTAGGCAAGTTTAGAGTTACTAGACTCTTTATGAAGTGTTTGTGTTGGCTAATGTAATTAAGGAGGGTAATGGGAAATTGGGGGTCCCGTACTCATGAGGTGATGAGAACTTGTACGGTACCTTTGTTATGTCATGGGTAATTAATGAAAAATATAATAATCTCATAAACTAATGAATGTCAAGCTTATGGACATTATTGGTAGTGTTAAATCTACTTGTTGTTATGGTTGTTAATGATATGGGCTTATGATAGTCATGTTTGTATAATACTTGTGATAATGATTCATTGTGTATTCATCACTCCATGTATCGTCTAAACCATGAAAAAGAATTACATTTGACATTGATTATATATTATGCAATTGTATGGTATACGCTTATCCATTTCATCCATTCATGATATATTTGGCATATTATTGATGATTCACAAGAGATGGTCCATAGAAGCCCGATTAGATATGGTGCATGGTTGGAGTGATGATGACATGATAGCTTATCGGCTTATACATTATGTGATATGGAGGATCAGGTATTTTGGGTGAGTATATGGACCTCATGGGTCCTCCGTGGGTCACGTGAAACCTACTGCAGGAGCGTGTGTATACTGGTGCATATTGGCTATTGCATTTCATACCGTACATATATGATTGTGTTGTCCTTGTGTGACTCTTATATGAATAATTATAAAAGGCAAAGCTTTATGACTTGATTAAATGTGGACTTTCTTATCTTAAATGCTTAAGTGTTTATAAATTTTACAACTTGTTACTAACGAAGTGTGGAGGTGAGTATTGGAAGGACCAATCCTCATCATCACTTCAGTTTAGGGTCGGTCGACAATGCTGCTACGTACTTGTGTTTTTTCCCGGACTCACTCTACACTTGCTATGCCTTTTTGTGTCCAGTTTCTGATCTGAGTTCAAGTAGATGATGAGATCCTGCCGCTCATTGAGGCATTTCTTGGAATTTAGGGTGAACTGTTGGTTGTTCCGCAACACTAGACTCCATTTCTATCTTATTATTTGGTCTTTCAGACAGTATTTGTAGTATTTCAAACTTGTAATTCAGATTTAGTAGCTCTCCTACTTATGTTTTCCAGGTTCTGGGGAGATGTATGACTTAGACTTATTTATATTATGATTTGTGAGACTTATTATGAACTTATAGGTTGTTTCCTTTTAAATTCCACTTTTAGCTTATGTAGTAAGACTTAGCTTTTATCTGGGTTGGCCTATAGGTTTGATAGATGCCCTCACGACACATTGGATTATGCAGAAAGAAAGGATATTAAAAAACTGACAGGTAATGAACAAAGAAAAAAAGAAGACAAACTGCCTGATAATTAGAAGCCAAGACAAACTGCTTGATAATTTGAAGCCCGGTTTGATTCAGTGGACGAAAGTTTAGGCTAGCACTGAAAATTGAATAGCAAAATGGAAGCAAACAATTCTGACTTCGACGTATCCAAGCTCCTACCTTAAGACACATCCAAGATCCTATCCTTCAATGCATCAAAACTTCTAGTCTTCGACGCATGTTTAAATGTTAACATGTTTTCTATAAAATGAAGGCAACTTTGGCACGACTGCTTAAGCAAAATAGCTCTCTATGTCTCAATTCTTTTAGTTTCTTTGTTAGTGTCTCTTATTATTCTTAGAAATAATAATACTTCATAATTTTTCTCTTTGTTAGATTTAAATATTACTCCATGGAATAATATCCTTTCATTGGGATAGTTGATGAAGCTTGATATGTTTGTATTTATAATATTAATCTCAGCTTTAATACATGCTTGAGCTGAACTTTCTATTCTTATTTTTATATTGTGCTTGAATGTTAGTTTAATTGGTTATTACCATCACATCTATTTATCTTATATCTAAGTTATTTTACTTATATTAGTTTTGTAATTTTCACGAAGCAAAATTAGTATATGATAACTGATGAATAATTTTGTGGAGTGATCGTAGTATGTAGTTATTGTTTGACAAAATCAACACTTTGAAGAAAAAAGAAAATGAGGATGACGGAGAAGAAAAACACATGATCTTGAAGGTTGAGAATATGCAGTTGAAGAGCTCAGAATGATATCAGTACTCACCTTGACAAGACTATGAGGACTCATACAAACCATGTGGGCAGACACATAGAACCTGGTCCACTTTCCTTCCTAGCCAAAATCAAATCTTAATCCTTCTACATACCAATCTGATTTCCATATACTATCCTTGACAGCATTAAAATGTTATGTAGCTATCTATTTGCTTTGGGTCTTATGACTCAATATGATGCATGTCAAATCCTCCTAGGGTCTTGATTTGATGAAAACATTTAAGCAATTGTATTATGTGCACGATAGTGTAGATCTAGTGTCCATGAGTTTGATATTGATAAAGTACACTTAATTTCATTAACACACTTGCTTTTCGATGATGCCAAAAGAGGGAAAATTGACCAAGTTCACATAGTTCATATGCCATTACAAGACAATGATTTGAAAATATGACCAGGGCACAAACATCAAAGATGATCACATAGAAAGAAAGAAGGTGATTAGATAGCAAATAGTAAAGAAGAGTGCCAAAAAGGAAGAAGATGTACACTGCATATAAGAAAGAAGAAAGCTACACAAATTGTCCTGAAATAAAATCTAGTACTTACACAAACAATAAAGAGATGTTTTTGAAAATGATATATGGTTATGATCAGGTTCTTCCACCTAGTTATCTAGAGGGTTGCAATGAATAGAAGATAAGGTTCTTCATAAACCGAAGTGAGCTTAACATCTTTCTAAAGTCTACAGAGACTGAAGTAAGCTTAACATCTTACTAAGTTAAGAAGCTAGATCAACATAGAGCTGGTTCTTAGGGGGAAGGTTGTCAACATAGGAGTTGTTCCTAAGAGAAAAGATGCACATGAAAAGCATATGAAGATTAATGAAACTGATAAAGTACACATGGAGAAGTATGAAGCTGCTATAAGTTTGTCATCATCAAAAAGAGAGAATTTGTTGAGCTGTTTGGATCTCAATGTTAATTCATGATCTTATGAAGCTCTGATGATTGACAAATATTGTACAAGTAGGCATATGTACAAGAATGATGAACAAAGATGTACAAAAGTCAAATCCTTAATGGACCTTCAAAAGGAATTGGTAAAGCAGACAACTCTGATGCAGAATTGCTAAGATAATTAACCAGGTCCTTTAGATAAGAAATAGAGACTGTTTGGTCTACATAGACAAAGCTATTCCACACGCAGAAAAGGAAACCTTAGAGAATTGAGATTAAGGCATAATCCAATTCTACAAGAAACATGAATTCAATACATGGAAACATTACCATAGTTGAACAACATGGAATTAGCTTGAAGAAAGGAGAAGTTGGTAGTGTACGCATGAAGCAAACCCCAGGACTATAAACAAACCTTTAACAGTATAATAACTTCTTTTTACACAATCAATATAGTTTAATTTGTTATTAAAAATTACTTACCATCTATTTTAGATTACTAATTCATGCTTATAGCTAAGTACTAATGAACTTTTGGACAAATGACAAGGTCTTTTTTGTGGTTAAATTAAGCTTGATGTCCATTTGGGCATCTAGTTTCCAATTTTGGTCCAACTATCCATTTCTTACCCTAATTCACCCTTCGGCAATTTAGTTTGTAAGTCTTCCCACTCTGTTTTTTAGATCCATCTCTCTCATGACTTATCCATCTCCTTCTACACTTTCACTGAGCTCCCCACTCAACTAACCCATTTCTCTTCTCCCCATATTCCTCTTTCTCTGCTTCTGGAGTCTTGAATCTTAAGTTCCTTCTGGGTTTTCTTTCTTGTGTTATGCTTTTTCTCTTCCATCCCTAAAATGTCAACATGAATTTCCATATTCTTGTTTTTTGAATTTCTCACATCAAGAACCTGAAAATTGATTGAGTAAGTGTTTCGGCCAAAGAATATTATTGGGTTATCTTAATCTTTTTGTGTGAATCTTCGAAAAAGACAAGAAATAGGGTTTCTTTTATCTGGTCCATTCTGTACTTTTTTAATTAATTCTGTTGGATATCAGTATTTGGTCTTTGTGTTTGAAAATTTTGTTAAAGCAAATGCTTTTAGACTTTCCCTCTTTAAGTGATTTCGGTATCTTTTCCTCTACAAGAGCATCCCACTGGGTCTGCCTTCGATTGTCGAATAATTCTATCTGAAGAACGAAGAAAAAAAAAAGAAACTTTTGAATTGTTATAATTCTTTCTGCAATTGCCATCATTCGTTTCCACATCGGAGGCTATTGGGCGTTTAGTTAACACATCAAAACGTGTTAAAACAAAGGTTGGGGATTGATAAAACTTGTTGGGGATTACGTAATCATGTTCAAGTTCTATGCTCGAGTATAAGAATGTCTATGTAATAAATACATAATGTATAATAGCATATAAGGATGTATATGTAATAAATACATAATGTATAATAGCATATAAGAATGTCTATGTAATAAATACATAATGTATAATAGCATATAAGGATGTATATGTAAAGTTATAAAAGAAGTCGAGCAACTTATATATAGCTATACAGAACAGATACATTATCTATACACTGCAATGTATATGTATTTATATAAAGCATACACATATATACAAAGTATAAGTAATGTTTATATAAAGCTATATAGAGCAGATACATTATCTATCTGTAGATGATATAATGAGCTATATGGGCCGCAAACTAAAGTTATTTCCCCTTTTTTATTGGAAGCTTTTAACAACAGGCCTCAATGAACAATTTTAAAAGATTAGGGGCATATCAGGATTATTTTCCTACAAATAGAACCAAAATAGGAAAAAGAAAAGTTAATAAACCTTTCCCTTCCTGGTGAGCAAAATTGGCAGTCCAGTGAAATCTGTACTACTACAGAGATGGCGAATCAACTTTACGGCTATAACCCTAGCAGCACCAACACCGGAATAGCAGCTAGAACAGCAACGAGATCCATGGACAACTATCATTTCTCTACTACTGATAATAATAAGACGACATTACAATACGGTTCTTCCAATTATTACGGTTCTACCGGCTATGCCTTCTCCTCATCCCCGACTGTGCTTTATAATCAAAGTGATAGTAGTTATACGCCTACTCCTGTGAGTAGGATTCCAGGTCAATCCTTGTATGGACCGCCTGGTGTTGATGTTGCAATTGCTGCTCAACCGCAACCACCTGCTGCTGACAACTCTTATTTTTCTACCTTGAAGCGCTCCTCTACTGATGGTAAGGAACAATATTCATCCAATTTGTGCTTGTACTTGTTTATGAGTAGTACTGAATATGGTGTATTAGTAATGCTGGCATTATTTTTTATCGACGGTTTGGTTTGTTGCCCTACCAATTTAAGCAAAGTTTACGGATAAAAAAGACTTTTGAATCTTGTGCTCCTAAATTAAAGATGTGTGTAACTTACTAAAATGTCCTTTGAATCTTGTGCTTTTAAACTTCTCATGTAGGATGTTTGAATTGTCCACTTACTAAATATAGAAAGGTAAATTTTTTTTCGAGACAAACCAAAGAGGAAAGAAAGACATTTAAATTGGGACAGAGGGGGTATAACTAACATGCATTGCATAATTTTTAAAGAGTACTGAATATGGTGTATTCGAATAAGAATAGTACCGGTAGTGTTAGTGTCATTGTTTATTATGTATAAGATTAATATAGAAGGTGTATAGGTTATACTGATATTAGTTGTAGCAGACTTAAATTTGCAACCAAACATTGTAGTAATAAATTTAGTACCAGTGCTAATCTTATACACCCAACCAAACGACCCCTTAGGGTTGTGTCCTTTTAACCTTTTATTTTTTTTTTTTTTTTTTTTTGTGTCCGCTGAATTTTCTTAGATTTAGAAGAGAGTGGAAGACTTAATTTTCATTTTGAGTTTATGCCTCCTATATTGGAAATTGTTAGGTAGGGGGAGTTGGTTTTGAGGCAGGGGTATCATTTTTTATTTCGATAGTATGAAACGTATAGGTTGGCGGTTTATATTGGCTGTGAGTTTGTAAGGAGTTTCATTTTGTTTTTCGAAACTGGTAACTTTGTATTCCTGAGCATAACCTACTGAAAGAAAATACTTACAGTAATCCTAAAAAGTCCACTAACTGAACTTCCTCTTCTACATATTATTCTTTAGACCAAAAAAGAACTTATTCAGCAATTAACTTGAATAATGCTGCCTTACAGTGCATTTGAGTTGCTCCTTTGGTATAGCTTTGAGATATAGCTATACTCTTTTAACAATTATTTCAGATAATTTTTGTACAAGTCCAAAATTGTTATCGTGCGCTATATATGTTAGACATATTCAATGTAATGCTGAAGTTTTGGATGAATCATACTGGTATATAAGCTTTCGCAAACACCTCTAATTTCTAATTTTTTCTTTTTATTTTTTCGGAAAAGGGCCAAAATTACCCTTGAACTTTGAAAAATAGTTCATTCATATATACTTAGGGCCAATTATACCCTTACGGTTATATCTCTTTTGCCACGTGGCATCATCCTAGCCCTTCAAAATTATTTTACCCTCAAATAATTTTTTACTCACTAAAATAACTCAATCCGACCCGAATTTTTTTTTCCAGCAAAAATAATACGGAATTATTTTTATTTTTTTTTTGGAAAAATTATCCGTATTATTTTTCTTTGGAAAAAAAATTTGGGTGGGATTGAGTTATTTTTTAAAAAAAATTATTTGAGAGTAAAATAATTTTGAAAGAAAGGATGATGCCCACGTTTTTAATTGGCCCTAAAGTATAACGAAGGGTATTGATGAACTATTTTTCAAAGTTCAGGGGTAATTTTGGCCCTTTTCCGTTATTTTTTTAATTTATATATATCTTGAGATATCTCTTTTCGCATGCTTTAGTGCATAAAAACATTTTTGTAAGTTGTATTAAGTCTTTGTTTTCTTTTTGCGCATATTTACCAATACTATTATGTAAATATAAAATTCTATACTTGTATGTATAATAACAGACATATGCTGTGTTTTTGTGTTTATGTATATATTACGCACCATAGCATTGTATCATCAGACACTTTTGGGTGCACGTAATACAATCGGGCAAGCTGAAGCTTGGTTTTCAACCAATCCTTTAGCCAAGCGCCCTAGATTCGAGAGTGCAAGCAATTTGCCTATATATCCCCAGAGGCCTGGAGAGAAGGACTGTGCCCATTATATGCAAACAAGAACCTGTAAATTTGGAGAAAGCTGCAAGTTTGACCATCCTATTTGGGTTCCAGAGGGTGGAATCCCAGATTGGAAAGAGGTGATCATTTATTGCTATTTATTATTAATAGAATAAAACACTATACATTATCAAATAAGTTATTCTTATTTCACTTAACGTATTATTTTGCTTTCCTATGTATATCTATATTAAGTCCTAATAGCTGTTACCGCAGAAGGCATCTGGTCAAATAAGCTGGAGTTGGAATGGTTTCTTTATACTTGCTCTCCTCCCTTCTCTTTTTCTTTTTCCTTTCTCTATTATAGCTATTCAACACTATTTTGAACAACAACAACAACAATAACAAATAATAATAATAGTAATAATAATAATAATAATAATAATAATAATAATAATAATAATAATTTGCTTATCGTTTTTATTGTAGTTCCTTGCGTTATGCATCAATAGTACTCATAGTATCTTGTTTCTGTTAAGGAACTCTTTAGGATACTACTTGTTCCCTTTCATTATTGAGCTTTTGCTCTTTTGATACATAAGCCCGATAACTCCTTATTCTTCTTTAGTTTTCTAGACATGCATTAGTTCAACTGAGTTATTTGTGTATCTTTTCCCCATTTTCAAGGAATATAAGAAACCTCTTTTCTCCTGTGGGAGTTCTTCAAGTAATGAGGAAAAATATTGCTGGTATGCTCACATTGCGCTGGGACAAGTTACTTGGTAGACAGTCTTCTAGTATATTTGCCTTGAAGGGCTATACCTTTTTTTTTTTTTTTCATCAAGTATTACAACACAAGTTTTACCTATAAGGTGAACTATTGCTTGAGTATGAGGGTTAGGATGTTTATTTGTTCTTTATTCTTTTGGACGTGAAGTTGATGTGGAATAGTTTTAACTTATAAAAATTGTCCGGGTAAGGTTCTATGTCAATTTTTTTTTTTTGATGATGTAAGTGTTTTATAATCACAAGTTAAAATTGTCCGGGTAAGGTTCTATGTCAATTAAGCAATAGCTTTTATGAAATGTGATGTATTTTTGTTTTAATAAGGTAAAGTGCTATTAATAAAGGTACCAAGACTGTTGACCAACAACTGCCAGAAACATATAAACTACATATCACCTATCTCCTCTAGGAAATCAAAGTACTGTTCCAAATTTTCCATAACATTTCTTTTACACCAAAAAAAAAAAAAAAAAAAAAAATCATTTTAAGCCTGGATACATGTTGTCTTATCTCTTCAAAACAGTTGTTTCTCTCAAACCATATTGTCCATAAACACATAGGGGGGTTGTTCTCTACACTGACTGCTGACTTTTTGCCCTTTTTTTGTTGCCATGTCTCCGGCAAACTCTTTCACATTTGGTGACATAACCCACTTAATACCATACATATTAAGGAATATCTCCCAACACTGTCTTGCCACTTCGCAATGAATGAGGACATGGTTGACTGTTTCTAACTCTTCTTCACACATATAGCATATATTGCATAATTCCTCTTTTCCGTAGATTATCCTAGGTTAATCAAGCGTCCTTTGCCAATAAGCTTTTGTTATGCAACCTTCAATTTCTTACTCCCGGACCCCCTCCCTTCTTTTTTTCCCTTTCATCACGTCGTGCCATTTAACCAAATGGAACTTCTTACTGTCAGCATTACCTTCCCAAAGGTATGTATTATTATTTTTTATTTTTTTTGGTGAAGTAACTAAAATGCATTAGAATGGCATCAAGAAGATGCAGAGTTTACAACTAAACATAAAACTGCTTCAAACAATAATTAACATGAAGCCAGCTTTACTAAAACATGTAAACCAAAGATTGAAAAAGATATCCTCTAAGACCTTATTGTGCTGGAGTTAGGGAGCTAACAAAATCCAAAAAAATATCCACACTGTTTACAGGGGAGAAAAAGTGCGTACTGAAAAGAGTAACTAAAAATCTAACCTTAATGATATTTATGGGCATATTCCATCAAAACATCTGCAGTTTCTCTCTTTCCAATTACTCCAAAAAATTGCTGCTGGGATCATCCTCCAGATCCTTTTGATGGTCTTATCAACCCTAAGGAAGGTATTTTCTTAGCATTGAATTATTCGTCATTGCTGCATGCACTTTTATTAGAAACATCAAGAATAGGCATACCATCTAGCACATTGTTAACCAGTATAAGTCTTCCCCTAAATGACAAGTTATATTTTTTTCCACTGAACCAATTTATTACTACACCTATTCAAAACTCCCTGCCACATCTTCTGGTCATTCTTTTTTAGCTCCTAAAGGTAGGCCTAAATAAGTAGTAGGAAGCTGCTCCAGCTTACAACTCATAATGTGTGCCAGATCATCAGTGCAATGTTCTGCATTAATTCTGAACACTTTACTCTTAGCCAGGTTTACTCTAATCCTGACACAACTTCAAAAGCCTAATAGAACTCCTTTTAGATGTAAACGTTGATCTTTCTCTGCTTCATACAAAATTGGAGTATCATCTGCATAAAATATGTGTTAGACTGTTAGTTCTTCTTCCTCACTTCTTCAACATTTCAGCCCTCTAATCCATCCCAAATTTTCTGCTTTTTGAAGCATTCTGCTGAGAATTTCCATCATCAACAAGAACACATAAGTAGACAAGGGATCTCCCCTGCCTTAATCCCCCCGTGAGGCTTGAAATATCCCTGAGGACTTCCATTAATCAGAACTGAGAAGAACTGTGGATGTACAGTATTTTATCCACCCAATCCATGTATCCCCAAAATTCATTTGCTTCCTGCGATATGACAAATATGACCAATTAACTAGGTCAAATGCCTTTTCCAAATCTAGCTTGCAAGCCACACCTTAATCTTCTTCGTGGATTGATATCCAAGCATTTATTGGCTACTATATCAGCATCAACAATTTGCCTGCCTTTTACAAAGGTGTTTTGATTATCTAATACCAACTTCCCAATCACTTGCTTTTAGTCTTTTAGCGATTAGCTTTGCAGTTATTTTGTAAATACTACCCAATTAGCTAATTGGCCTGAAATCTTTCCCCTCCATGACCCCTTTCTCCTTAGGAATAAGAGCAGTGAGAGTTGAATTAAGGCTCCTGGTGAAAGTGCTTTTTTGTGAAAACCAATTTACTGCCCTCTAAACATCTTCCCTGACTGTAGTCAAATATTGATGGAAAAAAGAACATATTAAAGCCATCTGGACCTAGTACCTTGTCTCTCTTTAATAATTTAATAACCCTTTGTACCTCCTCCATGGAAAAAGGTCTCTGTATTAATCTGGATTTTCACTTTTCTAATACTCCCTCCGTCAACTTATATGGCATACTTTCCTTTTTAGTCTCTCCCAGAAGAATGTCACCTTATAATTGGAAATAACTAACTTTAAAATTCCCCTTTTACGCGTAATGAATGATTTGTAGCCATACAGATGTCTAAGATTTGTTTTAGACCATAAATTTCAAAAGTATTGCTTTCTTTCTTAAACCTTGTGCCTAGTAAAGCGTTGCCACATAAATTCGGGACAGAGGGAGTATTCACCTAAAGTTATATCTAGTTAACTCATCTTACATATATTTTTGTTTTTCCTTTGTTTGCACTCCCTTATAGAAATGCATGACATATTTAATACCATAAGATCCAAATGGTATTTTTGGTATGCTATAAACATCTTTAGTAAACCCCAAGATTCAAGAGTTCTCTTTACATTCTTCAACTTCATATCTAGTTAAACTAAGACTCATAAAATGAAACTGAGCGCGTACTTTATTTTTTGGTAAAGTGATTTCGCTTGCTAGCACTAATAAAGCCTAGATATTTGACTTATCAAAGATAAAAATAAAATTGAAAATATCATTTCATAAAAAGCATAGAGTTTGTCCCTGTAATGGCTTTGGGAGCACTAACAAAGTTTAGAAGTATATGCATGTTGAGGGTTGTTTTTTCGGTCTGGTGGTAGTTATGCTTTTCTTGAGAAAGGTAAAGATTATCCATCAGCACAAAGGCTATGCTGGAGTCATATTTATAGTTGCCAAAAGAATAAATAAATATGTGTCCATATTCTTCTTATGAGGATTCTCAGAATTCTAATAGAGTTTCAGCTTCCTCTACATAGTTCTCTTTACACCAAAGTGTGGCGGAAGTTATGCTTTGTTCCGCAGATTGGATTTAAAAGAAACATTAATGAGATAGAAGTTAGAACTGCCCTCTCTGTTTAAATTTTGTATTTTACTTGGGAGAGAGGGACATCTGATCCTCCAACATTTTAGTTTGTTGTTTCTGTATTAATTGTTTTCTAAAGCGATTAGAGGGCACTCGTTGAAACTTTTGTATTGGTTGCAAGACAACATTATCTGGTCCTCCATAGTTGTAGTTCTTTTTGTTTTATTGATAAATCTTTCTCATTAAGAAAACATCATTAAGATTTTGGTGGTATAATTCCGATGAGAAGTTTTATGGTTCAAGGCTTTCGAGTCTCGTTTTTCCGTGTGGGCAGTTTCAACTGACAAAAGCTTGACTCATTGTTAATATCTTTCCTTTAGATAGTCCATGTTTTTTGGCAATAGAGCACAAATGAGTATTAGATAATTTACAAAGTAGTTACAACTTAAGAGAGCTCAAAATCCTACATTACACTTTACTATTAATGTTTTCAAAATTAGATGAATACATAATATCTTGATGCACCTAAATCCAAAGTGTGAATTAACTCCTTGTCGTTTATGAAATCGGGCTATCAAGTTTAATCTCTTCTTTAAAAGTTTATGGTGTTTCGCTTTAGCAAGCACTCATAACTTCGTTTTTCTTTGTTGTTTTGCCTATCGGTGAAGGACAATTTAAACATTATGAGACAGAATTATTGAAATTCTATCCATCTAGTTCGTATTTTTAAATCTTTGACATGCTACCCGTAGTTTGTGCTTTTTCCTTGTTGGTGTTGGAGGCATTAGTTATGTATTTGCAAGTTCGTTTGGTTGCTATGTCTTTCTTTCCTTCCAACCTCGAGGTGGTATTTTAGTGGACAAGGATTTGTAACTAAACTTGACAAAAAAAAAAAAAAACGTGTCTTTGTGTGTCTAGGCCTTTATCTATTATAACATGTTAATTTCCTGCTCCTGTTGTCCCATTTTATCTGCACCATCCTTTTTAGTAGTCTGTTCCAAAAAGAATGACACCTTCCTATATTTAGAAATGATCCAATTTTGAACTTCCCAGTTTACTCTTGATAAGATCATTTATAGCTGCACAAATGTCTATCATTTGGTTTAGACCACAAGCTTCAAAAGTCAGTCATTCTTTCTTTCTTTCTTTCTTTATCTCTATTGCCAAGCAAACACGGTCACATGAGATGAGATAGAAGGGATTGTCTTTTTGATTACATGCTCGTCATATAAACTAGTCCCCTCTTTCCTTATGATGTTGTGATTTCACTATTGGGCATTCTCAAAATACTTCCAATTCATGAAATGACCTGTTTTCTACTTCTCTATTTAGTTGTTGATATTTTATCTTTATACCTTGTATACTTTCTTACAGTTAAAGATGCGAAATTAGTTTCAAAATTCATGCTTGATACTCTTATGCTCATCAATTGCTAGTCGAATTATGATAATATAAAACTTTTTGAGGTTTTGACATAGTCCCAAATTAACCCTAGACTAGCACTTGAAGCTTGCTAGTTGCTACAGATTCAGAGGCCAAAGGATCTATTCCTTCTAGCTGATATATAAGAGTGCAGGGAGAGCTGTTGGCCTTATGCAGGCTGATGCATTTCACTTTTGACAGTTCTTAACATTAATTGCATTATCATAGACTCCCATTCCCTGTGGAAAGTTGCAGTTGTTGCCCTTTTGTCTGGTGGAAGATCCTTTGAAACTGTTTCATATTAGCATCCATTTGCCTGTAATATTTGTGATCACATTGTATGTTTCTTGCTGTTATCTTCCACTTATCTATGCAGGTTCCAGTTACAACTGAATCTCCTCCTGAAAGACCTGGAGAGCCTGATTGTCCAGTAAGAAAAACTTTTTGATGAGTTTGTGACTGTGTGTGCTGTTAATAGGCCTAATTGTATGTTGACATGTTTCCAGTATTTTATGAAGACTCAAAAATGCAAGTTCGGTAATAGGTGCAAATTTAACCACCCCAAGGATAACACAGCTCAATTGGTAGGTTCACAGGCTCAATTTTTATTTACTTCCTATGAAGATAAATTTTCATTTCTTTCAACTGTTAATTCGGCTTCAGTCTCAGGGTGCTACACAGAATTCTGATGTTTCTGACTTACCTGAGAGACCTTCTGAACCATCATGCACGGTATGAGAATGTTTTTGCTCATTGGGGCACTAATTGTTACTTAAGATTGTGTAAGTATGCATATAATGTGTAGCTGGTTCATAGTTACTCAAATCATAATGTGGCAGTTTTACATGAAGACGGGAACATGTAAATTTGGTGCTACCTGCAAGTTTCACCATCCTAGAGATATACAAGTGCCATCTCCCAAGCAAGAAAATGGCTCTGCGGGGAAGCCTGGATCAGCTATTAATGAGATAACTCAGGATGTGAATCTAGTCAAGCCGCTTTCTGTTCCAGCTTTATTGCACAACTCCAAAGGCCTTCCAGTTAGACCGGTATTTCATAGATTTTGTCTTTTACATTTGGATGAGTAAGAATGCATTACGTGCTTCTTTTGTGCTTTGTTTTCCTCTTTCAGTTCGCCTTTTCCTTTCGTCCCTGCCTTTTGTGCTGTCACAGGATGACTATCAATAGACTGCTGTTTTGTTCTACTTTATTTGACAATTATTAACATAATGTTAGTATAGGAAAAGAATTATGATATATTTCAATCCTGGTACCATAATTTGTCTGGGTACTTCTATTGGGAGAAATTAGCAAATTGAGATTTTTTTTTTTTGTGCGAAGAAAATTAGAAAATAGAGATCCAACCTCTAGGAAGAGAAATCAGAAGAGAATTGGATTTTTCAGCCTTAAATACCATGATTTTTTTAATTTTATATATATTTACCAATTTCAAAAAAAAAAAAAAAAAAAAAAGTACCATGATTTTTTTTGATGTAGTAAGATTATTAACCATAACTTTATCTTCTTGAGGCTGGCTGTTTTCGTTAAGCCTAATAAGATGTTGTAAGAGGTGTGTTTTCAGAGACCCACAGGAAGTAGTTCATTCTTCTGGTTTTTATCTTTTACAGGGTGAAGTTGATTGTCCTTTCTACCTAAAAACTGGCAGGTAATTCTGTTTTTGATGGTGAATTTGGAAGATTTACTATTTGTTCTTCTGCTAACAGTTTAAATACTCAAAAGGTTGGACTGTTCATTGGTTTATAACGCGTCCTTTTTTTTTTTTTTTTTTTTTCCTCAAAAAAATATCAAACAGCTGCAAGTATGGAGGCACTTGCCGTTACAACCATCCTGAAAGAAATGGTAAGGATGTTAATAAAGCTCTGTTGAAACATCACTAGAATATTTTTCTTCAGTCTCTCTTAAGCTTTCTTTTGGCCTTCTGTTTGTTTTGAGTTTTCTAGGTTTTGTTCTGATATATGATTATGTGTGAAGTACATTATCTGTTGAATTTAATCTCATGTTAGCATACTACTTTATCATGTGAATTTTTGTGATTAGAGAGTGTATTATGTTCTCAGAAATAATTTATAAAGCCAGTTTGGCAATGTATCTTGGAAACTGATAATATAAAGGGATTGCTGCAGAAGACCCATAAACAGAAAGTTCAGCTGGAAGCTTATTGTATTACTCAAATACTTATCATAATAAATTCAATGCCTAGAGTCAACTACTGATTCTCTTTTACTTTTGCATTTTCATCCTCCAGCAGCTGCTATTGGTCCTGCCCTTGTAGCCTCTCCTGCAACACACTGGAATATTGGAATGGTTAATCCAGCTGCCTCTCTCTTGCAAAGTTTAGATCCAAGACTGACTCAGACAATGGTATTATCAATTGTCAGTTTGTATTTTCACTAAAAAGCTTTGGAACGTGTTACTGAAAGTATTGTTTATTTTCAACACTGCAGCTCGGGTTGCTTCCACCTGTCTATCCACAACGACCTGGTGAAATTGAATGCGATGTGAGTCCCTACTTTTTTCTTAGACATACTTGATTGACCTGTTAATTACTATTCTCAAGCTGGATGCATGTGACATTCTTTTGGGTCCTGGACTATGAACCGTAATCTGTTATTTATCAGTCTTTGAAGGAACTTTTATGTTGTCCCCCAATCAAGAGGTCTCTCTTAATTGTCTTTGGAGCTGTATATCTTGAGTTTTCGAGGCATATATATATATAGTTTTAGATTGGGAATAGGAATAGGATGTATGTAGTATCCTACGTGGAAAAGGATTGTAATGTAGTATCTATGTAGATACACAGTTCAATAACACTTCTTCTCCTTTATTTCTCACATGGTATCAAAACACTAGTGAGGAAATATCCGCTGTGTAATATTCCAGCGAAGTTCTGGTAGAAAAATCACCACCGCCCATAATTTTTCCGGTGGCTGCTCGCTTCACAATCTCTATCCGGTAGTGATGTGCAGAATCCGACACCATCACAACGTAGATCAGTTTCAGGCGAGAAAATCCCAGTCAGCTGCTCGGGCAGACTATCACCCATGTGCCTCCACGCACCATCAGTTCCGGTGACTCGTCTGTCCCACGCGCCGGCGCGTGAGACCACTTCCAACATTTTTTTCCAGGTTTTTTCTCTTCTTGGAGTCGCCTATATATTCTTGTTCTACCCTACTGTTTTCAAAATTTTCTGATACCAGAACCCTAATCTGGCGCCTCCAACAGTGTTTTCCAGCGAAACAGTATTTTCTTTTCCAGATTTCTTCACTGTTTTCAGCAAGTCTTCTCATAACAGTATTCTTTTTTGGGTTGTTCACTGAGCTTTTGCTTCCTAGTCAGCATCTCAGTCAGGTTTGTGAAATTTTGGCTAGAAGTCTTTTCAGTGCAACAAAATGTCGATTGCTTCTGATATTTTTGACTCCAAAAATACGGGAATTGGAAGTTGAAGCCCTAGATTACTACAGAACTGCTCATGGGGAGTTCAAACTATTTAGCTTGGGCTTCCTCTGTTGAATTGTGGTGCAAGGTCAAGGTGTTCAAGATCACTTAATGCTAAAAGCTAGTGAGGTAGATGAAAAGGCAAAGGCTAGTGAGGTAGATGAAAAGGCCAAAGCACAGTCGGAGAAGGTTGATGCTCAATTATGTAGTCTCCTGTGGAGATCTATTGATTCCAAGTTAATGCCCTTGTTTCCCCCATTCCAGACATGTTATTCAGTTTGGGCAAAGGCTCGCGCTTTATACACTAATGACATCTCACCTTTGTGATGTGATATCTCGGATGACTTAACTTGAAGAAACAGGAATCAGATATATCTACTTACTTGGGACAAGTACATGTAGTCATGGAGGAATTTGAGAAGTCGATGCTAGTCACTGCAAACGATGAAAAACAATAGGAGCAAAGACAAACGTTGTTTCAAGTTCTTACTTGCTGGACTTCCTACTGACCTTGATTCGGTGCGTGATAAGATTTTGACTAGTCTTACGGTTCTTACAATTGATGAACTATTGCTTACTTCGCCTTGCCGCGCCTCCGAATCACACAGTGGTCTCATTACCAACTGTTGACTACTCTGTTCGCATCTCAAACCATAGAAAATCGAACATCTCAGTCCACGGAGAATTGACAAAGAGGTCGTTTTGGAAGATCTGGACCTAAGTGTAGTTATTGTCATAGGCTTGGACACATTCTCGACGTATAGTATTCTCTGCAGGGTCGACCACGCAAGAATGCTCATGTTGCTCTAAGACTGCATGTAATTAGGGGTTTTCTATATCTGAAGGGGAATATAATGAATATACTGAGTTCCTTCAGTATTGAACAAGTAAGCATAATCCACAAATAGCCTCGGGTTCTCAGTCTAATACTTCTATTGCTGGTAATTCTTTTGCTTGTGTTTCACATTCTAGTACCCTTGGACCGTGGGTCATGGACTCGAACTCTGACTATAAATTCTGGTAACAAATCACTTTTGTCAAATATTATTTATTCACACTCTTTCTTTTGTTTAGCCAATGGGATCCAAACAAAACCAAAAGGAGTTGGACAAGCTAATCCCCTATCCTTTGTCATTCTAAACTCTGTTCTTTATGTCCCTTGTTGTCCTTTTAATCTTGAATCTATCAGTCGTTTGACGCGTGCCCTAAATTGTGCTATAATATTTCTTGATGATTCTTTTGTTATGCAAGACCATAGTACCGGACAAATGATTGGCGCAGAGCAAGAATTACAAGGCCTCTACTATCTTACCTCTTCTAATTCCGCAATAACATTCCCTGTTATAGATCCTTCGAACCTAATTCATAGATGTTTGGGACATTCGAGTTTGTTCAGGCTATAGAAGATGGTGCCTAGTTTGTCTAGTCTATCCACATTAGATTGTGAGTCGTGTCAACTTGGAAAACACATCCGCCCTACCTTTTCAAGTAGTGCTGAGAGCCCTACAGAGTGTTTTTTCATCAATTCATTCTGATATTTGGGGTCCTAGTAGAGTCGGTTCAACCTTAGGATTTCGTTTTTTTGTTAATTTCATTGATGAGTATTCAAGATGTATTTGGATTTTCTTAATGAAAGATTGTTATGAGTTATCTTCTATATTCAAAAGTTCTTGTGTTGAAATACAAAATCAATTTGGTGATTCTGTTTGTACTTTTCATTGTGATAATGCCTTAGAATACTTATCCTCCCAGTTTTCGCAATTTATGACTCAAGAAGGAATTATTCATCAGACATTTTGTCCTTACACCCCTCAGCAGAACGGGTAGTAGAAAGGAAGAATAGGCATCTCATTGAGACTGCTCACACTCTTATCATTAAATCTCATGTTCCGTTGCATTTTTGGGGCGATGCAGCCTTATGTCTTGTTATTTAATTAATCGAATGCCCTCATCTTCCATCTCAGATTCCTTGTTCCGTATTGTCTCCTCAGCCATCTCTATATTCTCTTGCCCTCTTGTCTTTGGGAGATTATGTTTTGTTCATAACTTAGCACCGGAAAGATAAATTAGCCGCCCGTGCTCGCAAATATGTCTTTCTTGGTTATTCTCGGGTTGAAAAGGGGTATAATTGTTACTTACTTGATCTTCATTGGTATCTAATGTCAGCCGATATCACATTTTTTGAGTCTTGACCTTACTTTACATCTTCTGGTATCTCTGAGGTCTTACCTATACCGACTTTTGAGGAATCTATGGTTACTTCTACATCTTTGGCCATAGTGCTCCGCCACTCCTGACTTATCATCATTGTTCGCATCCAGCATCAGGTCTAGATGATTCATGTCATGCATCGGGCCCTGCACCTACTGCGGACTTGTTTCTTCCTAGTCAATCTATTGCACTTTGAAAATGTGTACGATTCACTTTTAATGCTAACCCCCATTATACTTTTTTTTAAGTTATCACTGTCTATCATCACCTATTATGCCTTTGTATCATCTTTGTCCTCTATTTCCTAGGTCTACAGGTGAAACACTTTCTCATTCAGGATGAGGGCAAGTTATGACTTATGATTGACCTGATGTTCGCTTTACATGCGAGGGGTACTTGGGAGTCTTTTTTCTCTTTCTTCAGGCAAATCTATTGTTGATTGTCGTGTTTATGCACTCAAAGTCGGCCCGACGGTCAAGTTATCGGCTTAAGGCTTGCCTTGTTGCTGAAGGGTATGCTCAGATATTTGGGCTTAATTGCAATGGTACTTTCTCTCATGTGGCTAAAGTAGCATTTGTCCGCCTTTTCCTATCCATGGTTCTTGTTCGTCATTGGCCTCCTCATCAGTTGGACATTAAGAATGCTTTTCTACATGGTGACTTTGAGGAAGAAGTCTATATGGATTAACCATCTGGTTTTGTTGCTCAGGAGGAGTCTAGTAGCCTTGTATGTCAATGGTCTAAAATAGTCTCCTCGAGCCTAGTTTGGGAAGTTCAGCACAGTAATTTAGGAGTTTGTCATAACTCGTAGTGAAGTTAATCACTCTGTGTTTTATCCACATTCTAATCCAAATCTATGTATTTATTTGGTGGTTTATGTTGACGATATCGTTATCACCGGCAATGATCAGGATAGTCTCATTAATTTAAAGCAGCATCTCTTTCAGACTAAAGACCTCGACAGACTAAAGTATTTTCTATGTATTGAGGTTGCTTAGTCCAAACAGGTATTGTTATTTCGCAATGCAAGTATGTTAGACATTCTTGAGGAGACAAATGACGGGATGTAGACCCATTGACACCTATATGGATCCGAATGCTAAACTTCTGCCAAGACAGGGGAGCCACTCAGTGATCTTGGAAGATATAAGCGGCGGGTTGGTAAATTGAATTATCTCGCAGTGACTAGACCTGACATTTCTTTTCATGTGAGTGATTCTCCCTGCCATAGCCATTAGGCCGCATTCTCCGATATATAACGTAAGATCCAGGTAAAGGACTACTCTTCGATGATCGAGGCCATGAGCAGATCGTTGGATATACAGACGCTGATTGGGCAGGATCATCTTCTAATAGATGTTCTAAATCCGGATATTGTGTTTAGTAAGAAGTAATTTGGTGTTCTGGAAGAGTAAGAAGCAGAGTGTGGTGCTCAATCTAGTGCAGAAGTACAATCTCGAGCAATGGTTGGAGCAACTTGTCAGCTAGTTTAGATTTAAAATCTCTCAGAAAACTAAAATTTGGATAAATCAGTCAGATGGAACTTGCGTGATAACCAAGCAGCCCTTCAAATCTGGTATTTCATGAGAGGACTAAGCACATTGAGATTGACTCTCACTTTGTCAGAGAAAAGATACTCATGAGAAATTGTTACAAAATTTGCGAATTCGAGTGATCAACTTGCAAATATTTCACCAAGCCCCTCACTGGTCCTCGTATTAGTTTCATCTTTAACAAGCCCGGTACATATGACTTGTATGCACCAGCTTGAGGGCGAGTGTTAGAATAGGAATAGGAATAGGAATAGGAATAGGATTGTAGGTGTACGTGGAAAAAGATTGTAATGTAATGTGTATAAATAGGGCTCAGTGTAATAATGTAGCACAATTCAATAATACTTGTCCTCCCTTATTTCTCACATGTAGCATTGTTTGTAGTTCTTATCTCTTGTTGAAATTTAAATTTATTCAATTTACTTCTTAAAGAAGTGCATATTATTGGGCCCCCAGTATGCCCTTTTAAAAGTTGACATGCATGCGTTCTTAAGTATACACACACATTAGATAGTAGTGAGGGAGCTGCATGTAGTGCTGAACGAGACGAATTCTCGTTCTAGTTTCCGTACTATTATCGTCATAATTACTCTTCAGATATTCTTAATAAAATTGGATCTTGTCATTCACTATCTTTCTTTTTCACATCGTGCTTGGTCTGTTATGTTTTACATCAGTTCTATATGAAAACCGGGGAATGCAAGTATGGTGAAAGATGCAGGTTTCATCACCCTCTTGATCGTTCAGCACCCGTAGTGTCAACAAAGGATGTACAGCAGCCAAATGTTAAGCTTACTCTTGCTGGTCTACCAAGGAGGGAGGTATATTTAATCTTTCTAGACCTTAGATATGACATGTCCATTTTCTGGTTGAGAAGTATTTTGCAGCATTATACAAGTTTTCTGATAATTTGATTTTTCTTGGTGGTGTTTGACCACCTCTTAAAAACACTGTTAATTAGATATTCATTTGCTCCTGGAAATAACACGATAATACTATAAAGTGGATACAGCTGTTTATAATAAATTATGACAGATGTATGAGTACCACCAAAAAATACAGACTTCCACCACCAGTGCATTTGGTTACAGGTATTAGTTGTGTATTTGGTGGCTTCAGCCAATGGTTGTGTGTTTGAAATCACTGAAAACCCTCACAGAATACCTTAGCAATATACATATGTGTAAGCTTGCAATTTATTTTATCCCCCTCCCAATTCTCAACTTTAGTTGCCCTGGCATATAATTTCATCCTTCAACTTAGTTAATGGCTGTTATTATTGGATCTCAATCTTGTTTTTTCTCATTCACTCGGTCTGTTAGAAATGCAAATCCCTTTAATTCCATGATATTTTCTTTAATTTTTTACAATAATACTGGCAGGGTGCTGTACACTGTCCATACTACATGAAGACTGGAATGTGCAAGTATGGGGCGACATGCAAGTTTGATCATCCACCACCTGGAGAGCTCTTGGGTATGGCAACATCCCAGGGGGCGTCGTTGTCTGTTGAGGGAGAAGATAATGTTGGTGTGAATGAACAGCAGCAGTAAGGTTATAGCTGAAAGGCCATTCTCGCAGTCACATCTTTCTCAATTATCATTTCTGTTTTACCATTATTGTAGCACACTTGTAAAGCATAGTTTGCAGGATGAATTCTGAACATTCTTCTAGAGTTGTAACACAGTTTCTCGTTTACACCACAACTTGATGAAAGTTGTTTTTTCAATGGTATGCTTTTAGTTGCACCTCTTCAGAACCTGAAAAATTTAAATACAACCCATCTTAAAGGAGCATGTTATGCTCTCTGCATCTGCATTTTGACACACTCCAGAACCCCATCAAACTGACTAAAAGTTAACATTTTTCTATAATCAGATTTGCTGTAGACCTCCGGAAAAAACTGCGAAAAAAACAGTAGTAATAGACGACTGATAACACCAGAGCACCATCTTAGTTCTTTTTGGTGCACTCCAAATGATATCTTTTTCCCTGTTCAGATTTATTGCTTTACGCCTTTTCAAATTTGTAAAGACAGTATAGCACCAAGTAGACTAGAATAGCTGAAGTGGTAAGGGTTGAATCAAAGGACAAAGGAGACTGAGTACATGCGCATGTGCAATAATATTGAAAAATGAAAAAGAAGAAAAAAGAAAGGAAGAACAAGAAACTCAGGGTGAGGGACACAGGAAGGTTGGAGAAATAAAAGATGGATAAGACTAGTTGCAGAAATTCCCAATGACATCTGACTTCCGACCACAGGCAAGAAAGGTCAACGAAAAGCTACCAGCATAAAATATTGTAGGGGAAAGGGTCAAAAATGCCCCTCTACTTTGGTGAAAGGGTTAAAAATATCCTCCATTATAAATTTGGATAAAAAATATCCCTCTCGTCATTCAAGTTTTCAAATATATACTGTCTTAATGGAAATTTTCAACATAACCCGATTTTATTTTTAAACTTGTTCCTTTTAAACTCGATTCAACTAAATAAAAAAACGCATATGTGTTTCCTGATCTTGTGCCTAGTGGCTCCAAATGTAAGACTCGGGAACAAGTTGGTGGCATATGAATTTTTTATGTAGTCGGATCGGGTTTAAATGGAGCGGGTTTAAAAATAAAATCGTGTTATTTTGGGGGATTTGAGGATTTCCGTTAAGATAGGGGTATATTTGAAAACTTTAATGACGGAGGGGTAATTTTGACCCAAATTTGTAACGGATGGTATTTTTAGCTTTTTTTCCAAAGCAGAGGTCAGAAGGGCATTTTTGACCCTTTTCCCAATATTGTACGATGAACATCACATAAAATATTATGAATTACACTTTTTGACCCTTTTCCCAATATTGTACGATGAACATCACATAAAATATTATGAATTACACCTCAGATCCAAGAAAATTGGAGAAGTACTGTTAGTTGCATCATATAGGAGCAACATTTGACAGAACATTTGAGTCAATCGAATTCTTTTGCTTTTATTTGTCTCATCGCACATAAGTATTTTCGGAGTGAATTGCATTCAATAACTTTAGTTAAAAAACGATACACCCTTAACCATTTGCATGAGAGAAAGAACAACCATTGACCTAAAAAGAGAATACTATTAGTATTATTAGGTAATATCAATAGTCAAAGTAAGCTAGTCGTTGCCTAAATTTCAAGAGATAAAAAAAAAAAAAAACATCAAAAAATTAATATTCTTATGAATAAAGGCCAAATTCACATTGTACTGTTTGAAATCGTTCAATTTTATCCGTCGTTACACTTTTGGTCCATTCATATTTTGGCATTATCAAATTATTTCGTATTTGTCCTTGCCATTAACAGAGCTCTAGCGTGAAATGGGTAGACTCCACATATCCAAATTCGTCAATAAAATAAAATAAAAAAACGAAATTTACCCTCGATTTTTTTTTCTATAGTTTAAATTATTTTTAGATTAGATTTCATTAGGGGTCAGAGCAGAAATGAGACGTTTTCCTAACAACATGGTTATATTAAGGGTCTGTTTGGAAAGCCACCTAGTAATTGGAATTGGTGTAATTACTAGGGTAATAATTACACAGCCTAGTAATTACACAGTATTGTAATTACAATGACTTATTTGTTTGTCATCACATAATTACAGTGTAATTAAAAGCATCTTTGTTTGGTTGCACAAGTGTAATTACACATTTAGTCTAATTTAAAAATAAAATTTCTTATAAAAAAATTAAAATTAATCTTTGAAAAATATGTGCCTCTATAGATGATATTAAATTATGTATTTTGACAACACATTATTTTTGAAAAATATATTAATTAATAATCATATATTTGTAACTAATATTGTAAAAAAAATTGATATATATATATATATATATATATATATATATATATATATATATATATATATTTTAATTTTACTTAATTATAAAAATTAGAAGCAGACTTTTTTGTGAGAACATCATGGATTGGATGTTTGACAAAAAAAAAAAACTAATATTTATAAGTATAATGCCATAACATTATTAAAATGTTTGACCAAAAAAAAAAAATCTATCAACTTTAACTGAAAAATAAACATTATGCAATGTGAAATAACAAGTAAATATTACTAAAGCAAATAAATTAAACTCGAAAATATAACATAAATTCAAAATCCAAAAAAAAAAAAAAAATTTAACATAATACTTTTATGTCAAATTCCAACATTACATAAGTAAGTTGTGACATAACTTAAGTAAATATAGTTTTAAAAAAAGGAAAAATATAAGTCTGTATATAACGTTATTCACAACGAAATTCTACTTTAATAACATCACTCGTTATATGCGAAGTTTTTCAATGAATCATTCTTTCTAATAATGAGAGGTGTGGTTTTAATTAGAATAATAACACAGTTATGCTAAATAAATAAAATAAAAAAATAAAAAAAAATACGAGCAATTACATGAAATCACAAGGAGCAAAGGTTGTGAATGAGAAAAGGGGAATGCAAGATAAATAATATAAGAAGAAAAACATATTTTAAAATAAAAAAAGTTAAGATAATAGAAATAAAAATACATTAAAAAAAAGAAATTAAAATAAAACAAAAAAAAGAAAGAAACTAAAAAGTAACTCTGTAATTATACCTAATTCTCAACCCCCCTTGAAAATTAGAGAGTGTAATTACACCCAATTTTCACCTAACCAAGTAATTACTTGGTCAAGTAAACAGGCCAGATTGTGTAATTATAGCCAATTCCAATTACCTGGGTGACTTTCCAAACAGGCCCTAAACCAAAAGTTTATAAATTACAGTTCTTACATTACTACAGAGAAAAAAAAAAAAAAAAAAAAACCTAATAGTATCAAATAAAAAATGAATATAACTCCAAGATAACTCCTGTCAACCTTTTATGTTCTGTTTCAATAAATCAAAAAAAGAGCCCTAGGAAGTAAAATGCCTAGTGGCCTTTAATAATAATAATAAAAAAAACTCCTTTTAACCTTTAGAGAGAAAAGAAAAAAAAAGTTTTTAAATGGTTTTTTTTCTTTCTTTCTATTAATTGGTTTCAGAATATTAACGATAATTTTATTACTACCACTACCAGGTAAATTGAATGATTTGAAATTTGGGAGAAAATTATTACAAAAACGTGGAGACGAATGAAGGAAAATTTTAAAAGGTGGGCGTGGCATAATTAGAGGTGCGAATTTCATGTGGACCGAGCAAATTGGATAAGAAAGGCAAGTAGCAACGGCAGACACACAATAGAATGAATGTGTGTGCTTGAGAAATAGCAAGAGTAGTTGATGAATGGGGAGCCAAGCAAAACTTGTAGTAGAATCTCCTTTCTCCAACAGTATTGTGAGCACTTTGGATAGCAGCTGTTTGAAGTTCAGTACTCGTCGCTCATCTTTAAAGTTTCACTCATTAACCTTAACTACTCCACGACGACTTTCATTATCAGCAGCAGCAGCAGCCACAACTACTCCGCCAGCCCCACCACCCATTCAGGTTAAATCCACATGCTCAAACTGAAATTGTAGGAAACCAATATTAGTTTGAATTTGGTTTTTTAATTCATGTCTAAATAGGATGAGTTAATGGACGCTTGAACTATCACTTTTTGGCTAGTTTCCTACCTGAACTATCACCATCTATGTATTAAAAAACACACCCTGAAGCTGACTAGAAACTATCAGCTATTCACTTTTTACAACAACAACAACATACCCACTGAAATCCCATAAAGTGGGGTTTGGGGAGGGTAGAATGTACGCAGACCTTACCGTGCCAATAGGTAGAGAGGCCACAGTTCAAAGCAATAGAACAAGCCATGGAAAAATACTATAAAAAGCATGATAAGTTGTCCGGAAAAAAAGAGCCGTAACTACCACAAAATAATACGATAATCGAAGGATAAGAAACTATAATAGATAATTCAGTTATTCCCTTTTTCTACCTAAATTATCAATTAGGCATGTTTAACACATAAATGGTGATAATTCAGATAGGAAAAGGGAACAACTGATAGTTTGAGTTTAAAACTCGCAAAAAAAGTGATAGTTCAGATGTGTTTTTAACCATTATCTCAAATAGGATTATAGTCAAAAAATTATATAGAAATAGGTTTTTCTGTTTTGAGTTAAAGTATGTTTCATACTATTATAAATATGGTGTTGCTAGCCATTTTCATAGTTTTGGAGAGTTGTCAAGAGCACATTCAAAGATTTACGAGATTACAAATAAAATTAATAAAGGAATGGACTTGGGCCTAACTCAAAGGAATGGACCTTGGGCCTAACTCAACCCCAAAATCTAGCTCATGAGGGAGGATTGCCTATGGCCATACAAGGAGACCAAACACCCATCCCACAACCGATGTGGGAGTTCAACAAAAATATTTTCCTTCAAATTTGAATATCGATCTATTGCTAATTATAACCAGGATGAGCAAAGAAATCCACCAAAATAATTAATGTCTAAATAGGATTTATAGTCAGAGTTATATAGGAATAAGATTTTCTGTTTTGAGTTAAAATAGGTTTTGTACTATTTTAAATAGAGGGGTGTTGTTAAGCTATTTTTATAGAGTGGAGAATTGTAGAGACAAAATTCAAAGATTTTTGAGATAACGAATAAAATTTTTTCCTTCAAATTTGGATATCGATCTATTGCTAAAAATAATCAGGATGAGCAAAGAAAGCCACCGGATCTTCAAACGCTTACGAGGAGGTTCTGGAAGGTTGCTGCTCCATATTGGTCCTCTGATGATAAAGTCCAGGCTAGACTGCAGTTGGCTGCTGTCTTTGCGCTTACTTTAGGAACCACTGGTATCAGCGTTGGTTTCAGTTTCCTCGGCCGTGACTTTTATAATGCACTTGCCAGTATGATTTCTTTCCCATTTTTCCTTTTTGTTGTTTTTATTTTATGAATTTCTTGTATTAATTCTAATTCCCCTATGCTTGCTGTAATTTTGCAAAGACAAAGACCAAGAACAGTTCACCAAACAACTGTTATACTACCTTGCTGGTTTTGCTGGTGGTATCCCGGTGAGCTCATTGCTCCATATTTTTTAGGTATAGCTCCTTGTAGTCTTTTGCAAATTTTCCAGATATTGTGCAACCTAGTTTGGGTACTTAGCATGCTGTTTCATAGTCAATAGCACGCAGGCGAATCCATAATTTAAATTTTTTGAGTTAACTTTCAAGTTTCTAGCGTTGAACCTATGATAGTAATAATATTATGGGTTCAGACCTAAAATTTTTAGCAATCTTAGTGAATTTTTACACATTTATACTCCACATTGAAAGTACTGGTTTCAAATGAACACGGTATTGTAAGGTCGCATCCGCCTCTGATGGCACAGTGGCGACAGTATAGATTAAAAGAGTATCATGCCTTCAGTAAAAAATAAACCTTGAGACTTCCTTCTGAAGGACTACTCCCTTTATATATATGCATTTACTTTGTGTACTAAACGGAATGAGGTCTTGTGACCTCTACCTCCCTGCTACCAATTTTTCTCATTTCTAAGTTTCTTTCGCACTATTCTGATTTATTATGGAGAAAGGATTAAGAAGTGCAATTTCTAGTTTTGAGCTTTATGTATTTTGCAGTTTTTCGTGTTGAGGGATTATGCAAAAGAGAAGTTATCTTTAAGGTGGAGATCTTGGATGACAGGCTATTACATGGAACGGTATCTGAAGAATAAGACGTTTTACAAACTTCAGTCTCAGTCTACCATCGATAATCCAGATCAGCGAATTGTTGACGATTTAAGTTCCTTTACAGGAACAGCTCTCTCATTTTCATTGACACTATTCAATGCTGCTATAGACTTAATATCTTTCAGCAATATCTTGTATGGTATCTACCCCCCACTTTTTGGTGTGCTTCTTTCATATTCACTTGGTGGAACAGCTCTGAGCGTCTTCCTTGGAAGGGTAAATATCTTCGCTTTCATATTTTCTTTTGAATCTCCACGATTAATACAACATTTAGAGAATTCCTTAGTTGCAAGACATGTTCCCTAATTCTACAAACGATGGGAACTGTGATTAATTTAGGGATTGGTGAGCCTCAACTTTTTGCAAGAGAAGAAAGAAGCAGATTTCCGCTATGGTCTTGTGCGCGTTCGAGAAAATGCTGAATCAATTGCATTTTACGGAGGCGAGGAGAATGAGATGCAACTACTGTTAAGTCGTTTCAGAAGCGCTTTTGATAACCTGAGTGTAAGGAGGCCTTTGCAGTTTGTTTGGTGCTACATCTCTCTCAATTTTTGCCTGTGTTCAATCCTGTCACATTTGTGATTCAATGGTTGTTTCTATATTACTTCTGTTGCAAAGAATTGTTTCATGTCACACTTAAATAATGAGTTGTCTGAGAACCAATATTAGTGTGAAGAAGTTGTAAGTTTTAATCTTAGTTTGTCTAAAACTTGTATAACCTTGTTGGGAGTAAGTGCCATTGATTGTCCCATTTGTTGAACATGAAAAATTTGAAAGTACGTCCATATTTTTGTAAAAATTGAGGCTTCTTGCAGGTAATTCCCACTCTGTGTTCTGTTGATCTCAATATTAGTACATCTATCAACTATGCGTCTCTCCCAAACTAGTTGGGGTTCAGCTGTGTTATTCCTCTGTAATTTTTAGCATCCAAGTTTTTCTTCAGCAAAAGGATGCATTCTGAAGTTTCTTGTCACCATATTGACCCCTTAAATGCCTTGTGCTTTTTCCAGCTAAGATTGTTACTAAGTAGATCATATTTCCAAGGGTTGTTTAGAATCCTGTAAAGGATGTGTTATGTTGCAGGCAAGGGAGTGGTCTATCTGAGTTGTGTCTTTATATGGATTTGCAATCTCATCATGTCTAATTAATCAGAAGCAGTGCAGAAAACTAACATTATATATCTCATCTTAGCAGTCCCTTTAAATGTTATTGACTTTCTTTTGTACATGTTGATGCATTTTGAAAATGTTTAGTGTTGTATGTTATTTAATTTTATATTTGTTTTCTAAGTGAATTCAAAATTAATTCTCTTGCTTTTGATAATTTGGCAGCAATTGTTGATATCTTCTAGAAATTTGGAGTTCTTCACCAATGGCTACCGCTATCTTATTCAAATTCTTCCTGCCGCAGTTGTTGCACCTATGTACTTCTCTGGAAAAATTGAGTTTGGGGTTATTAATCAATCCGCATCCGCTTTTAATCACATTCTTGGTGATTTCTCCCTCGTTGTATATTCATTTCAGGCATTAAGTGCCTTTTCAGCCGTCATTGACCGACTTGGTAAGTTATTTTGTTTCTGGCTGGTGCATTCTTCTCCAAGTACATGAAAAGATTTACAGAATATACTGATATTAAATTGTAATCCCTTAGAAGGAGCGTCTGTCAATCCATTTTGTTGGAGAGGGATGGAACATACATGAATATCTGGCAATGTGCAGGATCTTGTCTTTTTCTTGGCTGACGTGACATGAGTTTGTTTTGATTACACAGGGTTTTACATTCTGCATAGCTGATTTTTCCATGTTGATTATATTTGTAGTTTCCAAGCTAAAAGGTGGTTTGATCTAGAGTGAAGTGTAGCAATTTCTGACTAACCCAGTTAGCATCTCAAGCCCCTATGTTCCCAGATTTTCTGTTAAACAGTGCCAAAAAGGATCCTTTTATATCAAGACTCTGACCTTTGGAATTGCCAAATTGCATTACTTGTAGGCTTCTTAATTCTTATAAATGCCGGATAACATGTGATAGGTTACTTGAGAAACTTGACCTTCTCATAAGAGGGGCATCCTTTGTTTCTTGTCACACACAAAAAAATTATCATACACCCTACCTGACTGTCGAAATGTAACATTTATCTTGGCCTACTCTAACTACCCCTGGGTTGGGTGGTTCACATGATTTATGGCAATTTGATAAGGGTTGACCCTTGGCTGGTTCTTTCCAGACTGCTTTGTCATGCTTTAGTAGTATTTTGTCATGGCTTCTTCACTTCTGTTATTTCTTTTTTCCAGTGTGCTTTGATTTGCTTTTTCTGAGCCGAGGGTCTATCAGAAATAGCCTCTCTACCTACCATGGTAGGAGCTAGGTCTGCGTACACTCTACCCTCCCCAGAGCCCACTTGAGTGGGATTACAATGGGTGGGATTACAATGGGTATGTTGTCGTTGTTGAAAAGATACGGGTCAAAATGGAAGGATGTATATCGATGATTCATATAGCTGATCCCCACTTCTTTTTCTCGGATTGAGGCGTTCTTGTTTTTTTTTTTTTTCGGTTGATGAGGCTTTAGCCTGTCCCAACTGTGTAGAACCACAACAATTTGGGTTATAAGCTGGTTGGTTACGATTTGTGTTATAGGTGTTAAAAGCTGGTTGGTTACAGTTTTTGAATCAATGTTTTTTTTTTTTTTTTTTTCTTTTGCAATTCCTGCTTGGGCAAGGACTCCATTATAAAATAATCCTTCCATTTTATGAACTTCTTGTTTCCCCAAGATGATTCCCTAGTTGTTTCTTGATCTGTACTTGTGTTTTTTCTTTTCATAAGTAAGATGTGTTATTCCACCAACTTAGCACCTTCTAGGTGCTAACTGCCAAGTATTTATGATGCAAAAGCTCAGTGTCCCTATATAAATTCAGGGACTGAGGGATTATAATGAGTGTCAACTTCATATACATCTATCATATTTCACCATAAAACCAGGGAGAATAGAAACTTGTTCTACGAGTGTGAATATGGACATCTTTACTCTCGAAACATCTCTGATTTTTCTCAAGCCATAAAACCCAAAAAAGCAAGCTGGAATTGTAGCCCAAGGTTTCTTTTCTGCTCCATTTTTGTCTTGTTTTCTCAAGCATTTCTGTTGTTAATTCTTTTTTGTGTGTTTGTTTTAAGTGATAAAGTAATCTTTGTAGCCCAAAGTTTCTTTTCTGCTCCATTTTTGTCTTGTTTTCTCAAGCATTTCTGTTATTAATTCTTTTTCTTGTGTTTTTAAGTGGTAAAATAATCTTATACCTTAAAGTTACTAAAAGCCCTATCAATTTTTTTGTTAATATCCATTGCAATTTCTTAGATTCTTCTCAAATATGATTTCAATTAGAACAAATCAATGTATTCAAATTACGCTCTTCAATTTTGAATTTATTTTCTATTGTTTTATCATCATAACATATTATCTTATCTTATCGAAACCATCTATTTCTTGACTTTTTATTATAATATCTATACGATTAGGCAAAGGTACAGAAAATTTGATAGTGTTGCCAGCTTGCTTTCGAACTAAAGCAGAAAGTGGATGCCTTCATTTTTGGAAATGCAAAATGATGACATAGCCATTGTTAATAATGTTGCTAAATTCTTTTAATTTGCAAGTTAGAACTATCTTGGTGAGAATTTTGTATATAAAGAATCTAGGACTAGTGCTAAGGAAAGTGCCAAGTACTAAATCACACTTTAGGCTTGAACCAAGAAGAAATACTGAAGCATTACTGGAATTGCACATAGCATAGTTATGATGTATTAAAAAGGTAATATGCGAATAGGAAAACTAAAATGTTTAAATAAAGAAGCTGAGCTTGCAAGGCCTTTGGTACTTATATATAAACTTTAATTGCTTGCATTATACGATGCTTGAGAGCGGATGTTAAAATTGATCTCGTCTCTCTTGTGTCATGTTATGCTGCTAGTTCTATGACTTTTCGATTGTTTCTTGCCTGAAATTTTATCTTCTTCAACTTTGTTTCTTGTTTCTTTAGCTTCCCAGTTTTTCTATTTCCATCCAACATGACCTACTGCCCTATAGCAGCAATAAGCATTCAGCAAATCGTTTTGACACCTTTAAAATGTGCAGGTGAATTTGACGACGTTTTGGATAGCAGCAATAAAACAGGTCATCATGATTCCAAGGAAGAGATCCAACTTAGTTTTTGCTTAATAAGCTCTTCCAACGGGCTAAACTCAAATGGATCTATGCCTCTTTCCAAGTGTGCAAAATTACTTCATGTTGAACACTTGACCGTACAGACACCAAGTGAAGCAACTCTTATTAAGGACTTGTCTTTTGAGATTTTTGAAAAGGATCACTTGCTGGTGAGTTCCGGCATGTCCACTTTCAGCTTTTATGTCATTTATTGATCTGTTAGGGAAAGCAAGAATTGTATTGTTAATGGTAGTCAATATATTAAGAGGAGAGGTTATGCTCCTTTGATAGCCGGGGTGTTTATTGGCTGCCTCGCCCCTAGACGAATCCCAATTTGCCTTTTAAATACTGCTGCTAATGGTTCTTTGAACAGGTTACAGGACCAAGTGGAAGTGGTAAAACTTCATTGCTGAGAGCTGTAGCTGGTCTTTGGAGTTTCGGGAATGGAGCAATTACAGTCTATGTCAGACCTAGAGGAGACCTGGATGTGCCTCAGTCTCCAGATGTGATTTCTCATCAAGAAACTTCAACTAATGAGACCATTGGGGATTCCACAGGACGTAGAAATTCTGAAGGTGTAATTTTTCTTCCTCAAAAACCATATATGGTTTTGGGTTCCCTTCGACAACAGCTGTTGTATCCTACATGGACCGAAGATTCAGATTACTTGTCAGATGACGTTAAACAAAGTGGTATGGCATCTCAGAATCCATAGCTTAACATCAATTTATTATGCTGTTATCAAGCCTTAGAGGTTCTCAGTTCTCGTTACAGGTTTTCATTCCTCATATGGCTCATCTCTGTAGGCACTTTCTGCTTAGTTTTGCTTTGCATTACTTCTTTTGGTTCTTATACAATGTGAACTGCTTTATATCCCCTTAATACATATATTGCACGTATATTTCGATGTGATGCCTCCGTGTCGATTTATCTGTGAGAAGAATTCTATTTAAAGATTATGTGTGCTGAATTTTCTCCACCTGACCAATATATAGATTCTTTGCCATTCTTGATGCGTGCACGGGAGGCAAGGTGTGTAAATGAAAAGCCAAAGAAGCCTACATCAGATGATCTAATACAAGTTCTCAATGACGTATCCCTTGGACACTTGTTATCTCGTTTTGACGGCCTAGATTCAACACATGAGTGGTCGAGTGTTCTCTCCCTTGGCGAGCAACAACGCCTTGCTTTTGGCCGCTTGTTGCTTTCAAAACCAACTTTGGCTTTGTTGGATGAGGCTACTAGTGCTCTTGATGAAGCCAATGAGGTAATTTAATGATTTGCTGATGCTATTTTGTGGTTCATTTGTTCACGTGGATTGCATTCATTCAGACTTCAGATTAGCGCACTTCGCTTTTCTCGGGTATAGGCCTCTGGTCCATAGGGGCTGGAATCATATTACAAACAAATCTTGCTGGTGAGTCGAGGCTAGTAAGTCACAAAATTTAAAGGTCCTCGTTCCAATGTTCTAAAAAGGGAAGTTGGGACTCGCTTAAGAGCTTGCCTTTGTGTGAGGCAAGCTCGAAGTGCCCAAGACAACCATGCTCCTTGGGGTAGTCTGTTTAGTTTGTTTCCTGCACTAACCTTAATTAAAAAAAGAAGAAGATATTGACTAATATAAATATATAATATATTTGTATTTTATAAATTACAAAAAGCAGATAATTCTCTGTAGTTTGTAAAATAGTGACTTAATATTTCATTTTAGGTATGAATGTTATTATAAGATATTTAATTCTTCTTACATTTTTGAATTTTATATATTTGCTATTTTTATATTTCGTTTTATTTCTTATACATTAATTTTTTTTTGTTGGCTTAAGCTCTATGATTAAAACCCTCCATTCACTCACTCGGTTTGTTAAGCTTAGAATTTACTATTTGAAGCAATGTTAGGTTCAAAATACACTTCATTTTCAGTCAACATTTGAAAACGATTTGATCTTTTGCAGTGACATATGAAACCTCAAAATTACCCTTTTGAAGGTTTGTCATCCCTTGTGTCAAAACCTTGGACTTTGTTTAGACAACCAAATGAAATGTCCCTTTTTTCACCCCATTTATTACTTCTTGCTTCCTTGTGTTTGCTTTCAAATAATTGGAGGTGATAGAAAAGCCTTTGTTGTACTTTTGTCTCTGCAGGATCGTCTATATCAGCTAATCCAAGCTGCGGGAATCACGTACATAAGTATTGGCCACCGTAGAACCCTCTACAAATACCATAAAAAGGTCTTACATGTATCTACCGCCGATATGACCAGTACCCAGCGCAATTGGAGCTTTAAGAACGTAGAGGAGGACCCCATATACGATTTTTCGAAGCAGTAATTTTATTCAAATAATTTTTCTTTTAGTACATGATACTAATGCATGGATGCTAATAGGATTCCACTCTGCTCCTGAGTAAGGTTCCCAGAATTTCATCTTGACTATGCTGTATGGTCAATGAGGACTGGACATGGAAGAAGCTAGGGAATGCAGTACAAGTCTTGAGATGTACTTGCCATGTATGTGTCCCAAAATGTCATTTTAACTTTTTTTCATACAATTAAGAAACATTGAAGAGTCAAAATGTTTTACTACAATTGTTCCTCATGTTATATAGACTTTCGAGGACTTCCATCCATTTATCTGTAATTCAAAGGTTGGTTTAGAATGAAATCATCTACTACTTAAAATGTTCACTGACACCTGAAAGAAAAAGAAAAAGAGTGACATAAGTTCTAGCAGAGGTGGAAAATCATTAAAGTATTATCATATTAATTGTGTTCATTGATTGACCCTTTATGGACGTCTTTGAGATAAGAACACAATGATGAACTCAAATTAAGGCAAAGAGATAGTGAGACATGAATGTTATAAATGATATAGGGTATTGCATACTATAACCTATTTGAAGTTCCGTTGCATAAATCTCTATTTTAAATTGTTTTGTATTACCTGCATTGAAATATATTTATAAAGTTATTATTACCTGTTATTTTTACTTGTATAAATACATATCAGAGTTTTGATTATTATTAATAATAATAAAAAATATTCTTCTCATTTATTTCATTATAGAACGGCATGAAGTTATATACTCAACTAGTATTTCTCAATTTTCTTTTTCTGTCTCGACAATAATATTTTTCTTTTATAGGAAATTTGTTACATAGATTAAAGAGATCAAAAACATCATGATTTTAAAGAAGCAAAAGGAAGACAAGTTGATAATGTAAGGGTAAAATAGGAATTTGAAAAAGTCAATTAGGTTTGAGGGGGGAGAATGACTATTGTTCAAAGTTGAGGGGGGAGTTTGATTTTTAGAGCAAAGTTGGGGGGTGAAAATTATTTTCACCCTATTTTCTTAACATATGTATAGCAATGACAGTCTCGAATATGTACTGCTCACTCAGTCTAGTCATTATGTATGTAAGTTACAGAATATAAATGAGAGTTGACCACCATGTATGAATGAGATGAAGGAAATAGCCTTTGGACCACCCTTGTGGGTTAGCCCATAATCTATATTCCAATAAGTATAAATAAATTGTTTTATGTAAAAAGGAAATAAAAAGAAGTCCTGTTATTGTTAGTAGTTTACATTTTTTTCTTCATAGAAAAGAAGAAAGAGAACTCTCTCTTTCAAATTCTCTGTGAAGATTCCCTAGAAGAACGAGTCTTCTACGAAATCATTGGGAGCAATTTTCTGTAACTCGTAGGATCACATATTGTGGTCGCTTCTATGTACATATGGGGAAGGAAACCACCCCCCCCCCCCCCCCCCCCCCCCCCACAAAAAAAAAAAAAAAAAAAAAAAGACTGAGTGGATGGGAGAGAGCCCCAATGCTAGACTATAGTCACATTAACAAATTCACCACTCAAGTGAATGTAATAAACAATGCAAAGGAGAGAACATGACTGGCTAGATGTATTAACTTTTGGAGGAGAATGAGAATTCTTCTATCCAAAAAGAAAGAAAGAATATGGTATTTTTATTTAAAAAGACCTCTAAATCAATGGATAGTTTCCCTGTGGTGGCATGGCGCGTTGTGGATAACTGAAGGGATCTCCGAAAGGGTTGGAAGATCCCATGTAGCACGTGTTTTGAGAATATTGGCCTTGATATTGATGATGCACCATCAACATATTTTGTTGTGGCCGTTGGTTCTGCAACATCATGTGCTGTTGTTGCATCATCGGCTGTTGGTGCATCATTTGTTGTTGTTGCTGAGCCATCATCATTTGTACGCCTGTTGGAGGGGCTATATGGTTTGACATTGCAAAGGGGTCATTGTGATTGACTGAATTCTGTCCAGGCATTTCATACCCATACCCCGCACTATAGCCTGCCTGTTGCAGCTTTATTTGCCTCCTGGTTGCATCATCTTCATACAAGCTGTCAAGTAATAGATTGTCGAATCCCCCAGCCTGATAAAAGGACATGATAAAGTAACCATGAAATCAATGCATAATTTTGGGAGTGTAGGTCAACTATGACTTATCTTTTGATTTCATAAGCGCGTGTTTGCACATGCTTCGTTTTAATTTAATTTAATTTTTTATCAGGTAATTAGTGAAGGGAGTAAATAATACAAAAATATAAGTTTCAAGGGGGTCATACAGAGTTTAGGTGTGTAAAATTTTGTCATAGTTTAGGTGTGTTTCTATGCCTTGTCCCGACATCAAATGAAGAGGACATACCAATTTTTTATCTGGTGTGATTTTGCTTCTATTGTTACTCGGTGCTGTAAGAAGAGCCAATTCCCATCCTGATGTTTTTCCGGCTTCACTCGCTTGATAATTAGCTAATGGACTTTCCTTTCCTGTATGATATTTCAAATACATCAACTCAATATTAGCATGACACTCTGAGATTTTCTAATGAGCAAAATCGAAATAATAGAATCATCCTCTTATTGTAGAGAAGTTGTATGTATTTACCAGGTGGAACGATTGCAAGAGCTAATGCATTGCTTTCCTCCAATTCTGCAGCTCTTGGATCCACTTGATTCAAACCCTGTCCACAAATTTCATAAAGCTTAAAATTTTAAGAATAACGATGTTCCTAGTAAAACTAATAACACACGACAAGGAGGACACGGGCCATGAACAAATATTTAATCTACCCCCAGTGAATTCGAAAGTGTGAGTCTAAACAACGGGTTGATTTCTCAGATGGTCACTCAACTAATAATTATTATCTCATAAAGTCACATTTCTTCCTGATTCCAATTTCCTTGAACAATCAAAGTGGCTTTCTGAGATAATAACTATTACTTGGGTGACAATCTGAGAAATCAACTCTCTAAACAACCATGGCCCCGACTACTATAGAGTTTTGTTTTACCAGCAAATCAGCAGGCTTTTCTCTTGATATCAGTGGTGGTTTTTCTTCTCCAGTTTTAGGCAATGTTTCCTCTTGTGCTTCAGCCTGTTTTACTTTACTATTTTTAGCTTCTTCAACTTTTTTTTCACTTGCTTCGGGGAGAGGTTCTTCAGGCTTTTCAGGTTTCTGCTTGGTTTCTCGGTACTCCTGCAGGTAGCAAAGGAACTCCATTCAAGCGACTAATACATTTCAAGAAGCTAAGTCACCTATATGTGACCAACTAGGTGAAGGAAAATGTGAATAGATAAATTGTGAAGTATTCAACAGAAGAAAAGATCTGCTTTCACAGATAAAAGCTTTAGTTTTTGTCTCAATTTTTGTCTTCATTTCTTTTCTTTAGTTTCCTCTCGAAGATCAATTCCAACGCATAAAGAATTTGCACGACATTCTAATCTAAGCATTTTATTTAGGTGAGTGATTCTGATTCAGAGAGAATTTTCACCAAAGGCCTAACAAGGATATTAATAGCTCAAACAATAAATCCACGATTTCTCTCGTGTTCTCACCAGCCTCTTATTTTGCATGGAACCTGTTTGAGGTGCTTCCCTAATATATTCCTCCATGGTTTCCAGAAATGATGTTGGAGGCTGCAAATTAAAAGAAAAATGAAGAGAGATCAAAAGAAACTTAATTCATGACACTACTAAAAAAAACATAAATAGCGACGGACAATTTTGTAGCTAAACAGCAAAATCCGGCGCTAATCCTATTTAGCGACGGATTATCAAGACGTTCTGCAAGATATGACCAATTTAGCAACATATTATCAAAAAGTTCTGCTAGCTACGAGCAATTCAGCAACAGGTTAATGATGAAGTTAGTAGCTAATTCCAGTTTTTTATAGTGTGAAGATTGTGCATGATCCAAAAGGGTGAGGGAGAGACCTGTTTTAATGTAGGAAACTGAAAGGTTTGAGCTACATCCAAGCCTCTGCAGAAGTCATAAAAATGAGCGAGATTTTCAGCCTACATTAAGTGGGGAAAAAAAGAAGAAAAATTACTTTGGATCAGAAAAACTTAAACATCTTATACCATATCTGTAAAAAGTAAAAAGATCCTAAAGAAAATGTGTTTTTCAACCTGTTGCCCAGCTCTTTTGTATATGCTGAGAGCTTTTATAGCGTCATGCTTTGACATCTCAAAAAACTGCCGGAAGATGAAGTAGCAAGTGAAGTTAAAAAAGACGTTAAAAAAATTGCAGTGGTTTGTACGCTAGATAGTTCAAAGAGACGAGGAAGATCATACAAAGTCGACAAGATTGATTATCCCATCGTTGATTGCACAATAAATCTTGAAACTTTCCTTCAACACCTGCAGAAGAACAATTAGGATCATAAGATTGACAAACATAATAATATCTGTTTTAAGAATAAAACTCAGCTAATCTCACTATATACTGTTTCAATTGTATCGCCTATTCTAACAAATTCTGTTAATCTTTGAAGTTTAACTTGTGTGAGCATGAAAGTTTCATTCAATTGTTAGCACATTCCTCAGGGTATTTAAACTTTTGATATTAGTACAACTTTGTAGTTCTACTTTATAATTTAGTTACCCTTACTTGGAAATGTGCCTGTCTAACTATTGGAAGTTTTTCTATATTAGCCTTACTTGTCTCAAAATATATGCAGCAAAGAATGGTTTCGATTGGAAAGTTTTTGCTCCCTAAATGATTGATGTTATTATTAATTAACTTTATTCATAAAACTCTATAAACTAACAAACATAAACCAGAAGTTCCCATTATGATCCATTTCTTCAGTTGGTAAAAGTAGTTGTATTCTGTGTACCAGAGCCAAGGCATACTGAATGAGATAGTTATAGCAGGCCCCTCCTTCAGGCTGCAAAATTCACCCAGATATCAGAAACAATATTTGGAGAGAATGTTGAAGAATAATTCAAAGTTGTAAGAAACCAAATTTGTTTACGATTTGGTATTTATTTAATTCATGTTTTAATAGGATTTGTAGTCCTACTGATACAGGAATAGACATTCCAATTTCTTAGCCAAAGTAGGTTTCATACTATTATAAATGAGATAAATACATTTTTGGACCGTTGAAAAGAATAATAGCAAGAAAATGTATAGGTGTTGTATATTAAATTTGAATATACATATAATATACATAAAATATACAGTATATATACATAATCAATGTATAGGTTTTGTATATTTTGGCTAGCGCCCGTAATTAATTTTGTCCGAAGGGCCAAAAATGGAAGAAGCCCACTATAAATAGGGGTGTTGCTAGTTATTATCATGTACTAGTAGAGAAGTAATCAAGAGTAAAGGAGAATATTTTGAATAAAATATCAGTTGACAGATAAAATACCCAGCAGAGAATTGGAATAACAGTAAGTTTAGCGCCACTAAACAACTAAGGCTGTTACTACCTGGCAACCAGTCAAGCGATACAAAAGCTGTTGTAATGCTGGGAGTTGCTCTAAAAGTTCGTCGCCATTCAAAAGCCTAGTTCTGCAATGCACCTGATGCAAACTCAGATTATTATGTACATTGTTTCCACTATGTGTATATCTTGCATGAAAAGAGAATGTAAGAACGACGGACAAAATGCACCTTGTTTATTCCAGCTGAAGTTCTAGTTAATCTATCTGCTTCAATATCATTTTTCAATGTCCTAAAACACTCGAGTCTTTCCTCGAGAAAGAGCGCATATGTCCGTACCCAGGCTGAGCAATCCCAAGCTGTGTTAAAAAAACACAGTACAGCAGGAAACTAATGTACCAGAAATGAGAAATTAAGCTTGAAATTATGGTTATATATACTGGATAGAGAATAGGATTACCAAGATGACTTGAGTCATCTTTGAAGTTTGATAGTTGAAAAATATGTCCTCTTTGGGAGCAGCGCAATAATTCCTCCCTGAATGAGGGATCACCATCTCGCAACACCCTATGAATAACTATCAATGTCTTTATCACAACCTGAAAATTTTGTTAAAATCACTTAAGGAAGTTGTCTCAAAGGACCTCATGCAGACCTAGCAAAAAATATGGCACAATGGAAGAAAAAGGATCTATGCAGGCGATGCCAATAAGCTGGGATTAAGTTCTGGTCATGTTAGTATGTATTACTTTAGATCCTATGTCTTTTAGTACGTACTTATTTTATGTTTGTTTTGTATAATATTGGATTGAAATGAGCTAAACAGACGACTCGCTTGGGTTGAGGCGTAGTTATTATTGTCAAGATACAAAAAGGAAAAGAGAATAGTTCATAAATCAGCTCAGAAAACTTACAATCCAGTTGCGTGTCTTCGACAATCGTCTAGAAAGTGCATGAATGCAGTAGGCAACATCTGCTCGTGGGCATGTAATCGATGTTGCAACAACAATCTCTAGAATGTTAAGAAACAACCATATTTTAACATCCAACAATAGGAGAAAGAGAGAATATTATCTTCAGTTTTCTATCCTTTGGTAACGCCTTAAAGATATATAGGCGAACAATATTACAACTGAAGCCTCATTGTGGATGCACAGTTGATTCAATACCAAAAAACAGGAATTAACAATGAAAAAATTCTGCAGCTAAACAACAAAATATGTTGCTAATCATATTTAACGACGGATTAACAAAGGATTATCAGAAATATCTATTAGTTACTTATGAGCATAGAGGCGGATTAGCGACGAAATTCGTAGCTAATTCCAATATATATATATAGTGATCGTAGACGCATGAATTCGGCAGAAGGGGCAGAGCTGAATAAGTAAAGGTTTATCCCATGAAAGAATTACTCCTATTTAAATAAATTTGGAGAGGAATATTTCTATAGACTTACTTGCAATATGCCTTTCTTTTGGAGGCCTCTCAACGTGATTTGTTGCTTTAACAATGGCAACATCTATGTCCTTCAATTGGAAACAAGAAATAAATGATCATCCATATCTAGAAATGAACATTGATTGAGCTTTAATTTTTTGTGTACGTGCATACATTTTGAAAACAAATACTTTTCATGTAACTATGCAAACCTTGAATTCGCTTTTGACCTTGGCTAAGCCAACCTTGGTGGAATCTTTAAGCTTGTCATATGCTTTTCTAAATTTCTCCATTCAAAATGATTTTCCTGTTCTGGTAAAGCAAAATAAATAACTTTTTGGATCAAATGGGATAGAGATAAAAGAGAGAAAGAAGGAGGTTGTTTTATTCTTATTCTAATTCATTTTCTCTAGGAATTAATTACAAGTCTTTGAGCTTCCTATGACAAAATGCCAATAAATCACATGCGCGACACATGACACAGGACACACGTTCTCTCCCTCTAAAATTGAATTTTTTCATAATGATATCCGTGGTTTTTGTTTTAAAAAATGAAGTTGCATGAAAGGATGGTTGTAAAACGAAAATCGTGTGGTGATTATTGTTTGGGTGTCGGAGTATGTTTTGATAATTTTGTGCAAACAATTATACCGATATTTGACAGAGAATTTAAAGGGATTTAACAAATTTATCTTGGCAAAGTTGTTTATGCCAGGTTTGTTTTAACTTAGCCCCCATTTATTTTCATTTATTAGATGTCTGAATCTAAATTATTCGAATATCAGCTCATTAAGTGCATTTGATATTTTTCTTTTACAATTAATTCCTTTTAAGTAGTACATTATATTTGTTAAAGGTTCTTCGTGAACATGACGTTTTACCACTACTTTATTCATTACTTTCAAATAGCCACCACCCTCAGTGTTCACCGCACGATCACCTTACCAACCTCATGTCAATAACCACCACTACAACCACCATCACATAATCATTGCCTACTACATCCTCCACAAGCAATCATTACCACCAACCACTTCCACTAGCCTCCATCGCATAATCACTACATCCAATCACCTCCGCTACTGACCATGATCACTAATTACCTTTACCACGAGCCACCATCACCAACCACCTCCACTACACAACCACTACAAACCACTTTTATCGCCAGCAACCACCATTAGTGACGTCCACCTCATAATCATCACCTCTCACCACTATTACACAATCACCGTGAGTCACTATTGCACAATCACCATCTTTCGATCAACTACGACTATCACCAGTCATAAACTACAGTACGTGGCCACCACCTAACAACCATCATCATTGATCACCACTAGTGTTAGTTAGCACCGCGCAAGCTTATGGAGTGTGCTTCACAGAACATACAGTTTTTATGATATTATGCAAATATTTTTATCTGAATTATGCAAATTAATATATTTCGTCAATATTTAATTACTCTCTCCATCTCACTTTATTTGTCTTAGTTTTACTAGACATGAAGTTTAAGAATGATAAAAAAAAAAAAATTGTGTGATCGTAAACCATAAGAGGTCATTTGGTTCGGTAACAAGTTATCTAAAGATTACTTATCCTGGGATTAGTTATCCAGTGATTAGTGTTATATTGCATGACCTACTTCCTATCATATGCAATATCCAATTTTCGCCTAAGGATGGAACACGTTACTTTACCTGTTCTATGCTAGCGTCTTGCAGAATATAAACAACAGGTAAGTAAAGAACACAATAATTTTTACATAGAAATCACCCGGCCCACAAGACTGATAAAAATCACGACCTACACCTCTGTAGGATTTTTCCCTTGCTCTACTACAACGGTGAGCCTCTGCAAATTCAAGTTACGGACTTTGTAACCTAGGAACTAACCCCTAATCCCTATCTTACTAATCTCCCTAGACTAGTAAGCAACCTTTAAGTCGATCCCTAACTTGAAGTTGAATTTACAACGTTTTGTACCTAACTGTAATGCTTCTAATAAAGTGAATAAAGATACAACTCGATAACCCAACCTAATACAAGTTTTCTAGACTCAAGAACTGCAAAGCATCAACTCTATTTGACAATTTCTTCAATCTTCTTCTCATACTAGAGATGCACGCCTAGATTCTGAATATTCTTGATAAATCTTTTGATAGCTCAATATTCTAAATTCTCTCTTTGTAGGTGCGCAAACCTTCTTCTTGGTAAGACTTGGATAGCATTGAGTGCACAACAAGTCGGCAAACACAAAACCCTCTTCGAGTAGGCCCATGAGATATATTAGGGTTTGTGTTGAATTGAGATTCTTGCTTTTTGGATCGACTTCATTCTCCTTGTAGGAGCCTGAAGAACCTTGTTTAATTATGGCAAGGAATCCTATAAACTTGACCGCCAAGTCTTTACCATAAATCTGCAAATCCTAGTTGTTGTAGGACTTGTGCTGGAACATGTTCACGAACCTATTTCATCCAACTAGTTCGTCCGCCTTTGAATCTCTACATTGTCTGAGATGGAAAATGTTCACAAAGCTGTTTCATCATCCCCTACTCATTCATTCTTCCGATTCTATCTTGAACATGCTTTTTGATGGATGATGGAACATGTTGACAGACCTGTTTCATTGCATCATGCTTTTTCCTCTGGGTCAGTATCCTCCTGTTCAGATTTATTTATTACTAGAATAAATCATGTCTTCAGCCTTGTCAAGCTCTATGACTCTAATCATGTTCTTGCTATGTGTTGAAACATGTTTGTAGACCTGGTTCATATGTTTTGTATGAACTCTCTTTACTTGAACAAAATACTTCTGAGTCAGCTTCACCTTTTCACCTCGTGATCTCTTCTCTTCAATCATCAACTGCACCTGATGACTCTTTGAGGTAGAACATGTTTTCAGACTGTTCTATTCTTCAATGAACTGCTCTGTGATTGAGTCATCTTCATCTCCTTTGCTTTGCATCTGTCTTTGTGATAGATCATGTATATGGATGGTTCGTTCTCTCTTTGATCTGATTATTTCACTTGTCTTTACATTGGCACAAATATTTGCAATCTGGGTTCATGTGTATGCTCTTTTCGGTAGCTTCTTTCCAATGGAATATATCTATGGACCTGTTCTAACCTTCCTATGCTGCTTGCTTTTTCAAGGCCTTTTATATTGTCTGGAACCTCTGCTTCATCTCAACCAACTGTCTAGCTTTGTTCAATTACTTTGTCAATTATCATATGTCTCTAGACCTGGTTTCTTTTCATTGTAGGTTCTCTTTGTCAATCATCAAAACTTAACACATGGCTTTATGCCAACAAATTTCCCCTTTTTGATGATGATAAACACCTGTCTTACACTTGTCTTTTAAGCAACTGTGTAACCTGTTCCAACCATCTCATAACCCAGTATTTGAGTATTACACTTATACTAAACCAGGTTAGCAATTGAGTCATAAAGCATAAACACATATAGTTAATCAATCTTCCCCCTTTTGGCATCTTTAAAAAGTTAATCTCAAAAGCAATTAAGCATTTTTCAATATTAAACTCAAGGCCACTGGGGTTGTCACATATGCCCAGTATAAGAGAATCACTCGCTCAATTTAAATTAAAAACATCCGGATCACAGAATTTAGGCACAGACTTGAATCACAAAATGCCATTAACTTTTACAAGTACACTTCCAGTTCCTTGGTTACAACCATACATAACAGATCATTTGGACTAGACTTGAGACCCAGATATTAAGGACCGGTTTGGCCATGAGAATTTTTCTCTTTTTTTTTTTTTTTGGAAAATTATTTCACTTTATTTGGAAACCAGCATTTGGCCATGAGAATTCCAAATGCAACTTGAAGTTGGATTTGGAATATGAAAAACACCAAAAACTTTGTTTTCACCTTTTTTACTTTTAATACATTCAAACAACCAAATATTCTTTGCAAAAACTATAACCAAACACAACTCCATCTTCAACTCCAACTTCGAAATTCCAAATAAAGTGAAAAATATTTGGTTTTCATGGCCAAACGCCTACTAAGACTGTTACATGGATATAATTAGACAGAACTTAGTCATTTTTTCTAGGGAATGTGACCAATGTGGATGTTCTATTCTAGGCTATCCTATCTAGGAGGTGTGGAGGGATTTTGCTATAAGGGAATAACATATATTTCTTTATTTCTTCTCTTAGTCACCATCTGAATCAACCCCTTCTTTAGGGGGAGCCGTCATCTTCATCTACCTTTTTTCCCCAAGAAGATTCACCATCTTTTTCCACCGGTTTTGCCCATGAGGACAATGATCCGGATTGTTTTTCCTTCCCAGATAGTTGGGGTTTCTTCTTTGTTGCCTCCTTCCTTATTTCTTCAAGAACCCTTATGCCTTCATCGTTCATGTTTCCCAATAAACCCATGGCATTAGTTTGTGGTGAGCTTTCAGTTGTCAAGCAACTGATTTTCTTCAGTAAATGCTGCTTCACTGATTTTCCTGGTACTCGCCTCTGTTTTGGGAATATTTGGATATTCCCTCTTTCTATATGCTCCATTCCTTTATTATATCTACCCTTCCAGTTGGTGTATACATTCGAATTACAGGGAAAGGGGGGTCTACGAGAGTGAAATGGAGGGTATAGTCAGCGTTAGTAGAATCAAGAGAGTGTATGGAAGAGAATGATTGATCAGAACCAAAAGAAGAATTAGATATTTTTTATTTGGTTCCTTGGTGAAGGAGAGTATTGTGACTAAGATTTTGAGAGCTTGGTGGTTGGTTTAAGTAGCTGGAAAATGAGAGATAAAGTAGTGTGAAAGGGAAGTTGAAAAGTCTTTTTGGGAAGAGGGAGATTTGATTGTAGTAGATTTTCAAGATGGTCTTCATGACTTACTCTTCTCAATACACTTAATGATGGCTAGGATTTGACTAGGGTAGTACAACCAGGTTGTTCAATGATCTGTATGTATAATTGATTGCCAAGGAGAGAATACATACTTGAAATATCAATGGCTGGCCCTATGCAAATTTTGAGTTTGGTCTAATTTCTGTGATAGTGATAATGTTTATACCTTTAAGAGATCACGAAACTGTTATTGCATAGGACATACAATTAAATGTACCTGACTGGGTCGAATATTTCTATTTTACTTATAGACTCATATTGTTTGAGACAACTTTCCCTGCCAAATTTTAGGAATCATATGTGCAGCTTTAATCATCCTCAATACTAACAAAACTCTTTTATTTCTAATCTAATTAAGAACAGTCTTTAACAAAATCAACCAAGGTATCATAAGCACATTTTAGCATTTGTGGGATCACATAGAATAATTTCATACCCGACTTATATCTTAGACGTAACACTAGCACCAAGCACAGCATGAATATCTCAACACCTGTGTTTACCAATTTTAAGGATATACTCTCCGAGATCTGCTTCCTTGATGGTCCTGAATTTTGCCTTGATTTCCAAAAGAGTAGACCATTCTTGTTCCAGTTGACCATCTTCTTTTGTTTTTTAGGAACAGGTTCTGACCCTGTTTCATAGGTTCATAAGTACCTACACTTTTGATGATTCTCTATTTTCCAGTAGTTTCTTGTGGATAGACGTTCTTCCTGTTCTCTTCCTATTTTTGTCTCTCTTATGACCTGTTTATTTCCCCACTCTTTTTTTCTTCGTACTATATTCTTTCTTCATAGAAGGCTTTTTCTTGATTCACAGATATCGCTTGAAGTCCTTCTTGAATGTATTACTGATCTTTCAGTGGTGAACTATTTTCATCTATATGTTTCATCTAAGGTTCCCCCTGTCTGATTGCCTTCTTGTTTTAGGTAGACAAAGCAGACTCTTTTTGTAGTGATTTTTTTTTTCCTCTATTTTGAGAGTGAGCAAAATTAACGTTGTAAATTCCTTCTATGTCTTGAGCAAGCACTATTCATCTATCATTCTAGCTTGCTCTTCTGCTTCTCTTTCCTGTAACAACAATCAAGGGTTAGTTTTAGGCACCCATGCAAGTGTGGGTCCCTTTCCTTTGATCATTGGATGGATCAGCTCTTTTTTTGTCCATTCAGGCAAAGCCCAAGTGAACCTGTTTTCATATTTCTCACCCTGTAGCTCATGTGCACTGGACATTAGATCTTACAATGTCCCATTTTATCACACAAAGTGCATAACTATTCTTTTAATACTTCATGTTAGCAGTTCTATCAAATCTCAAACTTGTAGTCATGTTATGTGTTTGACTTGTGAGTTTTGAGAATAATTGAGATGCTTGAGTCCAACGATTTGCTCTTTCAAGATCATGCTCCGTTCTAAGCAGTTTTGAGCTAATACCTTTGGATTTTCCCCTTTCTAGATAAAACTCTCTTTTTACTATTTTCATATCAGACTCAATTCCAAGTTGTTCATCATCCAAGCTTCGCGCTCCTGATTTAAATGTCAGCTTCAGAACCTCAGATTGAAGAGCCAAGACCGATGAACCAAATTGAGCAACCTGTTCTCTTAATAGAGAGTTCTCTTTTTCAGCTTTGCTGTTACTAGCTTCACTCCTCATTAGTTGATCCTTTAAACATGCAAATTCACAGAGTGACTCAACTTTTTCTGTGCTCATCTCTTGGTATTCGTCAATTTGATCATTCATCAAGAACTCCGATTTTTCTTTTGAAAATAGTCCTAGCTTTTCTTTGAACACATACGCACTTACTTTGATGCCATCCTTAGTGTCTGATTCTGAATGAACATCTGTCATGAGAGCAGTGTGATCAGCATCATCTTCAGAGTCTTCATCAGAACCCCAGGCTGCTACCATAGCCTTTGGGTTTCCTTGCTCTTGTTTGTCTCATCTTTCTCCTTTTTTGGCCTCCTTCTTTTCCACTCTATTTCCTATTGTGGACAATTCTTTATCATATGATCAGTCTTTTCGCACTTGAAGCATCCACCAGTCTGTGCCCTATCAAAACTCCTTCCCTTCTCAAAGTACTATTTTTGCCCGATTGATTTTCCTTTTTGCCAGATTGATTTTCCTTTTTAAGGAATTTCCTGAAATTTCTTGTAATCAAGGCCTGGTCATCTTCGTCTCTCTATCTGTGGTTTTGAGCGCTAAAGACCTTCCTGAGCTTGCTTCTTCAATAGTAGCATTCTTTATGTCCATATCATAGGTCTTTAGATTTCATACTAGTTCGTCTAGAGACATCTCCTCTATATCTTTTGCTTCCTTGATAGCAGTGACTTTCATCTTGAATGATTTTGGCAAGGTTAGTAAGATTTTGTCTACTGAATCTTCAGTGGAGATGACTTTTGCAAGTGAGGTTCATGCATTCACGATAGAGGTGTATCGAGTGAACATCTCAACGATTGTCTCTCCTGACTTCATCCTGAAATTTTCATAATCAGCGGAGAGCATGGCCTTCTGAAATTTTCTAACTTGATTGGTTCCTTCATGAGTAGTCTTAAAGGCATCCCTGATTTGCATAGTTGTTATACACCCCGATATTCTATTGTATTCATCTGGTCCCAGTCCCCAAATCAGGACGTTCTTGGCCCTTGCATTCTTTTACATCATCTTATAGTCACTTTCGACATATTCAGCCTTTTCTTTCTTTACCTCTATTTCATCTTCTCCCTTCTTTGTGGGATATTTTGGTCCCTCAATAACTCTATCCCATAACTCGTAATCTTCTGTTATATGTGGCCCTCCATGCGAGCCTTTCACTATTGATAGTATTGACCATTGAACAATGGAGGCCTTTGAGTTGATTGTCCCTCACCGAGTCCAGTAGGTGGTGCAGCATTTATCATGATCTTCGCCTAAGGTGTTAGCTACTTTGAGGAGAACCTGATCTGATGTCACTTGTTGGGTTGCACGACCTACTTCCTATCCTATGCAATATCCAATTTTCTCCTAAGGACGGAACACGTTACTTTATCCGTTCTATGCTAGCGTCTTGCAGAATATAATCATCAGGCAAGTAAAGAACATAGTGATTTTTATGTGGAAACCACCCAGCTCACAAGGATGATAAAAATCATGACCTACACCTCTATAGGATTTTCCCCAAACTCCACTACAACGGTGAGCCTTTGCAAATTCAAGTTACAGACTATGTAACCTAGGAACTAACCTCTAATCCCTATCTTACTAATCTCCCTAGACTAGTAAGCAACCTTCAAGTCGATTCCTAACTTGAAGTTGAATTTATAACATTTTGTACCTAATTGTAATGCTTCTAATAAAGAGGATAAAGATACAACTCGATAAGAAGACCTAATACAAGTTTTCTAGACTCAAGACCTGTAAAATATTAACTATATTTGACATCTTCTTCAATCTTTTTCTCTTACTAGGGATGCACGCCTAGATTATGAATATTCTTGATAAATCTTTTGATAGCTCGATATTCTGAATTCTCTCTTTGTGGGTGCGCAAACCTTCTTCTTGGTAAGACTTGGATATATATAGCATTGAGAGCACAGCAAGTCGGCAAACACAAAACTCTCTTCGAATAGGCACATGAGATATATTAGGGTTTGTGTTGAATTGGGATTCTTGCCTTTTGGATCGACTTCATTGTCCTCGTAGGAGTCTGAAAAACCTTGTTTAATTATGGCAAGGAATCTTATAAACTTGACCGCTAAGTCGTTACCATAAATCTTTAAATCATAGTTGTTGTAGAACTTACGCTAGAACATGTTCACGAATCTGTTTCATCCACCTGGTTTGTCCGCCTCTGAATCTCTGCGCTATCTGAGATGGAAAATATTCATGAACCTGTTTCATAATCCCCTTCTCGTTCATTCCTCCAACTATAGCTTGAGCCTGCTTTTGTGATGGATGATGGAACATGTTGACAAACCTGTTTCATTGCATCATGCTCTTTTCTCTGTGTCAGTATTCTTCCATTCAGATTTATTTATTGCTAGAATAAATCATGTCTTCAGTCTTGTCAAGCTCTGTGACTCTAATTATGTTCTTACTCTGTGTTGAAACGTGTTTGCACACCTGGTTCATATGTTTTGTATGCAACTCTCTTTACTTGAACAAAATACTTTTGATTTAGCTTCACCTTTTCACATCATGACCTTTTCTCTTCATTCATCAACTACATGTGATGACTCTTTGAGATATAACATGTTTTTAGACTTGTTCTATTCTTCAATGAACTGCTCTAGAGTCATTTTCATCTCCTTTGCTCTTCATCTGTCTTTGTGATAGATCGTGTATGTGGATGGTTCATTCTCTCTCTGATCTGATCATTGCACTTGTCTTTACATCGGCACACATGTTTGCAATTTGGTTCCATGTGTATGCTCTTTTCGGTAGCTTCTTTGCAATGGAACATGTCTATGGACCTGTTCTCTTTGTCAATCATCAAAACTTCACACATGACTTTATGCCAACAATTAGTTATCTCACGCTCCCACAGGGATAAAATAACACAACAATCCCGAGATAATTAATCTCCGAAATAGTTATATTGCGATTGTATTCCAACCAAACATGGGATAAACTCATCTTAAATTTAATCCCGGTATTATTTATCCCTTATCCCTCGTACCAAACGAACCTAAGGGTGTATAAAATATCAAAAACTTTCTTTGAATTTATCGTCTTAAACATGTCATGTAATTTCTATAAGAAAGTGTCATTAAGGATAAAATGGAAACATTTAAATTAAAACTGTCATTTAGGTTGTTTAGACATGCATACGTGAATTTCATTGTTCTCGAATGCTCTAACTATATTAACGCATACTTGCAGGTTCACAAAAAGAACAAAAAGAGATTTTATTTCATTGGAAGAACTTAGGTGAACCTCGCTAAATAAACTACGTTTGGTAGGTGTGGATGACTTATTTTAATACTTGGACTTCCTAGAGCACCTAAGGTATTTCAGGAGGTACTGAATCATGCTGTTGCATTATATATTAGTGAATGTACCTGCTTTATAGTGATGATATTCCATGATATAAGTAGTCATTGGGTAGGAGATTTAGAGTTTTGTTTAGGCAGAAAATGGTAAAAAAAATGCCCTTAACGTATTAGAAATGGTTCAAAAATGCCTTCATTCCACATGTTTGATCAAATTTGCCCTTCCTTCCACCTATTTGGATAAAAAATTCCCTTAACGTATTAAAAATGGTTCAAAGATACCCTCCTTCGACCTGTAAAAATTGTATTTTTGTTGTATAGAATATGTATCAATGCAGTTTTTGTGTGTGTAGAAAACTATATCATTGTTGTATAGAATATGTATCACTGCAGGTTTTGTGTGTGTAAGAAATGTATCATTGTTGTGCATAATATTTATGAATACAATTTTTGTGTGTAGAAATTGTATCATTGTTGTATATAAGATGTATCACGATAGTACGTGTATAGGAACTGCGTCATTGTTGTATAAAAATCTATGTATCACTGCTACTTACTATATATTTCAACTGAACTTGCACGTTATCATTTATATGTTTTAAATAGGTATTCTCTTAAATATACCGATACAAGATGAGCATGGGCTTTTAGATCTTCAAGTCTACAAGATTAAAAATTCTTTAAGGTGAGAAAATTCATTGATGTTCACACTCGCCCAGACGTGGAGAGAATGTTGTTACAACTTCATGCTGCTTCAGTAACCATTGCAATAATGGTGAAGAACAAGTATGTCAATCTTAAATCAACATACACTCCAATACAAATCATGGAAGACATAAGAAACCAATACGGGATTAAGATGAATTATAAGAAAGCATATAGATCAAGAGAAAAGGCGCTTGAAATGTTACTTGAAATGTTAAATGTCACGATCCAATTTCACTAAGTCTCGCGGGCACTACCATTTCCCACCTCTACAAGCGAACCCTTTACCAAATCATCAATTCAACCACAATAAAGTAAATAGAGCAGAATAAGTAGAAGCCTGAATCATAAATAATCATAAGTGCGGAATATAAGTACAATCCCCAAGGAACTGGTCTGACTCGTATAAGACCGACTAAGTAATGTCTAGAAAATACAAGTCTCAAATGCTAAACACATCTATCTGAATGTGTTTAGCATTTGAGACTTGCAAATCAGGGCTCGAAAATCAGTCTCGGAAAGTAGAAGTGGAACCTATCTCAAACTCTACACCTCGAAAAGAAGTGTAGCAAGGTAGCATCAGTAAAAACAACACGTACAGATTAGGCATCATAGTCCGACAACAGTTAGTTAACGTATATAAATAAAGAGACTGAAGAAGAGACATGCTCACAATCAGGTATACACACCACACAGTCTAAGAATAACAACTCAAGTACATAAGGATCAATAACCGGATCATAGCCTGCGGTGAAGCACCTAAACACAAGTCTTGCCAAGTTTCCCACGATTCCTCATAATAGCCATAAACACTAGTACAACCAACAAAGTTACTCTGTAACCTCAAGTCTCAACCTAGGAGAAAGTCTCTACTCCTTGAATCCATCAATTCCCATATATATATTAATCAGGCACACGGTCAATGTTCATGAGCACCGTACAATACAATAAATAACCTTTTCCAAAAATCAGATGTAGGAGTGAATGAAATATGAATGCAATGCAATGCAATGATGCACACATGCTCCGGGCGAATAATATTTACGCCTCCATAGTCATGACCCACGGGGGACCCGCGAAGTCCATGTACCTGCTGCGACACACAGCCCGATCCAAGTCAGTGTTGCGAAATGTGAAACCCGATCCCAGTCAGTGTTGCGGAACGTGAAACTCGATCCCAGTCAGTGTTGCGGTACGTGCAGCCCGATCCAATATGTCTGTGTGTGTGTGTGTGTGTGTGTATACATGTGTTGCGGCGCGCAACCCAATCCAAATACATGAGTACGAATGCATGCATGATATCAATACTAACAAGAGTATATCAATGACAACCGTGCCACACATGGACACATATTCCAATATCAAGATCAATATCAATTCCTTCCTCTTCACAAGTCAATAACCAATAACTGAGAGATATGATTTCACAACCATGAATAAGTCACTAAGTATTTATATCAGAGTATCATGAAAGATGAGAATGAGTGCAATGCATAATGTCAAAATGATGAAAACATATCAAATCAATCGTGCCACACGTGGACACATATCACAATAACAGTCTCAATATCATAACTTCCCTTTCCTTCCCAACAACATCAACACATGATAAAATACGACCTCTAAATTATAAGGTAAATCCCTAAGCAACAAGTCTGGAATCACTCACGTGGCTACCAGCCAATAACTCACAACAAGGCGACCACTCAATAGGACACAACAAGGCGACTAGCCATAGTCAACAACAATACCAACATAAGTATTCCATCCCGACTCTGAAGGCGTACATACTTTCTCCAACAATCACTAACTCTACATATGCTTTACTAATCGAATTCTAACCATAAGGTAAGCCATAACCTACTTGGAATGCCGAACAGGAGCCACGAACCATCAAACCTTAGCCTTGCCCTTTCTTTGTGCCTCCAAATACTCAAAGTCTAACCATATTCGAATTCTACAATTGAAATCAAGAAGAACAATACTCATATTGCTATACTTCTAATTTAGGTCAAATTCTAACTCATGGAATTGGGAAAATGGACCTACAAGGGTAAAATGTGCAATTCGAAGGTGGAACAGGCAATTCGTGCTCTAGATGATCAAAACCCACTATTCAATGCTAGATTAACTCAAGATTAGGCTAAATTTGGAATTAAAGTGAAACCCCCAATTTTGGATATGAACCCTAACTTTTCAATCCTCAAGTTAATCACTAATAATGAAAGGTTTAAGCTTATCAATAATGAATTCATCAAATTCTATGGTTATACTAGTCAATTTCATCATCAATTTCCATTTTGGAAGGCTAGAACCCATGTCAAGAAATTATCATAAAAACCCATCTTCTACCTTGAGTTCTATGGAGCTTTTAGCATGGATTCAAGCTTAAAGAAAGACAAGGGAATGAATTTAAGGTTAGAAGACTTACCCACAAGAGAAACCAGCCAAGAACTCTCCAAATCGCCTCCAAGGATGCTTAGAACCAATAAATGAAGTGATAGGAAATGAGAGGTTTCAACTAAGCATTAAATAAGAATCTGGTCCCGTAATCAGCTGTAGCGGTTGGACTTCCACTGCAGCGGGCTCGCTACAGCGAGTCCTGACCTGCTATGGCGGTCTACATTATAACTCGACCAGCCACTACGGCTGCTCCCTATCCGCTATCGCGAGTCTGCCACAGCAGATATCCGTCCATTGTGGAGACTCGCCACAAACCCCTCTCAATCGCTATGGCGATCGGTGTCTCGCTACAGCGGGACTGCTACCGAGAGTCTGGAGCCGTTGCGGTGGACACCAAACACCAGAAATTTCCTGGCTTTTGACAAGTTTCATCCCAAAATTTGACTATCACCTGGGGCCCCACAGATACAAAACAAACATGCATACACACATAAAAACGAGCTAGGAACTCACCCATGGCCTCGAAATTCCCAACTTAAGTCCAATTGACCAAGTCAACCCCTCAATGGCCTAAAGCTAACTTTCCAACCCAAGTCCCAAAAAGCTCCCAGTGCCTCAGGAACCGAACCGAACATCCCACCAAGTCACAACCGACCATCCGAACCTCTCGAAATCGATAGAAATTCGAAAAAGGTTTGTTTACTCAAAAGTCAACTTTGAGTCAAACATATCTCACTTTAAGGCTCAAACTTCTAAAAGTCACACTAAAACTCGCTTGATGACCTCGGGAAAGTATCAACAGGGGTAAAAGGGTCAAAAGTACTATAACAACTAAAAGGGTCGTTACATTAAGAGGTTCCCCGGTCGAATCTTATCGTAAACTTCCAGCTTTCCTATATAAGGTAAATAAGAAAAATCTAGAGTCTTTCACAAACAGCCGATGGGCACTTCTTGTATGCTTTTGTCGAATTGAACATGATAAGATTCTTAATGGAAACTCTAGAAATTCAAAAAGTAATTAAAAGCAAGGAACTAAGATAAAAGCAAGACACAATTAGTAAATGAATTATAGGCAAATATAGGTATGTTAAACCTAAATCCTCCTAATTGATTCCTACTAATGAACCTATACTAATTAATAATCAACAAGGAAGACTCAATGAATTCACAAATGAGCAATTCAATGTAGAAAATCAAGGACAAGAGTTTTAGATTACCAACCAAAGATCCACACAACTAGTAACTAAGATAATCTCTAATTAACTAACTAAACAAACTATCACTCATAAGAGGTTTTTCTTCAATAATCAAGTTAAAAACTAATGAAATGACTAAGGCAACTATATATAGTCTTGTGTTTTACAACTAAGTCCCAAAAGTGACCTTTTGCAAAATTCTGAGTTGGCGAAAATAGCCAACATTGGCTCTTCTTTGGCCATTTGCACTTCTATCCACTTTTTATGGCTTCCCTTCTTATGCCTTCATCTTCAACATCCTCCCAAGCAATCATCCACATGTTATACACTCTTTAGAGGTGTTCTCCAAGCGCCTCCAATGCCCCTCTCTTCATAAACATCACTTGCAAGTCTTGGAGTTTCTTGGCTTGGCTACGAGTGAATGGCCTTGAAGGAGTGGTGCCCGTTGGTATTGTATCATCCTCCCCTTCTTGGAGAAGATTCGTCCTCGAATATAAAGGCTCACCTACAACACAAGAAGATAGATCACGTATATTGAAAACATTATGCACATTATACTCACTTGGCAAGTCGATCTTGTAGGCATTGTCATTGATCTTCTCAAGGAATTTGAAAGGGCCATCTTCTCTTGGGCTCAACTTTCCCTTCCTCAATTGAGGGAATCTTTCCTTCTAATGGGACCCAAACCCAATCACTTCGGGTTGGAATTTCACTTTCTTTCTTCCATGGTTTTGCCTTTTTGCCACCTTAGTATTGACCTTCTATATTCTTTCCTTCACTTTGGCACGAACTTTCACCATTTCGGACGCCCTTTGTTTTGTATCTAAACTCACAACAGCATCACTAGACAAAGGGGTTAAGATTAAAGGAACCAAGGGGTTAAAACCATAACAAACTTCAAATGGAGTCATGCCAATAGAGGAATGGAGGGACCGATTATAAGAAAATTCAATCAAAGGCAAACGATCCTCCCAAGAAGTGGTTTTCCTCTAATCATACACCTAAGCATGCTCCCAAGAGTCCTATTCACTACTTCGGTTTGACCATCCGTTTGAGGGTGGCAAGAAGTAGAGAACATGAGCTTGTGCCAGTGTACCACATAGACTCTTCCAAAAATGGCTAAGAAACTTGGAGTCCCTATCACTAAAAATAGTGCGAGGCAATCCATGCAATTTAAGCACATGATCCACAAATAAAGAAGCAACATGAGATGCATCATCACATTTATCGCATGGTATAAAATGAGACATTTTTTAGAACCTATCTACCATAACAAAGATGCTATCATGCCCCCTTTTGGTTCTTGGAAGACCCAACACAAAATTCATAGAAATGTCAATCCAAGGACCAATAGGAGTGGGAAGGGAAGTATACATACCTTGAGGACGAGTCTTTGATTTTGCTTGCTTGCACTCCAAGCAATGTCCACAAAGCTTCTCCACATCATGCTTCATTTTGGGCCTCATTGAGGATGTCAAGTGTTTTGGAAACTCCAAAATGCCCCATCATTCCACCACTATGAGCTTCTTTGAAAAAAAGCTCTCTCTATGAACTCATAGGAACACACACCCTACCATCTTTGAAGAAGAACCCCTCAACAAGTTAGTAGCGGTCAACTCTCTTCCCTTGAGTCAACTCCTCATGAAGTTCTTTGAAATCGGGATCTTGAGAATAGAACCCCTTGAGGCTTACAAATCCCATCATTCTAGAAGTCATAGTATTTAGCAAAACATACCTTCTAGACAAAGCATCTGCCACCACATTTTCCTTACCCTTCTTATAATGGATCACTTAAGGAAATGCTTCAATAAGTTCAACCCATTTTGCATGTCTCTTGTTGAGTTTGGATTAGCTCTTCAAATGTTTCAAGGACTCATGATCCGAATGAATCACAAATTCTTTGTGCCACAAATAATATTGCCAATGGGTCAATACCCTCACAAGTGCATACAACTCCCTATCATAAGTAGAGTAATTCAAAGAAGCCCCCTTTAGCTTTTTACTAAAGGAAGCCAATGACTTGCCCTCTTGCATCAATACTCCACCTATACCAACCCCGGAAGCATCACACTCAACTTCAAATGTCTTCTCAAAATTTGGCAATTGCAACAATGGTGACGAAATCAACATGGACTTCAACTCTTGAAAAGCCTTCTCTTGCTCATCTCCCCAAACAAAAGGAATTTCCTTTTTGATCAATTCGATTAAAGGAGAGGCAACTACTAAATCCCTTCACAAATCGCCTATAGAAACTTGCCAACCCATGGAAACTCCTCACATCGGTTGCATTTCACGCAATAAGACATCAAACACTTGTCTCAAATGGACTACATGCTCCTCTATTGTTTTACTATACACAAGAATGTCATCAAAATAGAAAACCACAAATTTATTGATAAAGGGCTTCAAGACATGATTTATCAACCTCATAAAAGTGCTAGGTGCATTGGTTAGGCCAAATGGCATAACAAGCCACTCATCGAGACCAAACTTGGTTTTGAAGGCCGTTTTCCACTCATCACCTAGATTCATACGAATTTGGTGATAGCCACTTCTAAGATCAACCTTCGAAAATACACTTGAGCCACATAGCTCATCCAACATATAATCAAGTCTAGGAATAGGATGTCGATACTTTACCATGATTTTGTTGACGGCTCTACAATCAATGCACACTCTCTAAGTGCCATCTTTTTTTAGAACAAGAATCACGGGTACGGCACATAGACTAAGACTTTCTTTGACAAGACCCTTCTCAAGGAGCTCTTTAACTTGCCTTTGCAACTCCTTAGTTTCCCCCGGATTGCTCTTATATGCCGGTTTGTTGGGAATTTGGGATCCCGGCACAAAATCAATTTGATGTTCAGTATCCCTCAATGGAGGCAATCCTTTGGCAACTCCTCCGGAAATAGCTCATCATATTTCTGCAAAAGAGAAGAAACAATACTAGTCAAAGTGCTAGTATCTTGGTTAGTATGCAATAAGAGATCCTTCTTGACAAGGCACACCATGAAATCCCCCTCATCAATACCTTTCAGTAATTGCTTGGTTTGGCAAGTGTACACATCTTGGCTTTCCCCTTTGTTGCCCCTTGACCCTCTTGGCTAAGTAAGGACTCCTTTTCAACCTTTTCATTTTGCACTCTCTTCCGGAGTTCTTTTCGATTCTATAGTCCTCACTCACTTGATAGGGTGTCAATGGGGTAAGAGTGTGCTTTCTACCCCCAAAGACGAAGGAATACTTGTTAGATCTATGTTGAGCATCCCTATCAAATTGCCACGGTCTCCTAAGTAATATATGACATGCTTGCATTGGCACCACATCATATAAGACTTCATCTTGGTACTTGCCAATGCTAAACTTCACTATAACCCGCTTCGTGACCCTCACTTCTCAACAATCATTGAACCATTGAAGATTGTAGGGGCTAGGATGTTTCCTTGTGGGAAATTTCATATGATCAACCAATGTCGTGCTCACCATATCTGTGCAACTACCACCATTAATGATCAAAGAGCATACCTTATCCATGATTTTACATCGAGTATGGAAGAGGTTTTCCCTTTGATCAAGTTCCTCTCTATTCGTTGCATCCATGATCCTTCGCAACACACAAGCCAAATTAATATTCTCCTCTAGTTGCCGTTCATCATCCTTCTCTTCAAATTCTCTCTCATGTTCACCTTTCGGCTCACATCACTACCTCCTCCACCACCCTCTTCCTCTTCACGGTTCGATAACCATCAAGTATGGCTACAATTGCCCCTCTATTAGGACATTCACTTGCAATGTGTCTCGTTCCTTGACATTTGAACCATTGAATAGTAGAAGGACGAGGAAAGTTAGGTTTAGCATTGTTATCTCCTTTATCCTTGTCTTCACCCTTAGCTTTGTAGTCGAACTTGGCTTGAGGAATTAGAGCAGTGATCTTGGGCTTTTCCCATCCATCCTTGCTCCATGATGAGGATGACACATTCTTATCCTTGTAAGATTTCTCCGCTTTCAAATCCGCTTTAACCTTAGTTGCATGATGAAATGTTTCCTCAAGTGTGGTATAGGAATAAAGCCTCGTGGTTTTGGAGATATCATGGTTCAAATTGGCCACAAATCGGATCACCATGTAGTTCAAGTGCTCTTCGATCTTGGATTTCAACCTCAAGTTCTCAAACTCATCAAGTATTCTTCCACACTCTTACTACCTTGCCTCAACATGTATACTCTTTTGATAACACCTTGATAATAGTCGGATGTTACATACCTTGCTTCCATGAGCTCAATCAACTCTTTCCAAGTTGGCACATCAAATATATGTCGTTGAGCTCTCTCACGTTTCTTGGATTCCCACCAAGTGGATGCATACCCTTCAAATTGGGTGAGAGCATACTTTGCTTTCAACGCATCCGAGATATTGTTAGTAAGGAAGATCCTCTGGCTTTCCCATTTCCATTCTAAGAACTTTTTCGGGTCACTCGCATCTTTGAACTTGGGAAGTTCCACCTTGAAAATATGCAAGTTGTGGTCTTGACCTCCCCTATCTTCATACCCTTGCCATCTCGCTCGGTCATCATGTCCTTGCCATCTAGCACGGTCATCATGACCTTGCCATCTACCCCCCTCCTCATAGGGTCTATCAAAACCTTCGCGCCTCCCTCGTCCCCTTTGGCCATCATACCCATGTCTCCCTCCATACCGTGGTTCCTCCCACCATCTCTCCCGCTCATACGCCTCAACTTCTTCTTCATAAGTGGGATTGTGGTATTGGGTTGGAAATGGTTCCGGGGTTAAGTTTTGTAGTGTTGGTGCATTTGGGTTTGTGTGGGAAACAGTTGTTGGAGTGACTCACGGGGTCATGTGTGGTGGACATTCCTCTTGAGCATGTTGGTATAATTGGGGTTGGTTAAGGGGGGTGGTTCGCCTCACATATCCCGAGGTATTGGTATTTGGATTAGTAAGGGGTTGAATGGATGAGGAAGGATTAAGGTTAGCTTGAGGATAGTATAACGCACACATTTATCCCGGGGTTATAGTTGGTGAGGTGTTGGGGTTCCTACTCACGTCATCTCCAACATTCATAACCCCATCTTTTGATTGGGGAGTGCCCAACCTACTAGTTTTCTCCACATTTGCCAACCTAACATTGATACTTCCCACATCCGCCCTCATTGCACTCATCTCCGTTGTCATCCTTGCAAACTCCCTAAGTAAGAGAGCCATTGAGTCCTCTCCATCATGAAATTGTCCTCGGGAATTAGTGATGGTACCTACAAAACTCAACAAACAATATTAGTAGTAAAGTTCCTCAGGCCGCTCGTATTTAACTCTCAAAGTTTACCACTCAACATAGTGCTCCGGCCAAGGTTGGGAATGAAAACCACTTGTCCAATCAAGCCTCACGATTGCTAAGCTTTGTGGAAGAATGAATTCTTGTGTTAGGAATGACGGACGACTCAAAACAAACGGACAAGAGCCAATAAATGTTCAACGAAATAAAACGAGAAAAGCTTGAAGAAATTGGTACGAAATAAATTCGGACTCAAGAACTAATTTAACAATCAAGTAAGAACAATTACTAATTGTTAATTAGTTAGAAGAATCAAAGAAAAGAAACTAGAAGAAGAGACGAACCTTGAAGAAGAAAGATTTATTTTTATTTTTATTTTAAATGGAAAAAAAGGGGAAATTTGGTGAAGAGGAGAAAAAAGCTGGATCGAAACGAGGCACAAACGAGCAAAACCGGCTCAAACGGCCTTCACACGCGCTCGGATTGCGCACGGGCAGGCGGGTGCGTGAGGGGGGGAAGCCGCGCGTCGATTTTTTTTTTTTCGAAATTTCAGATTTTGCTAATTTGAGGGCCTATCAACTTAGTAATTTTTTTTCTTTTTTTCTTTTGGCTCACAAACACTTTTGACTTGAACACTTTTTGAGATTTTCTTTTCTATGAAGATTTGAAGTTCTTCAAGAACATCAAGAACTCCAAATTTCTAATCACCTTCAAATCAACTCCAAAAATTCACAAAATTTGAATCTAGGTTGCCCTCCACTAATAAAAACAAACCCAATAATTTTCAAACCTTAATTTCTTCTTCTTCTCCAAGACCACCTTCAAGTTCTTCCACCTTCAAATTCCATTAACGGTGGATGACTCAAAAATGATCCAATTAACTTGAAACTTTGAATTTTGACTCAAATAACACTAGGGAACAAGAATCTAGTGTCAAATCAATGAAACAAACACAATTTTTTTTGGGTTTTGAAGAATTTTGAATTTTCTAAATATATATATATATATATATATGTATATATATATATATATATATATATATATATATATATATATATACAATGTATATATATATATATATATATATATATATATATATATATATATATATATATATATACATATATTTAGAAACAAGGATGAGGAATTGATGGAACAATTCTTCTACCAAGCTCTTGATACCAAATGATAAGATTCCTAATGAAACTCTAGAAATTTAAAAAGGAATTAAAAGCAAGGAATCAAGATAAAAGCAAGACCCAATTAGTAAAGGAATTATAGGAAAATATAGGTATGTTAAACCTAAATCCTACTAATGAACCTATACTAATTGATAATCAACAAGGAAGACTCAATGAATCCACAAATGAGCAATTCAATGTAGAAAATCAAGGACAAGAGTTTTAGATTACCAACCAAAGATCTACACAACTAGTCACTAAGATAATCTCTAATTAACTAACTAAACAAACTATCACTCATAAGAGGTTTTTCTTCAATAATCAAGCTAAAAACTAATGAAATGACTAAGGCAACTATATATAGTCTCGTCTTTTACAACTAAGGCCCAAAAGTGACCTTTTGCAAAATTAGCCACAAGTTGGCCGAAAATAGCCAACATTGGCTCTTCTTTGGCCATTTGCACTTCTAGCCACTTTTTTTATGGCTTCCCTTCTTATGCCTTCATCTTCAACATCCTCCCAAGCAATCATCCACACATTATACACTCTTGAAAGGTGTTCTTCGAGCGCTTCCAATGCCCCTCTCTTCATAAACATCACTTGCAAGTCTTGGAGTTCCTTGGCTTGGCTACGAGTGAATGGCCTTGAAGGAGTGGTGCCCGTTGGTATCATATCAAAACACATAAATCAGAGAATGAGGGTATTGTATGCCTACTATTATGGCTGATGGAACTTTCCTTAAATCATCGTACGCGGGGACGATGTTGTGTGCTAGTGTAGTCGATGTAGCGACTGAGTTATGTGAAACTTCGTTTTACTGACATGTTTGAATATTGCTACTATGTTCAGTTCAAAGAACCTTGTTAATATATTTCTTGCTGGTCATTACCATATTGATACTTTCTCATTTGCTTATTCAAGTAAATCCTGCCACTAGCATATGCTATTGTTGATTCTAAAAATGATGTTTCCTAGGATTGGTTTTTTCGAAAGTTGAAACTGGCTTATAGTGAAAGGGAAAACATGTGCATGGTATCTGATCGACATGATAACATTTTGAAGGCGGCTTCAAATAAAAGTGTGAATGAAGTGCAAGATAGTAATCATTAATGCACCCTCATCAGGTTGCCACTTTTTTCGGTGAAACATTCAATCAGTTGAAGCTTCGTAACCTTTGACACACCAGGAAAGTACAACTCCATCAACCGACTTGGCTAGTCAACTGCATAATCCTTATTATAACCTCCAGTGCACTTTAACCTGGTAATTAGAGCAAACTCCCCAAGTCCAAAGCGCAATCTAGTCTTATCCACTTTAATATATCTCATCATCTCTATCCTACACCACTTCCCCAAGCAACAATGCATGTATAAGTTGGTTTTGTCTGAAAATTGGCGGCAAATCTAAAAAATAATCAAAACATGTATCTTTAAACATCTAAAGCTAATGCTCATCTAAATTGGATTTCAATTAATCCACAGTGAGGCAATTCGTGTGCACACTAATTCCAGTTGAGTAACGATCACGTCGAAGAACATAGAAATCTCAAAGCTGCAAATAAATTAAAATATACTATGTACTTAGTAAACTCTCAAAAGCTACATGTATCCACAACCCTACACTTCACACATTAATAGAATACAATATGTGCTTATGCATCTCATATACACTAAATATCAGATATTATACATGTAAGTACTGGCACTCCTATACACTATACATAAAACTACAAAAATATACATAAAAAGGGAGGGATACAATTAATATACACTAAAAATACACAGAAATTAAAAGATATAACAAATTAGAAAAATACCTCTAAATCAAACTTGCTACGACAGTTTTTCTTCTGGCAAACAATCTTTCTTTTTTTTGATGAGCCAACATCATCCTTATCATCATTGGGACGAATGGATTTTTTTTTGAATGACCAACATCAGCCTCATCAACAGGCTTCGAGTTTTTTGGACTTTTGCCACCCATTACTCGCTTCCTTCTAGAACCATTGCCTTCTTCAGATTTCAATGGCTTTTTTACTGAATCACTCCCTATTTTACTCTGTGACCTAGTAATTCTCTCAGTGGGAGAATCAATTAATAGAACACTCTATGACCTGGTCTTTGTACCAGAGGGCGTATCAACAACAACTACACAATCAACACTCTTTGCCCCGGTTCTTCTAACAATGGGAATTTTTGGGTTTCCTTTAACACCAACCACCCTTGATGATTCAGTAAAATCATCATCCTCAGGAACAAGCTTAGGCTTTGATGCTTTACCCTTGAGGTCGAATTTCAACCCTTTACCCGCTAACTTCACTTTAGGCTTTGGCACTGACTTTGTATTAGGCATTAGTATCTTCAAAACTGAACGATTTTGAAGAACTGACAAGAAAATAAAAGGAAAACTGAGAAAAAAAATGAAAAAATCGATCAGAAGTTTGAAGCTAATGGAGAAATTTTGAACAAAATCGAGCAAAAAAATCGAAGATAATGAAGAAAACCATCCCTTTTGAAATGCAAACTCAAACCTTCAGTTACGTTAAAAGAAAACTGAAAAATAAAGACATTCTGTGTGGGCTTTTGGACCGGTGGGCTAATGTTGGGATTAGTTTGAGCCGAATGTCCTTTTCGCGGCATTAAACCCAAACATGGGTCATTTTTATTTGGACAGGCCATACAGTGTCCTTTTCCCTAAGTTTTATGGCTAATTGTTTCAAAAAATTTGTGACTTATAATACTTTTATGTAGTTTCTAAATATGGTAATTATTTTTAAAAAAACTCATAGATTGTATGTCCGAATTCACGATAAAAATAAAGAAGTTACACTCTTGAAATTCGAATTGTGTCACATAAATTGAGATAGAGGAACTACATTTTTTTTTTTTTAAAAAAAGAATTTTTTTTGACGATTATGAAACAATAATTAGTGACCTTACATCTAAAAAAGCTATAAAAGTAGAGTTTAAATTAAAATATATATGACGATTTAAAAAAAATAAAATTAGGGCCTCTCTGAAGTGTGGATTTAGGCCCCTAGTCTTGTTGAGACAGCTCCGTACCCGTGAGGCCACTGAGATTCACACTTGTACATTGCAATGCAAATTTTGGTTTTGAGCATCAGTCATTTAGTCAGATATAAACGACATTAACTGTAGACAAATACCGAAAGACTTACATATAGTAGACGGTCAAAAAAGTGTTTTTCTTATTATAAAATGCAGAACTTGATCTCAAGAATTGCCAAGATACTTATGGAATCTGTAATGAATAATGAATGCTTCAAAAATAAATATATTGTTGCCTCAGAAATTGATTGAAAATGGGAGGGGAAAAACATAATTTTATCGCTTTGTTGCGTTAATTTAAAACAAGTTTTGTGCCGGGTTGGGTCATAATTTTATGTGGACCGATAAGTAAAGACATGTTTAATTAAATGTCATATAACGGTATTGTTAATTAAAGGGCTTTTACGCTTGAAAATAACGTTAGGGGCAAATTTGATCCAATAGATGGAAGGAGGGGATTTTTGAGCAATTTCTAATACGTTAAGGGTATTTTTGATTCAATTAGGTGGAATGAATGGCAAGTTTGGTCTAATAAATGGAAAAAGGGCATTTTTGATCATTTCTAATAAGTTAAGGGCATTTTTGACCCTTTCACGAATTAGTAATGGAGAAGGGAAAAAGGTCTCTTTCCTTTGTTGCAAAGATCTTTTATATATTTTTTTACCTTAAAATATACAATATTTTATAAATCTATGATTTGAAGCACTCTTTTCCTTCATTCTCCATTGTTACTGAATTGAATATTTTATTTCCTTATTCAAGATCTTCAAAAAATGTGAGGCCTAAATTGTATTTTACAACATTCTGAAAATTTAACACAAATAGTTTAGAACTTGGTGGTAGTATATAGGTAAGAAATATGACCGCAGACAAAAGGTTAAACAAAAAAAAAGTTACTTACAGTTAAAAAAACCAGAGAGAGAGAGGAGTAGAAGAGCAGCAAAAATAAAAGTAAGGTAAAGTGTGTGTTTTCAGTTGTCCACTATTATTTCCCCATCAAAGAAAGCAACACCACACCACTATTATTACCAAACAACAATAACACCAATCATGTTACTGCTTCATACTATTCTCTACTCTATTTTTCCTTAGACTCTGCACAATGTCTCACATTCCCTTGTTCTTCCTTTGCACAAAAGCTTAGGGTTTGTGATCTCTCTCTCTCTTTTTCTGATTCTTGAAAATTTGCATTTTTTGAAGCTATCTTGCTCCGACTCTTCAAAAATGTCGATGGGTGTGTGTCGAATTTTTGAAAAATAGTGCATTTTTAGAGGATCTGACACAGGCTCGGGCAGCATTTCTGGAGAGTCGGAGCTACATATGTGAAGCTATGTTGCTCGGACTCTTCAAAAAATGTTGATGGGTGTGTGTCGGATTCTTGAAAAGTAGTATATTTTTGAAGGATCCGACACGGGTGGGGCAATATTTTTGGAGAGTTCGAGCAACAGAACTCTTGCATTCTAATCTGTGATCTCTCAAATTGATATGTCTGCCTTTTTTTACCCTTTAGTATGTGGACATTATTTGAGTTGAGAGGAATTCAGTAAACTGGTATCCAGATCTGTAATTTGTGATGAATATTTGTCAGTATTATCCCTCATTCTCTTACTGTTATTGCTAAATGACAGCTTAATTCTATGTGCATTTGCCCCACCTTATCCTTTTAATCATTTTTTTGTCATTTAATGGTGGATTGCAGAATATATTTGATGCCTTTATCTTGAATTTGCTTGCTTGTGATTTTTGGCACACTTACTGGAAGCTATACTTGTGTGATTGAGCTGTTTGAGTTTTCAATTAAGTCAAGTATGTGGGAATAGATGTTGTTCTAAAGGTGGATCAGTTTCCTAGATGTGCTTTTTTAACAATGTAGTATTTACCCTACATTGTTAGGGTAGAAGGTATGGAGGTTGAGGATTAGGGTAGAAGGTAGTAGGTAGCCGAGGGTGTCGTTCTTGTATGTGGGAGAGGCACGGGGCTAGTCTCCTCTGCTCATCTTCTCCTTATTTAGTAGTATTATTTAGAATTCGCGTAGTATCTTATTCTTCAATTTTACTACTACATGTTGCTTCTTTGTTTTGCTCCTCTTGCGATTCTGCTGTCGCTATTTTCTTTTTAATTCTGCCTTGATTTCGCTTTTTTGAGCCAGAGGGTCTATCAGAAACAGCCTCTCTACCCCCACAAAGGTAGGGGTAAGGTCTGCCTTCATCCTACCCTCCCCAGACCCCACTTGTGGGAATACACTGGGTTTGTTGTTGTTGTAGTATTTACTGCTATCTAAACGTTTAAACAGTATTTCTATTGAAATAGGTACAACCACACTGCTGGATACGGTGAGCTAAAGTGAGCTTTAGAGCCTGTTAACAAGTTTCTGTTCAAGGGTGTTAGGGACTGTTGTCATTGAGAATTGGCTGATAGTTAGGTTGGCGTTATGGGTTCTCGATTCCCATCTCATCAGTTGAGCGGTGGCCTTTATGTATCTGGCCGGCCTGAGCAGCCAAAAGAAAAGGCCCCGACTATGAGCTCAGTTTCCATGCCTTATACCGGTGGGGATATTAAAAAGTCTGGAGAACTCGGGAAAATGTTTGTTACCCCAACAGATGGCTCGAGGTCTCGGAAATCTGGACCTATTAACAATGCCCCATTGAGAACAGGATCCATGACTTCTGGTGGTGGTCCTGGATATGTTTCTCTGAAAAAGACCAACTCTGGGCCTCTAAATAAACATGGGGAGCCTATGAAGAAGTCCTCTGGTCCTCAAGGTGGAGGAGGTACTGTTCCGTCCCGTCAAAATTCTGGCCCTATCCCACCAATACTCCCTACCACAGGCCTTATTACATCTGGTCCTCTAAATTCTGCTGGAGCTCCTCGGAAAGTGTCAGGTCCCTTGGATTCAACTGGGTCAATCAAGCTGCAGAAGAATTATTCTATACTTAATAACCAAGCTGTTACTCGCATTAACCAATGTGAAGAATACTCCTTCCGCAAGAACTTCCCAAAGACAATATTTTGGTCCATCGTTCTTTTATTTGTGATGGGATTTATTGCTGGTGGCTTTATCCTTGCTGCTGTGCACAACCCCATTCTTCTCGTAGTTGTTGTTGTCCTATTTGCTGTAGTCAGTGTGGTGTTCACATGGAATACTTGTTATGGAAGAAAAGCTATTGTTGGTCTCATTTCTCAGTACCCAGATGCTGAGCTTAGAACTGCAAAAGATGGCCAATTTGTTAAAGTTTCTGGGGTATGTATTGTCTTTGCGCGAAACCTTTGTGTATACTTCCTTTATCGCTCTTCCTATCTCATTCTCTCAAATACATAGCTACTACAATTGTCATTTGTCATAGTTATGCTCCCTTTACTAATGTCCGGTGACATGTAAACATGGTAGAGTAGTATTGATTTCTATTGCTTAAAGTTGATCTTGAACTAGGGTGTTACTGTTAGTTCAGGTAAGTGCTTGATTTGAAGTTATCATTACTGGTTTATTTAACTCTTGATTAAATTTATGTCTTGAATAGATGCAGTAGTGTTGAATCATAAAAAAATTGTTACTCACTGTCACTGGAGTATCGTTGTATCTATTGTGTTTATGAGACTGCTGTCGATGATCACAAGTTGTATGTTCACTTTGGTTTATTAGTTTTTGGTGAAACATATTCTTTCAAATGCCTTGCAAAAAGAAATGATGTTTTAAAGCGTCAAAACTTTACAGTTGGGGATCTGAGGATTAGAATTATAAGATGTCCTTTTTGTAATGGAGGATTGCAATTGAAAAAACCTGCAAAATTTCTATATTGTCTTTTAGGCACTTCTCACTTTGGCTGCAACATGTAAAGGACTTCATAGAAGATGGTTCTTCTACAACTGTATTCCACTAGTTGCTGAGGACAATAGTAATTGGAAAATGAAATATTTGTTGTTCTAACTTCTAGAAGATTCTCCTTTTAAAGCTTCTTTTTTCGGTTAACTTGGATTCTTTAGCTTAAAATACTCTTGCTAGTGTTATGAGTAACTTGCTTGGATTTAATAGATCTTGTTAAGCTTGTATTTTTATTTTTATTTTATTTATTTTTTTATGTTGTTCTTGTTGGATTTTGAACCTGTTTTGGGTACCCTATCCTGATTCTATGCTTTTGCAGGTAGTTACCTGTGGAAATGTCCCTCTTGAATCCTCGTTTCAGAAGGTTTCTAGATGTGTTTATACTGTCACAAGCTTATACGAGTACCGAGGGTGGGATTCAAAAACTGCCAACCCAGGACATCGTCGGTTTTCTTGGGGTCTTCGTGCATTCGAGGTGAGGAAAGATTGTATAAGTCCTATTGTTCATTTAGAAAGAAATCAATGTTACTGTGCATTCCTCCTTGCATTGGTGGCCCGTGATGATGGAAACTAATTAATGCTATATGGATATTGCTTATTTTCCCCAATATAAATATTGAAAAGAAGAATGTGTTCAAGGATCATTCCTTTTATTTTTTTTTATTTTTTATTTTTTTTTATGACAAGGGAACCCGTAGCCGCTACCCTTCGGGTGCGCACAGGGTAAACCCTGCTACTGTGCAATAGCCCGCAAACCACACAAGAGAGATAACTCGCACTAGGCAACCCCCGTGTGGCGAGCTCGACCCAGAAAGCAAACCTCCTGCTATTGTAGGCAGGGGGTTTCGAACCTGAGACCTCCATTATGGAAGTCCCATGCTCAACTAACTGTGTCACCCTTGCCGGACAAGGATCATTCTTATGTTTTTTTTCTCTTCTTTTTTGCATGAAAAGTTTTAAAGTGAGATCTCGAGGTCTCTAAATTCAGCAGCTAGTCATAAATTAAAAGAAAGGTAGCTGGGTGCACGAAGCATCCATGTTCACGAAGGGTCTGGGAAGAGCCGCACCCCAAGGGGGTGTAATGTAGACAGTCTAGCCTGACGCAAGCATCAACAGATATACTTTAAGTCAAAGAAAAATAGCAGACAGCTTAGAGTTGAGAAACTTGAAAACATCGACGAAGTTTTGGGCTTGTCTGGAGTTGTAAGCCTGTCGCACTGCTTTATGAGTTTTCAACATTGAGAGTTTCTTGGTCGGAATACAAGAGCTTTATGAAATGTGGAGAAATACAATCTGAATAAGGAAAGAATTACAATATGGACAAAAGTAAATCCAGGAATCTTCTATCTAAACTCCTAACATAATAAAGCAACAAAGCTTCTCAGAATAAAAAGTAAATAACACTTAATACGATCAATTAATATTTCACATGATGTTGCAGCAATATTATTTGGAGATCTATAAATTAATTATGAATTGGAACTCGTTGATATCCCAAATCATGATAAGAACTTGTGAAATGGATTTACAGTTATAACTTTATGTGAAATTTGGATCTCATTAATTATGCTTGACAGAAATTTGTGACGATAATTATACTTTTATTCATTAACAATGAGGTTGTACCAGGATCCTTTTTCAAACTCTCTTATTATCTACTTTCTTCTCTTTGTCTTCCTCTTTTGTTTGTCTGAGCTCTTGCTTTGGAACTGGTGGTCGTGGAGCGAATTGTAGTGTTTGATTCATTTTCAAGCTAAAAAGAGGCTCCAACTTTTAGGGAACTATCTAATTCTTGTTTCTAGGGAGGGGTAGGAATCCTAATGCCCTTTGACTGGATCTCTTCCAAGCTTACCTCAAATAACTTATCACCATGATATGATAGAAATTTTTGGAATTCTAGCTTATAGAAAACAAAGTTCGTCTGCATATGGCAGTGAACCAATAAAAACATGCTTCAGAGTGTTGCTCCAATTAACCAATGGAAAAGTTCTCGGGACCGAATGAGGCTGTGTCTTTGTAATCTAGAAAAGTATTGATTTCTTGAAGTGTTCTAAAGACTTCTAAGGTTGCAAAGTATGTTATACCAGTGAGTTCCTGTCCAGAATGCCTTGTTTGTCTACCTATTGAATGCCTTGTTTGTTTGATACTGCTATGTGATCTCATTGTAAGTTAAATTGAACCTCCTTCCCTTGTTTATTGTTTTCATCCTACCCTTCTCCTTCCCTTTATTTATTTTTATCACATAATTTATGCTTATGTGTTCATATATGCTGTGTAATTCACATAATTTATGCTTATGTGTTCATATATGCTGTGTAATTCATTCAGATAATTCTTACAGAAAACTGAAGTCATCCTTTGTTCTTGCAGGGGCATGTCTCTGATTTCTATATCTCTGATTTCCAGTCTGGTTTAAGGGCTTTGGTCAAAACTGGGTATGGTGCAAGAGTAACCCCTTACGTTGAAGAGTCCACTGTTGTGGATATCGATCAATCAAATAGGGACATGTCGCCTGAATTTGTCAGATGGCTAGCAGCGAGGAATCTATCCAGTGATGACCGAATAATGCGATTGAAAGAAGGGTATGTTTTAACGCAACCTCAAAGAATCTTGAATATTTCTTCTGCTTGCATTCTTTGATTAATAACAGGCAACATGCTTAGTCATATCTAGATGCAGGCTACCCTCTACAGTTAGTTACTTGTAGAATTATTAGCTTTTTTTTAATCCTTGACATGCATGTTGTTCTTAGTCTGGCTTTTCCTCTCCCACATCTTTGTTCAGGTATATAAAAGAGGGTAGCACTGTCAGTGTAATGGGAGTTGTCCAACGGAACGATAACGTTCTGATGATTGTTCCTCCTCCAGAACCATTTTCAACAGGATGTCAATGGGCTAAATGCATTCTTCCAGCCAGTCTTGACGGCATCGTTTTGAGATGTGAGGACAGTTCAAAGATTGATGTCATTCCAGTTTAGCACTTTTATCATTCAAGAAGGCTGTGCTGTTTTTGTTTTAAATACGTCGAAAAACCCTCTTCACTTGGTTAACTAGATGTATAGTTTGTCGATTTGATTCGATTTGTTATTTTATTTCATTTCTATTCTTCGTGTAATGGCGTTGGTGTCATCAATTGTGTAGAGGCAACATGTTGATTACTGAGGATTTTTGAGAGTTCTTATGGCTAGAAAATCAAGATACTTTTGTTGACATTGGGGGCTTTACCAAACATTATTCCCCAATGGATACAACGTATGTTTATTTGGTATTAGTAATTCTTTTGTGGCCTCTTAGCCGCTCTCTAGGCAGTTCTTGCAAAATGAACAAACTGCTATTGCGGCCTGACTTTGCTTGTTGGGAATCTTGAAAATCAAACAATGAGAAAGCTTGGTGCTGATACTTTTACATATATTTGGACTTACATTCCATGTATTTCTGGATTCCAGTTGCAAACTAGGACTTGGTACGAATTTGTAAAGCATTCACGGAGTTCCCTGTTTGATCGTTGCCATTTAAGCTGTACTTTAATTTTTAAGAAAATATGTAATTCTGTACGTAATTGTGTGACGGAATTGTAAGGGATAAGGTAAAAGTACCCCCTTGAATTATACCCGAAGTTTCAGAGACACTTTTTCTTTACGGGGTCTTATTACTCCTTGAACTATCTTAAAGTATAATAAACGCCACACTAAGTGCTAACGTGGCATAGAGAACTAAAATCTTGGTAGACAGTGAAATACAGTATTGCCACGTGTAATTTCGCAATTTTTTAAATTTTAAAAAAAATTTATTTCATTTTCTCAATTTTGTTTTCTTTTTAATTCCAAAATATATTGAAAATATCACTTTATATTTAGAAAAATGAAAAGGACAATTGTTATTGCTTATGTATGAACTTGAAAAAAAATTGGAGTTGATGAGCAGATTTGAAGGCTGTTGAAGTTTTGAAGTTGAGATTCAAGTGTTAAACTCATTCTAAATTCTTAGTTGTTGCTGAGATTTGAAAATGAAGAAAGAATTTCGAATTCACCATTGTTGAACCCTAAAAAAGCTCGAAGAACAACAAAATGGATTTGTTGAAATTCTTGGTTGTTGGCCAAATTGATTACTGAGGTTTGATGATGGTGTTGTTGTGAAGTTGTATTTGAAATTTGAGCTTGATTGGTGGGGATTTGGCTAAGTTTTTGTGAATTTCGAGACCCAAAATCAAATTTGAAGCTCTTGAAAATGGGTGATAAAATGGAGATGAAGAATCTTTGTGTTTCGATGAATAGCTCTTGAAAATCAGCTTTGGGACTGACACCTGACCACTTTGTATAGGTTAGAGCCCTTTTCTTGAAGCTCCTACGTGCTTGAAGGGGGTGTTCTCACGTCCTTGTCCATGTCAACACATAAGGTGCAAAGAAATACAGGGGAAAAAGTTTAAGGAGTTATAGGACTCCCGTAACGATAAAGTGTGTCTCTGACACTTCGGGTAAAGTTCAGGGAGGTACTTGTGCCTTATCCCGAATTGTAATAGAATCCTTCTTTCAGTCATAAATTTGTGATAGAATTGTGTCAAACCATCATTTTCGTCACAAATTTGTAAGTTCAAAATTTGTCCAAATTGATGAAGTCTATCACAAAATCGTCAAAAATCCGTTACGAACTTGTGATGAACTTGTCCGTTACAAATATTCTGTCACAATTTCATATTTTTCTAATAGTGAACTTCAAATCAAGCTCTACCTTAATTGATGGATTTCAAGTTCATATCCAAACGCCTATTTATAGCCTGTTTGGCCAAACTTCTAAAATCAACTTATTTCTAAAAGTATTTTTTTTAAAGTGCTTCTTAAAAAAGTACTTTTGGCTAAAAGCATTTTCTGTTTGGCCAATTAATTCTAAAAATTACTTTTGAGCAGCAATTAGTGTTTGGCCAAGCTTTTAAAAGTTGCTTCTAAGTGTATTTTTCTCAAAAATGCTTTTCAACAAAGTGCTTTTGGGCAAAAGCTATTTTTTTAGCTTCTGAAAAAATTGCTTTTGCTACTCCCTGTTACGATCCGCTTTTACGCTCGCGCATAAAAGGTTCTCATAACGTTGGCTCTTTGTCATGAACAAACAGAGTCGTCACCTAATTTATTGAATGGGAATTAGGAAATCAATTTAAATGTTAATTTTTGAAAACCTTTAGAGAAAATCCAGAGAATGGGTAAGGGTTTTGGTGATCTCCCGAGGAAAGTGTTAAGCACTTCGGTATTAAGGATCCGCCCAATGCGGTTTAAGTGCGGATCTAACATCTTATGGCTGAAAATTTATATAACTCGTTTGTAAAATGTGTTTAAATAGTCATATGTATAAAGTTCGAAAGAAGTTCATTCATGGCTAATTAATTTAGATAAAGAAAGTATTTTATTTGGAAAATAAGCTTTAAGAGATGTTTTATTTTTAAAAGTCATTTTTAGCATTTCAATTATATCTTCAATTCAATTAATGAACTAATTCTATAATTGGACTAATTATGAAGTAATGAATCTCTTCAAAATGTATACGGTTTGTTAAGACTTTGAATTATAATTATAACTCAACTTCTTAATCCGCTAATGAACTCATTTGTTTTTAACTCAAAAGATATAAGATCTTCAAGTTATTTAACAGTAAGTGTTTGAACCTTTGGCCCTTTATGTTGAAAAACTTGGGGCAATCTGCAGGATTGGCCTTCGCTGGGGTGGTCTTTAATTTTTGTCCCCCAAAATAGTGGTCTTTAACTTTTGCTCTTCAGACAGAATTTGCTGCGATTTTTTTTTTTTTTTTGGTTGTTTTCTACTGAGCTGAGTTCGAACCCACAATCTCGGAATATTACGCAAAGGGGAAAACTTGAAGACCACCCCAAATGAAGGACAAACCGTGCCAAAAAAAAAAAAGAGAAACTTGTGCTCAAAAAGCGTTTGGGCCTTAATTACCTGAAATAGGCGTGAAACTACTTTTGATCAGAAAATCGTTCAAATTTCTGAAAAGCTTGTTTTGTGTGGGCATTAAAGATAGCTAGCTGTATGAAATGAAATTAAATGTAGCCTCATTTGGCTCAATTGAACTTGGAACAATTATTTTTCTTCATTAGCTTGGCAAGAAATGGCGAGTTCTAGACGTTTGAAATCGTCAGACATATGGGTGTTCATGGTTCGGTTTGGGTTGGTTATTGATTAAAACCATAACTAAACCAATTTAGTCGGTTTTTAAATGTCTAAAACCATAACCAAATCAAATAAAATAATAACCACCGATTTGGTTATTATCGGTTTGGTTCGTTTGGTTCGATTTTTTGATTTATGATAGCAGTCATGAGACTTATCAGTAAAACATTAAAAAGTTGAAAAAGGCATGTCTTTTTTTTTGTTCAAACGATAACTTTTATTTATAGTTTAAGGTGGAACATACACCATAGAAACATTTTCACTATTAGTGATAGTGTAGTACTCAAGTTACCCAAAGATGCTAAACTATTACATATAGAGCTAAAAACTAACTTGGTAGTGGCTGCATCATTTTTGTCATCTTAATACACATACCTGGAAATAAAGCAGAGCATAGGAGCTTTTAGTTGTTGTTACAAACATACATATTAATTAAACATAAAGACTACCTAAAACTAAAATTAAAATATATGAAATAAAAAAACTTTGTGTAATGATCCCAAACTTTGGGGGCGATGCTTGCATTTTGCCCTCAATTCTCCCATTTTATTAAAAAAACTTTGTGTAATGATCCCAAACTTCAGATGTTTTTCTATCATTATCCCCAAGGCTAGGGTCTCAACTACAAGGAGTTGTTCTTTTCTGCTTTTTAGGAAGATTACCCACGGAAGAAGTATTAGAGTGTTACCATGTGCTTGAGTTGCAGCAAATGCTAATGTTACTGAAGTATCTTCCATAGAACCTCCAAATCTACAACCTCTGTCCTTTTCATATGAAAAATATTAAAAGTTTAGGACTCATTCAGACAAGAAAAAATAAAGGTATAAATTCGAAAAAAAAAAAGAAGAAACAATCTAAAATCAAATGGCGGACAAAGAAAGGCTAAAAATTTAAGTTAAAGACATTAGACTTTAACGTGAGCTTCTGTTAGTAGGTTTACACTTAACATTTAAAGAGTTAAAAGACTTAAAGATATGAGCTTGGACATATTCTTAAAAATATGATCCTTAAACAATCATGTGAAATAACTAGACCAAAAATTAAATTAATGTTTAAAAGGTATAAAATATTTATAATTATTCATGAAAAACTAATATTATACATATAATTAATTATAAAATTTATGTATATAATTTATCGGTTTGGTTCGGTTATTTATTCGGTTATTTTTTAATAGAACCATAACCAAACCAAATATTATCGATTTTTAAAATTTAAAACTAAATCAAACCAAACCAAACCAAACCAAATGTCGGTTTTTTTATTCGGTTTGATTAAATTTTCGATTTGGTTTTGATTTTAACCAAAACCGTGAACAACCCTAGTCAGACATCCCAAAAGGCAGCACATAATCAAATCCTCTTGCAACACTCAACAAACTGAAAATTTCCGGCAGCAACAACAATAACAAATCCAGCGTAATCCCACAAAAGGCAGGCAGAATCACGCAAAAACAACAACAAAATAACTAAGACTAAAAAAACAACAGGTGGTAATAAAAATCTATGAATACAAAAATAATATTAATGCTACGGAAAAACAGAAAATTTCCATCCATTAGATAATTTTTGGAATAAATAACATTTCAATTCATTTTACTAATAACTGTTTGTTTTGATCCGTTATGTCAATGTCAACTTAAAATATTACATTCGAAGTTTGAAAAATAAATTTAAAGAGTATCTTAAGTGAAATAAATGGTTTTCATTCACCAAATATCAATTATTTCCCAAATGAAATTCATGCTCAAACACAATTACAACCTTTATTAAATCTTCAACTTCAAACACTCCCTTTTTTTTTTTTTTTTTTTTTTTCTTTTTTCTCATCAAATTACAACCAAATATAGACCAAATGCCTACCAAACCATCCTCTTATTTAGCTTAAGACTCTCCACGTCATAGTGAAGAAGATAGGATACTTCTCATCCTATATATTTAAAAACATCCAACTATATCCTTTCTTGGATATATAATTTTCAACCTAATTAAACAACACAATTGAATTTGGACAGCATGTCTTTAACAAGAATATCAGTAATACGATGGTGAGCTTCATCTGTCAAATGAATTCCATCCCAATGAACATACTGTGCTGGATTCGAACAAGCCTTAATTCCAGCAGCTCCACATACTTTCCCAAAGTTAAAATTATGTCGTCCTCCAGTTCCACAACATGCACTTAACAACGTATTCTGGTTAAAACCATACGAAGAAGGGCTACGTATAAGTGTCAAAATCGCGCCATAGAAATCCCCGTAAACAATGCTAACATTTGGGAATGAGCGTTGTAGATTCGCGATAGCCCTGTTTACGTATCGATTGTGATACGAAGCGAAGTTGTTGTAGTTTCTCAAGCAGCCCAAATTGTCATAAGCACTTGTATTGTTATCAGGGAATGATGTGAGGTACAGTGGGAGGCATCCTAGAGGATAAATACCTGCAGGGGCGCCAAATGCAACATATTAGGTAGGAGTTCAATTGAACCAATAACTCGATGTGAAAACATAAATTTAAATGTAAAAGTAAAAATTTATTCAAATTACAATAAAAGTACTCACTTCATTTCAAATTAAGCTGTTTTTTAGACTTTCAAGAAGGAATTGGTTTTATTCTTTCAAAATTATCCATATTTACATAATCGAGAACTATTAAGTAGCTTTTTTTTTTTTTTTCTTTTTTTTTGACGACAAGGAACCTGCAGCCGCTACCCTTGGGTACGCATAGGGCAAATCCCGCTCCAGTGCAATAGCCCGTAAATCACACAGGAGAGATAACCCGCAATAGGCAAGCTCCGTGCGGCGAGCTCGACCAGAAGACAAATCCCCATAAGGGATTTCGAACCTGAACCATTCATCATGAAAGCCCGTGCTCAACCAACTGCCCACCTAACGGGTTAAGTAGCTTTTTTTTTTTTCCAAAGACATAATCATAGCAAGCGAAATATTCTAAATCAAAAGGGTTACTATTCACATTTGATATGTATGTATCATGCCAGCATATCTTCTCCTATTTTGTATTTATAAGGGTTGAATTATCGAGTACTAATATCTAAATTCCTATACCCAATTTCAACTTAAAAGTACTCACTTCGTTCACTTTTACTTAGGGCCCGTTTGGCCACAAATACCAAAAAAAAAATTTACTTTTTTTGGAATTTTTGAAGTTGGAGTTGTGTTTAACCATAATTTTTGAAATTGTAATTTTTGGTGAAATGTAGTGTGTAAAAGTTAAAAAAGTTGAAATTTTTTGAAAAACAAGTTTTTCTTGTTTTTAGTATTCCAGAATACAACTCCGAAAAAAAGTGAATAATTTTTATGGCCAAACGCTAAAAGTAAAAAAAATGAAAAAAATTTCGAAAAAAAGTGAATAATTTTTATGGCCAAACGCCCACTTATTTACTATACTAAGGACCTGTTTGACCATAAGAATTATTCACTTTTTTTCACATATTTTTTTAACTTTTTTCCGAAATCAGTGTTCAGCCATGAAAATTTCAAATACAACTCCAATTCCAACTCCAAAAAAAAATTGATTTCTATGGCCAAACGCATAAATAAATTTTTATTTTTAATTATCACTTTTAGCATATCAAGAGAAAATTATATTTTTTATTCATGTTTTATCCTTAACATTAATTACTTATTCCCCAAATTAATTTTCAAGATCTAAAATTAAACATCAATTAATATGATAAAGTACCTGCCATATGCCCATATTAATTATGATTTCTTAAAAGAAGTATAAACTCTAAACTAGACAAGTAAAAATGAACGGCGAGAACATAATGTGTTCAATATTAAGATTAAGTTCATAAAGTTTAAATGTTTGATCCACCTCTAATTACCTGGAACCAACACGCGTGTTGCTCCTTGCGAAATCACATCTTTGATGCCTCTCATAATCCCTGCAATTACAAAAGGAACATAGGTCCTAACTTCTGGGATCTGTTTATTCTGGAAGAAACCATTGTAGTAATCATTTCCACCCCATTCTCCCATTATTACAAGAGAGTCTTTAAGATTCCCTCTTGTAGACTGAAGATGTGTTTTGAACGAACTTAGTTGGTTCGGCAAAGGCGTGTTCCAATTGGGCAGCCGAATGTTTCGTGCTGCCCAAAGGAATTGTCAAGTGCTGTAGCACCAGCTACGGCAAAGTTCACCCCTTGGGTGAACGTTGTACCTTTGTCTAAGTAAGCATTGAGTAAAGGGAGTTTGAATGACTGGGAAATAAAGTCAGTAATTACACGGCCGTTCGAGAAACGGCCAGTAGGTTTTTTGAAGAACGTCTCTCCGTAAGGAGAGCGATCGGCTTTGAAGATGATGGAGGCGCCAGGTGTACGGATGACATTGCCGTTGTCGGCAAGGGAGTCGCCTAGTTGGTATACAGATTTAATGTTGCATTTAGTTTGAGCAAATGAAGGAGAGAAGAATAAGGAAGTGCTGAGTAAAAGGAACAAGGAATATTGGGTTAAAGAAAGAAGAGCAGCCATTGAAGAATGTTTTGGTCCAGACTGGATGATGCTCATGTGCTATTTATAGAATGGTCGGAAAGGTCCTAGCGTTCTCTAGCCGTCCTAAAATATTTGTTTCGAGAGTAAATGAATAATATTTTTAAGATGTATTTTTTTTATCAAATTGATATGAGAAAAATTGTAATTTATTATATTTTTTATGTCCTTTTTAAATATATAAATTTTAATTTTAAAATAATGAATTGATCTAATCCAATTCAGTTTTAAAGTTTAATTAAATTGGCTTTCAAAAAATAAAAAAATATCATATAACTTGATGCAGCACGAGTAATAAAGAAGAATTGTAATTTATAATAGTATTTTTCGTGTAGTTTTTAAATTTTAAATTTTAGTCTTAAAATATTAAATTAATTTAATTTAATTTAACTTTAAAAATTGATCAAATTAACTTTGAAAAGTAAAACGTGACTAACTATTTATGGGATAGGAGAGACTAGCAACCACACACAAAGTGATGGCTTTAGCTGTTCACCGCCTGGTTGTCACTTTTGTTTCTGTTTCCCACACATTTGTGTTTTTAGTTTTGTTTAATGCCCAAAAAGAATTGTCTCGTTTTTGCTTTTTGACCGGTTGTTCATCAAGTGGCTGAGATTCTACAATGTGGGAGTTATGATATCCTATAGTTAAAAAACAAAATATCTAGTACTCCTCTGTGCATATTTACGTAAAAGTTAACACGTACGCAGGTCAAATCACACTTAATTTTTTGTCTGAATTAATTGTGACACATATTTTTAATTTTTTAAACATGAGAAATACTTTACTATTCCTTCGGTCTTAATTATAAGATAGTGTTTGATTGGATACGAAATTTAAGAAAAAAATAAAGTTTTTGAATTTTGTGATCTAAAATAAGCTAAAAAAAATTGTGGAAAATTGTGGCTAAAAATCATTTTATTAAGGGTAAAATGAGATTTTTAAAGTTTAATTATTACTAAATATAAAAATTTATCTTTTTTTTTTGACTGACTAAAAGGAAGAACGGAGGGAGTATATTAAAATCAACATACTTATTACTGTAAATTTTAAAAATTATTTTCCCAAATACAATCATGTTACTCCCTCTGTCTCAATATAAGTGTCTTATTTTCTTTTTGGTATGTCCGAAAAAAAGTGTTTTTTTATAAATTTAGCAAGTTGACAATTCAAACATCCTACATGATAAGTTAAAAATCACAAGATTCAAAAGACATTTTAATATATTAGACACATCTTTAATTTAAGACCACATAATTAAAAAACTTCTTTTTATTTCTTAAATTTTATGCCCGGCCAAATTAATACATTTAAATTGAGATGAAGGGTACTATATAGAACATGAGAAGCACTGGGCATTTATTTCTGCTACTAATGTCATTTGGCCCGTCTTAAGCCCGGGCCCAAACTGGCGTTAAAATTTTAATTTGTATATCTTTTAAAGTTTTTCTGCTCTTGCTTCTTTGTTTTTGTAACATCAATATGATAGTTCGAAAGACTTTTAAAATATTTAAGTACAAAAATATACCTGAAAACTAAAGGAAAGTATTTTTCTTAGTTTATATATTAGATTTTAAAAAAAGTCAAACATTTGAAAGCTCTTCTAATTTTCATTTTACTTAAATTTTTTGATATTAAAGTATCCGATGATCCAAATTAAGTTTTCATATGTTAAATTAATTTCATTGTTTCTTTGAATTGAATGCATATTGGCTAACTTATTTTTTTTACCAAAGAAATTAAAATATTCAATTAATGTCAAAAATATTTGCATGATGAAATAAATAAAGTTAACTTACAAATAAATATAAATAATTAAAGCCTTGATATTACAAGAATTTTTTGTAGATATTCTTTCAAATTAAATCACAAAAAAAATCTGAAAAGTCAATAGAATTAATTGTTCTGATTTTAATTTTTTTTTTTTTTAACCTTCCAAAACATGCATGTTAAAAAATAGCATATTTTACCTTTTCTTAATTTAATAAACCATTTTATGAAATCAACATTGTAATAACTTTTTCATGTTAAACGTAACTATTTTATCCTAAACTATATAAAATATTGATTATACGATATTTTGCAAAACATTTTAATATTTTAAAAAAAGAAAAATATATGATTTTTTCAATATATAAAAATAATTTTTTATAGTTACAATTTTAATATATTAAAAAAATTATGTTAATAGTGTGCGCACGTAAAATTTGATTACTGAACTACCATACTTCGAATTCATTTTTTCAATTGAGTCGGAAGGCCTGTAATTTACATTTTTGAAGTATTTACCAATGAATATAAGTTATTATATTTATTTTCTTAATTTAAAACTTAATTTAAACTTAAGTGAAATCTTTATAGTTACTTATGTTCGCCAGCAAGTTATTATATTTATTTTCTTAATTTAAAACTTACTTTAAACGTGAAATCTTTATAGTTACTTATGTTCGCCAGCATGTACGACATAAGATTGTAGGAGAAAAATAAAAAGAAATTACTAAATGGACGAATAAAAAATTAAAATAGCAAATGATAAATGGTAAATGACATCAATAAATAATAAATAGTATTATAAGTATAATATTTTAATTCAATAATTAATCCTATATTAAGATAAAATTGAATGACATGATAATTTTTATGTGTCTATAATAAATTCTTAAGAAAAAAAAATAATTTGCAACAAGTTTAATAACAATTCCAAATAAAAGATTCAAATATGTATGAGTTTGCTTTGTCGGGCCTCTATAATCTTTTCCATAACATCATCATTTTTAGTGGCATGAAAAAGTCCTTAAAGTTCTCAAAATTTACCAAAGTGTGTGAAGGTTCACAAGGCCAATAAAATTTCAATTAGGGGTAAAAAGAGTTTAAAAAAAAAAAAAAATCATGTGAGGACTACAAAAATAGGTATTCTCCCTTATATAGTAGTAAAGTAATGAAAAGAGACAATAAAAATGAAAAGTAAATTTGACCTTAAAAAATAAATTTGTGACCTACAAGTAATTAATTGAAAGTTTGATATTAAATTGAAATTTTTTTTGAAGACTACAAATACCCCTTGGTTGTCCCTTATATATGGTAGTAAAGTAAAGTAAAGTAATGTGAAGCGTTGCAAAAGAAGGAGAGAAACAAAAGAAACAGACTAATCCACTCCAATATCAAACAAAATAGGAATTGAAAATAAAAGTGGATCGTTACAATAAGGCAATAGAGTATTGCTTAATTGTGCCTTTAGACAATCAAGGCTTTAGCACGTGACTTGTAATGCGCTATCCATATTCTATTCAAATTGCAATTAGCCATAATTAACAGTCCTTTTTCATATTAAAATCGTGTTCTATCCTTCAAGGTTTTCATGGGCTTGTCTGCTCTCTTTTTTCTTTGAGTGTTGAGTTTGCATGAGGATGAAGATTGAATATTTAGTAATTTTGAGGGATTTGTAGATCTAGGTCACAATGATGCAAGGGAAAAAGGTCAAAAAAATTCGTCTGCTACGTGAAAAGGATCAATTTATCTTTCATTATGTTATCATAGTATAAAGTGCACCACCGTTATCTGAGTGGTTTAAATATATTCTTCCTCTGTTAGGGCTATCGAAGGAGGACGCCTAATCTCATGTGGCAGTAACATTTGATAAGGTGAACACTTCGTGACATGTCACGTCATCGGCTCAACCCATTTTACCCCATTCCCTCCACTTCTTTTTCCATCACTGACACGCCTCCTCCTCATTTTCACCATCAATACCACCATGAGCGAGTCTTACTTATTTCATTATATAATTATTAATCTTATTCTACTTTTATTTATTGTCCAAAAATTTATGGTGAAGAAATAAAGTAAATACAAAGGATTAGGAATAGATTATGTGGGCAACAGGTTAGGAGTCACGGATTTATTGGTAATCAAGTGAAATTGGGTAATTGAAAGAGAGAATTAGAGGAATCTGAGGCTAAATTTGAAAAATTTCACAGTAGGGGATAATTTTAGCCACATAGTATAAACAAAAGATATATGTAAATAATATATTAAAGCAGAGGGGTAAATTAGTGTTACACCTCGGAAATTCTATGTCGTTGAGTCGAAGATAGACTAGTGCAAGCTTAAGATGAACATGAGCTCTCACGACTATAAAAGGGTATTCGACGACCTTAAAGTATATACGATAAGATTTTTAAGTTATATGACTTGGTGAAACTAAGTTCGTCAAAGGGAGGGAAGTATAAGTAGCGTCTAGGGAAGATTTCATAGTTATCGAGCTAACGAGTATCTAGCAAGATTTTGAGGATGAGTTATAAGGTTCTTTAGACCGTTAATGAAGCGTTAAACAAGTGCCAAGAAGGTGTCACGGGGATTGGAGGTCAAACGAAATGACGAGGACAAATCCAAAAAAGTTTTGGATTGTACGGTCATATATATGGACCGTATAATTTATACGGCCCGTATACTTAACCGTAGAACCCTTCCAGTGAGGGATGAGATTCTGGAGGAAACATACAGTCCATTATACGGACCGTATAATTTACACGGTCCGTATAGTAGACCGTATATTTCGGGTCGGGTCCGAATTTTATTTTCTATATATAAATGACCCTTCTTCTTTTTTTCTCATTTTCACTTCTCCAACTTTCTCTAAACCTCTAGAACTTTCTCTATCTCATAATAATACATATCTAAGAGGAAAATTAAGGATCAAACATCAAAAGTTGGTAGAATCAAGGGTGTGGATGCTCCCTAAGGTTGGTAGAAGCTAAGAATCTCGTTGGTATTGAAGTTGAGTTTTTCTCAAGAGGAGTAATTCCATCCAAAGATCATTCCTACATAATCAAAGGTGAGTTTATAATTATTTCATGTTATTGATGGTGTTGAGTAGTTGAAGAATTTGAATTAGGAAAGTAAAATAGAATATGAGCTCGAAGTATGTGACTAGTGGTATGTTGAGTTGAAAGATAGCTTGACTCATGATTTGTGGTGTAATATGAGTATAATATTATTACGAATGACGCTAATGATATTGAGGAAGTATTATATGAATGATGAACGTGATGTTGCATTGTAGTTATGGTTATGGAGGATTTTGAAAGTGAATGGGGAAGTTGAATAATGTTTAACTCGAAGGAACTTATGTATTATGATATTATGCGTGTTGTCGTGATGTTTGGGAGCTGCTTTATTATATGGAAAAAGTTGCCGAAACAAAGGAAATGCTGCCCAAATTTTCATTAGCCTTAGCCGCTTTAGTTTAAGCTTAAGTATACTTCCGATGATCTAATTTTAGTACGAACCTTTTTGTATGTAGAATTGTGAGCTCGGAAGGAGAGCGCCTAGTCGATATCGTAAAGGAGACATAAAGGTATGCTAAGGCTAGTCCCCTTCATTCAAAGGCATGATTTCTATATTATAAATTCTTTTCTATACTCCTATGACCTCCTTACATCCCTGAAGACGAAAGTCAAAGATCTTTAAGAGCTTTTTACGAGATATGTTTTATGATAGTGATGATGATAATTATGCTTTCATGAATGTTGATATTTCTATGTTTATGATTTCATTGATGTTATTCTTTGTTGTTGCCTCACCTCATGATACTAGTTCTTTCAAGGCGAGGCATAGCGATAATGATGTTCCATAATATAATCGGAGGTTCCCGACCTTACGTCACTCCGATGGAGCTATAGCTTTTACTTGAGCTCATATGCATGCTTGATGTTATGTACATAATGATGATACACCATGCCTAGTTGGCCGGGCATGACACCACTTCTGTGGGCGGCTTATGGATAATGTTAACACCGTGTCTTTATGGCACGGGCATGACACCACTAGTGGGCGGCGTGAGATAATTACCCCGGACACGGGAGGGCCAGACGCGGGCTAATGATGTTATTACAGTTTATGTATGTATGAATGATATGTTTTAAACGGCAAAGGCAAGCATGCATGATTCCGCCTCAAGAGGCACGCAGTTTCAGTTATCCTTCTTATTATGCTTTCTGTATTTACTTATTATGTTGCTACGCATGCCTTACATACTCAGTACATTGTTCGTACTGACATTCTTTTTCTTTTATGGACGCTGTGTTTATGCCCACAGGTAAACAGGGCGACAACCCAGATTCCTAGAGCCGGATCAGCGTGCACAGGAGCACTTCCCCACTCCGAAGGTGCAGTTTTGGATATGTTCTTTTGTGTACATACTCGGGTATGGCGGGGTCCTGTCCCGTCTTCATGACTTCGGTGCTTCAGTTAGAGGCTCGTAGATACTTGTGTATGGGTAATAGATGTTATGTGACCCTCATAGTATATTTTGTATATCATTCTTTTGTTGGCGATAGGCTTATATATATATATATATGTTTTACGAATAGGTTATAATCAATTCGTAGTAATATATCATATATAGAGTGTGTGTGTGTGTGTGTGTGTTAGGTATGATGGTAGCAGGATAAATGGTGCTCGGAAGTTAGCTCCGGGTACCCGTCATGGCCCTCTAGTCGGGTCATGACAAAAGTGGTATCAGAGCAGTTCTGTCCTAGGGTGTGTCTACGAGTCGTGTCCGGTAGAGTCTTGTTTATGGGTGTGAAGCGCGTCACACTTATAAACAAAAAGTTGCGGGGCATTTAGGAATAATGACCGTCCTTCTTTCTTATAGATCGTGCGATAGAGCTATAATGTAAGATTTTCTCTTATCCTAATTGTGCGTTATGATTTCAGTGATGCCGCCAAGGAAGAAGCAAATCCGCACAATATTAGGTGTCGCTGGAGAAGGTACCAGTCGAGAACCCCCAGCTGAGTTAGGACATAGCGAGGCTCAGAGTGCTACTCCCTCGCATGCCACTCCTATTCCTCCAGCAGCAGAGGAGCATGAAAGGGCCCCAGCCCCTTCCCCTATTGCTCCAGATCAGGACCTACGAGATGCAGTCCAGTTGCTGACGCAGTTAGTTACCGCTCAGGCTCAGCGGCAGAGTGCGGGTCCAGGTGATAGGGCGACGAGTGCCCGAGCCCGTGATTTCATGAGCTTGAACCCTCCAGAATTTTTCGGGTCAAAACCGGATGAAGACCCGCTGAGCTTTATTGGTGAGGTGTTGAGGACGCTGAGAATAATTCATGCTTCTGATACTGAGCCCATGGAGTTGGCTTCTTATAGACTCCGAGATGTAGCTGCTTTATGGTACAACAATTGGATTTCTTCAAGAGGGGAAAAAACACCTCCCCCAAAGTGGCAAGAGTTTGTGGATGCTTTTATTTGTCATTATTTGCCACCTGAGATCCGTCGAGCTCACACTGATAAATTCTTGAACCTCAAGTAAGGGAGTATGAGTGCCCGGGAATATAGTCACCAATTTAATTCATTGGCTAGATATGCTCCGGCCATGGTAGCGGACATGGGAGATCGGGTACATCGGTTCGTGAGTGGCTTAAGGCCACATTTATTTAAAGATTGTTTGACAGCTTCACTCCTGGAAGAAATGAACATTCGCATATTCAAGTACATGCCCAGAATCTAGAAGAGCAACAACAACCGCATAGGGGTGAGCGAGATGTTGATAGAGGACATGGTAAGAGGGTCAGATCGGCCGGTACTAGCGGTGAATATAGAGGGGGTCAGAGACCACAGCATCCCAGACATTCAGGCCAGTCTGCAGCTAGTACACCTCCTCGGTTCGCGGGTAGAAGATTTGACCGCTCTATTTATTCTGGACAGGGCCAGAGTTCGAGATTTTCAGGCCCCCAGTTTGGAGGTGATTCCAGTCAGAGGAGGCCACCGGTGCCACGGTACAGCCAGTGCTGTAAGCTACATTCGGGTCAGTGTCGCCGAGGTTCGGATGCCTGCTATGCTTGCGGCCAGATTGGGCACATGATGTGTGATTGCCCCTCGGTGAGTGGCAGAGGTGGAGCCCAGCCCACAGGTTCAGTAGCAGGTTCTTTATCGTCCGTGCGCCCTGTAGGGCAGACTTTCCTGGTTTCAGCGGGCCGTGGCAAGGGCAGAGGAGGAGCCTCTAGTTCGAGCGGTCCCCAGAACCGTATTTATGCATTGGCGGGACGACAAGATCTAGAGACGTCCCCCGATGTTATTACAGGCATATTGACAGTATCTTCTTATGATGTTTATGCACTGATTGATCCGGGTTCTACCTTGTCATATATTACTCCTTATTTTGCTGGTCGTATTGGAATAAAACCCGAGCCAATCAAACCTTTTGAGGTATCTACTCCAATTGGTGATCCTGTGATAGCCAGACAAGTGTATAAAGATTGTGTGATCGTAGTGTGTGGTCGACACACCGCAGCTAATTTAATTGAACTGGAAATGCTGGATTTTGATGTTATTATGGGTATGGATTGGTTGGCTTCCTGTTATGCCAATGTAGATTGTAGAGCCAAAGTTGTTCGATTCCAATTTCTGGGAGAACCAGTCCTAGAGTGGAAAGGTAATACTGCGTCTCCAAGAGCCAGATTTATTTCCTAGCTCAAAGCAAGGAAGATGATCGCTAAAGGCTATATCTATCACTTAGTTTGGGTCCATGACACTGAAGCAAAATCGCCGGTTCTTTAATCTGTCCCGGTAGTAAACAAGTTTCCAGATGTGTTTCCGAATGAGCTTCCAAGTCTTCCTCCGAAGCGAGAGATTGAATTTACTATCGATGTATTGCCAGATACTGAGCCAATATCTATCCCTCCCTACAGAATGGCTCCTGCAGAATTAAAAAAGCTAAAAGCACAATTAAAGGATTTGCTCGAGAAGGGATTTATTAGACCCAGTTCATCGCCATGGGGAGCACCTGTCTCATTTGTAAGAAAGAAAGATGGGTCCTTGCGGATGTGTATCGATTATAGGCAGCTGAACAGGGTGACGATAAAGAACAAATATCCGCTTCCGAGGATCGATGATTTATTTGATCAATTGCAAGGAGCCAAGTGGTTTTCAAAGATAGATCTGAGGTCAGGATACCACCAAGTGAGGGTCAAAGAAGAAGATATTCCAAAGACGGCTTTCAGAACTAGATATGATCATTATGAATTTCGGGTGATGTCGTTTGGCTTGACTAACACCTCGGAAATGTTTATGAACTTGATGAATGATGTGTTCAGGCCTTTTCTAGATTTATTCATAATTGTGTTCATCGATGACATCCTGGTATATTCCAAGTCAGAGGCAGAGCATGCAGATCATTTGCGTACGGTCCTTGGAATTCTTCGAGCTCGAAAATTATATGCTAAATTTTCAAAATGTGAGTTTTGGTTGAACTCTGTAACTTTTCTGGGCCATATCATCTCAGCTGACGGTATTTGGGTCGATATTCAAAAGATTGAGGCTGTGAAAACTTGGTCGAGGCCTACAACGCCCCAAGTTCGCGGATTACCGGGATTAGCGATTACTTATATATTTGTGGAAGGGTTTTCCTCTATTTGTACATTGTTGGGAAGCTAACGCGAGAAAAGACCGTGCTTGTGAACGGGAGAGCTGAAAGACAGGTTGACTTCAGCCCAAGTCCTGACACTTCTAGAAGGATTAGAAGGTTATGTGGTGTATTTTGATGCCTCCAGTGTCGGGTTAGGTTGTGTACTGATGCAGCACGGTAAGGTTATCGCTTATGCTTCCAGGAAACTGCGGAAACATGAGAAGAATTATCCGACCCATGACCTTGAATTAGTTGCAGTTATTCATGCTCTAAAGATATGGAGGCATTATTTGTATGGTGTTCATGTGGATATCTATACAGATCACAAAAGCCTCCAATATATTTTCAAGCAAAAGGAATTGAATCTGCGATGGAGACGATGGTTAGAGCTATTGAAGGACTACGATGTAACTATTCTATACCATCCTGGAAAAGCGAATGTAGTAGCTGATGCTCTTAGCCGCAAATCCATGGGTAGCCGGTGTGATGTCCTGCCAGAAAAGAAGGAATTAGCCTGTGAGCTCCACCAGCTAGCCAGTCTAGGAGTTCGCCTAATGGATTTAGGCAATGCAGAAGTTACTGTTCGTAACCCAACTATTTCATCCCTAGATACGGAAGTGAAAAGGCGCCAATATAAAGATCCCAAATTGAGCTATTATAGAGATACACTTCCCCAAAAGGAGAATTCACCATTTGAGATTTACGCGGTGGGATTCTCGTGTATCGAGCGAGTATATGTTCCGGATATTGCGGGATTATGCCGTAAGATTCTGGAAGAAGCCCATTACTCTCGTCATTCCGTTCACCCAAGAGCGACAAAGATGTACCATGACCTCAAATTAATGTATTGGTGGGAAGGAATGAAAAGAGATATAGCGGAGTTTGTGGCTCAATGTCCAAATTGTCAGCAAGTGAAAATTGAACATCAAAAACCAGTAGGGCTTTTGCAAGAAATGGAAATTCCAACCTGGAAATGGAAAGCGATCAATATGGATTTCGTGGTAAGCTTACCTTATTCTAGGCGCAAGTATGACTCCACCTGGGTGATTGTTGACAGACTCACGAAATCAGCACATTTCTGCCAATCCGATCTACATATTCAGCGAAGGACTATGCCAGATTGTATCTTAAAGAGATAGGGCGACTTCATGGCATTCCGGTATCTATCATTACTGACAGAGGAACACGATTCATAGCCAAATTCTGGAAGGCTTTTCAAGAGGAAATGACTTGGGAAGCAGAAGAAGCGATGAAGTCCAAGTATCCGCAGTTATTTCCACCCCCAAAAGGAGACTCAAGGTGAAATGCCAGTGTTCCCAGGTATGAAATGTTTTTATTTATCGTTTTGGGTCGTGTGTGGCCATTGTTCTTATTGTTGATGCTATAGCCCTATGTAGCAATGTAATTTTGGGGTCTTTGTGACAGGATGGTAATGCCAAATTACAGGGGAAACTCTGGCGAAATTTCTGCAGAATTCCTGAGAACTCAACATTCGAGGATGAATGTTTTTAAGGGGGGAGAGTGTTACACCTCGAAAATTCTATGTCGTTGAGTCGAAGATACACTAGCGCAAGCTTAAGATGAACATGAAGCTCTCACGACTATAAAAGGGTATTCGGCGACCTTAAAGTATATACGATAAGATTTTTAAGTTATATGACTTGGTGAAACTAAGTTCGTCAAAGGGAGCAAAGTATAAGTCGCGTCTGGGGAAGATTTCATAGTTATCGAGCTAACGAGTATCTAGCAAGATTTTGAGGATGAGTTATAAGGTTCTTTAGACCGTTAATGAAGCATTAAACAAGTGCCAAGAAGGTGTCACGAGGATTGGAGGTCAAACGAAATGACGAGGACAAATCCGGAAAAGTTATGGATTGTACGGTCATATATACGGACCGTATAATTTATACGGCCCATATACTTAACCGTAGAACCCTTCCAATGAGGGGTGAGGTTCTGGAGGAAACATACAGTCCATTATACGGACCGTATAATTTATACGGTCCGTATATTAGACCGTATATTTCGGGTCAGGCCCGAGTTTTATTTTCTATATATAAATGACCCTTCTTTTTTTCTCATTTTCACTTCTCAACTTTCTCTAAACCTCTAGAACTCTCTCTATCTCATAATAATACATATCTAGCAGAAAATTAAGGATCAAACATCAAAAGTTGGTAGAATCGAGGGTGTGGATGCTCCCTTGGGTTGGTAGAAGCTAAGAATCTCGTTGGTATTGAAGTTGAGTTTTCTCAAGAGGAGTAATTCCATCCAAAGATCATTCCTACATAATCAAAGGTGAGTTTATAATTATTTCATGTTATTGATGGTGTTGAGTAGTTGAAGAATTTGAATTAGGAAAGTAAAATAGAATATGAGCTCAAGTATGTGACTAGTGGTATGTTGAGTTGAAAGATAGCTTGACTCATGATTTGTGGTGTAATATGAGTATAATATTATTACGAATGACGCTAATGATATTGAGGAAGTATTATATGAATGATGAACGTGATGTTGCATTGTAGTTATGGTTATGGAGGATTTTGAAAGTGAATGGGGAAGTTGAATAATGTTTAACTCGAAGGAACTTATGTATTATGATATTATGCGTGTTGTCATGATGTTTGGGGCTGCTTTATTATATGGAAAAAGTTGCCGAAACAAAGGAAATGCTGCCCAAATTTTCATTAGCCTTAGCCGCTTTAGTTTAAGCTTAAGTATACTTCCGATGATCTAATTTTAGTACGAACCTTTTTGTATGTAGAATTGTGGCTCGGAAGGAGAGCGCCTAGTCGATATCGTAAAGGAGACATAAAGGTATGCTAAGGCTAGTCCCCTTCATTCAAAGGCATGATTTCTATATTATAAATTCTTTTCTATACTCCTATGACCTCCTTACATCCCTGAAGACGAAAGTCAAAGATCTTTAAGAGCTTTTTACGAGATATGTTTTATGATAGTGATGATGATAATTATGCTTTCATGAAACTGATATTTCTATGTTTATGATTTCATTGATGTTATTCTTTGTTGTTGCCTCACCTCATGATACTAGTTCTTTCAAGGCGAGGCATAGCGATAATGATGTTCCATAATATAATCGGAGGTTCCGAACCTTACGTCACTCCGATGGAGCTATAGCTTTTACTTGAGCTCATATGCATGCTTGATGTTATGTACATAATGATGATACACACACCATGCCTAGTTGGCCGGGCATGACACCCTTACGTGGGCGGCTTATGGATAATGTTAACACCGTGTCTTTATGGCACGGGCATGACACCACTAGTGGGCGGCGTGAGATAATTACCCCGGACACGGGAGGGCCAGACGCGGTTACACCTCGAAAATTTCCCCCTTAGCGTAAAAGTGAATAGACTCACGAAGGGCATGATGAATACGAGGTTCGGATAAGTAAGAAATAGTAATTGATAGTTCTAATTAAGATTTCCAAAGACATTCGAATTAAAGGAAGAAAGTTGTTAAAGAAAGCGAGTTATAAGTTAGTGTGTCGAGCAAAATTATGGGCATTGAGTTAATGATGCCTTAAGGATGCTTTGGAGAAGAGTTATAACGTTCCCTAGATTAATAATGAAGTGATAAACAAGTGTTAAGAAGGTTCCATAAGGATTGGAGATCAAACGAAACGACGGGAATCGTTCCGGTGGAACTGTGAGTTCCACGGCCAAGGTTCCACGGCCCATATAACATTCCACGGACCGTGGATGGGTCTGTGGAACAGCCAGCAGAGAAGATGGCTGGCTGGTCATGAACCATGACCAGTTCCACGGCCAGCACTTGGTTCCACGGACCGTGGAACGGGTGGAACTCCAGAACGGCGAAATGTTCTAAGTCTTTATAAGTGATGCCCACTTCATTTATTTCATTTCCACTCACGTCTTCAACTCCTCAAGACCTCTAGAACCTTCCATATTTCTCATCCATAAGAAAACAAAGGGAATCAAGGATCAACAACAAGAAATCAAGTGAATCAAGTGAAGGAAACTTCATTAAAGTCATCCAACTCAAGAAATCTCAAGAAAAGAGAAATAGGGTTTTGGTGGAAAAGGTGAATTGTCATCCAAGGCTTATTCCTCTATCATTTAAGGTAAGTTTTATGATCTTTCTATGTTGTTTGAAGTATTAATAGGTTGAAACACATGGATGATAGAAGGGTATAGAAAATGGGTTATAAATGGGTGAATAATGACATTGTGGAATAGTAGTTGAGGTGAATCATGAAAACGGTTACGTTGAGATTATAAATGCGTTATAAATGACATTTAGAACATGAAATAAGCATTGTATGTGAAAATACGCGATGACGGACTTTGGTCATGAATATGGAGAATTGGAGTGAAATTGTGAAATGTGAATAAAGTAAATGAATGACGATTGTTGCTAGCGATATTGTGATTGTTGTTACGAATGTTGGGAGTTGATATGGAATATGGCGGAAAGTAGTATAGACAAAGGAAACGCTTCCTAATTTTCTTTAGCCTTAAGAAGCACGTTCTTGTAATTGCCTAGCTAATGACGATACGAACTCTCTTGAAGGTAAAGACGCAAGCATTAAAGGAGAACGAGCAAGCGATAGAATAGTTAAGCGACAAAGGTATGTGAGGCTAATCCTTTCCTTCTAAGGCATGAGTCCTATGGCATGAATTTCCTCTTTTATTACGAATGTTCCATCTTCAAAAAGACTATGAGTCCTTGTTCATGAAAGACCTTACGAGATAAGAAATATGCTACGAGTAAGATAATGATTAGGACAAGCTAAAGTCTAGAGATGCTATAGTCTATGATATGATGCTCCTAAAGAGCTAGTAATGCTATGTATAATCTATTAATGTTGATCATTGTATACACTCACCTTATGCTTGTTCCTTCAAGGTGAGGCAGAATACTTGTGAATGTTCCATAATGAAGTCGGGGGTTTACGACCTTATGTCACCCCGATAGAGTATGATTGTCTATGAGTCTCTATGCATGTACTACGATGAGTTATGATAAGTATATTATGACAAGCATGTTATGATAAGCATATTATGATGAGCACATGATGATATTATACCGCGCCTATTTGGCCGGGCAGTCACCGCTAAGGCGGGCAGCTATACACCATGGCCAGAGGGCATGGGCAGACACCACTAGTGGGCGGCATGAGATGATACCCCAGACGCGGGAGGCCTGGACGCAGGCTAATGTTATTGATTATCACACCGCACCTATATGGTCGGGTAGCTTATACATTTATGCATATATGATATGATGATGAGTATGAAAGTAAGCCAGCATGCATTATTTCTTTATGATTCGATCGATTCTGATTGCTCCTGATTGATGCCTCCTTATTTCATTGATATCTTATTATTGTCTACACCTTACATACTCAGTACAATATTCGTACTGACGTCCTTTTCTTCGGACGCTGTGTTCATGCCCACAGGTAAACAGGGAGGTGACCCAGACTCATAGGTGAGCTACGTGATTTGAGAGCACTCCATTCTCCGGAGGTGCCATTGATCATTCTTTTGGTACATATATGTATATATATTCATGATTTGGGCACGACGGGGTCCTGTCCCGTCCATATGTCTAGTACTCTAGTAGAGGCTCGTAGATACGCAGTGTGGGTAGCATGGTCCCATAGTTTGTATGTATATGCATGTATATATCATTTTGATAGCCAAAGGGCTTACGTTTATAAAAGTAATTATGTTTCAAATGTTCACAGATTTCTATGATTATGAGCATATAGTATGAATGAGGGCAGATAAGTAACAGAACGAGCGGTGTTCGGTGGTTAGCCCCGGATACCCGTCATGGCCCGTAGTTCGGGTCGTGACAGCGGGCTAATGATGTTATTACAGTTTATGCATGTATGAATGATATGTTTTAAACGGCAAAGGCGAGCATGCATGATTCCGCCTCAAGGGGCACGTAGTTTCAGTTATCCTTCTTATTATGCTTTCTGTATTTACTTATTATGTTGCTACGCATGCATTACATACTCAGTACATAGTTTGTACTGACGTCCTTTTTCTTTTATGGATGTTGTGTTCATGCCCACGGGGTGAAGCAGGGCGACGGCCGGCCAATTCTAGGAGCGGATCGGCGTGCGCGGAGCACTTCCCTTACTCAGGAGGTCTTTGATTTCGATATGTTCTTTTGTGTACATACTTGGGTATGGCGGGGTCCTGTCCCGTCTTCATGACTTCGGTGCTTCAGTTAGAGGCTCGTAGATACTTGTGTGTGGGTAATAAATGTTATGTGACCCTCATAGTATACTTTGTATATCATTCTTTTGGTGTCGTGCAGGCTTATGTATATATGCACAGGTTTTACGGAGTAGGTTATAATCAATTTGTAGTAAGTATCATCTTAGAGAGTATATGTGTACAGGTTAGGTATGATGGTAGCAGGATAAGTGGTGCTCGGAAGTTAGCTCCGGGTACCCGTCATAGCCCTCTCGTCGGGTCATGACAATTTGACACTTTTTCCTTTAAAAATATAGACTTCGATTTTAACTGGGTCCTATAAATGATGTCATTAAATGTAAGTAGGGATAGTAAAATTAAATAATTTCCAAAAAGAAAAATATTCCTTTTTTTTTTCTCGTGACAAACTAATAGTATCTTTTTTGTTTTTTCACCACAAACTAATTGTATCTCTACGAGGGTAAATCGATAACAATTTCAAACAGGTACCTTTGTGGCAAGAAAAAGAAAACAACTTTTGTACTAGTTAGTGTGGGAACTAGGGTGTTCCCGATTTGGTTAAAAACCGATCCAAACCGAAAACCGAAACAAATTGATTAAATAAATCGATATTTACTTGGGTTTAGGTTTGGTTTTAAATTTTTAAAAACTGATAATATTTAATTTGGTTTGGGTTTTACTAAAAGCAAACCGAAGAAAAAATGGAACCGAACTGAACCGAATCGGCAAATTTAATACATAATTTATATATATATATATATATATATATATATTACTTTTAAAGAATTTATATATTTTTCAGGCAAAACTTTATTTATCTTTAATAGGATAATGAAATTTATACCTTAAGCCTATTTTAAAATAAGAAATTCATGAAGTCAAACTCATTTATTCAAAGAAACAACTACCATGAGATTTACCTAGATTCATTTTTTGTATTTCTTATAAACTTTATTCACTTATTTAAAGTCATAAATCCTAAGACATTTTCTCCATAATGCAAGAAAATTATAGCTACCACAACAAACGGGTAATAATGAATTATAAGTTGGAAAATGATAGAAAATTTTCTCCTAATTTTAGGAAAAAAACATGAAAGAGAGAAATGTCATTAGTTTTCTTAAAAACCAAATAATCGACCGAAACCAATGGATATGTATTATATTTGGTTTGGTTTGGTTTTAATAATTTTAAAAATCGACTATATTGGTTTGGTTTTGGTTTTAACCCAAAACCGACCCATGAACACCCACTGGGAACGATAAAGAGGACGAAAGAAGTTCTTTAGGCATGAAAAACATCAACTTCACTTCTAAATTATTAAAGCATTTAATTTAGGTTCCCTCTCCCTCAAGTTAAAATTCATCGGCTCATGTATTGTCATCTCCTCACCATTCAATTTAAATTAGTACTAATTGTTCTTCAAAAGATAAAATTTATGTTGTCACGGTGGCCTACCTAATTCCCAATGGGAGAAGTTGACATCCCGTTTGTCCATACAAATTTTTCATTTTTATTCGAAACAATAATTCAAAACAACATGTAATACATTACACTGATTTTTAGGAAAAAAATTTGAAAATGAATTTCAAATTTAAAAAAGTGATTTTGATAAGTTTTTCAAGTAATATTTTTTTTCGCTCACAAAATTTCACCTTTTATTTAAGTTAATGCATGCATGTCGACATACACTCACTTTCTAAATATCCTTTTTTTACCTTTTTTTTTTTTTTCTTTCTGAATTCTACTTTTTAAAAATATCACGTTTTTTATGTTTAAGTGCCTGCATAGTATTTCAACTAAAATGGTTGGAAATATTAGCTAAATCCAAAAAGTTTTAGTCAAAGAAGCTTTTGTGATTAACTTTAATAAAGTGTGATATTACATGGACCAAGCTTGGTAGATAGTGAAATACATGTGCTGCCACGTGTAATATCGCAATTTTTTTTACTTTTTTTTAAAAAAATTATTTCATTTTCTTCCTTTTTGTTTTCTTTTTAATTCCAAAATATATTGGAAATATCACTTTATATTTAGAAAAATGAAAAGGACAATTGTTATTGTTTTTGTATGAACTTGAAAAAAAATTGGAGTTGTTGAGCAGATTTGAAGGTTGTTGAAGTATTGAAGTTGAGATTCAAGTGCTAAACTCATTCTAAATTCTTAGTTGTTGCTGAGATTTGAAAATGAAGAAAGAAATTTGAATTCAACATTGTTGAACCTTGAAAAAGCTTGAAGTACAACAAAATGAGTTTATCGAAATTCTTAGTTGTTGGCCAGATTGATTACTGAGGGTTTGGTGATGATGTTGTTGTAATTGAAATTTGAGCCTGATTGGTGCGGATATGGCTAAGTTTTTGTGAATTTCGAGACCCAAAATCAGATTTGAAGCTCTTGAAAATGGGTGATAGAATGGGGATGAAGAACCTTTGTATTTCGATGAATAGCTCTTGAAAATCTGCTTTGGGACTGACACATGGCTACTTTGTATAGGTTATAGCCCTTTTCTTAAAGCTCCACTACAAGAAAAAATATATGTGGCAACAAAATTTTTTTTGTTGCCATATATTGATTATTGTTGCAAAAAGTATTTTTGACAACAAAAAAAAATATTTTGTTGCATTGAACTTTTCCCAACGCACATTGCAACAACGTGCAACAACTTTTTTTTTTTGTTTCCAAAAGTACTTTTTGCAACAATAATCAATACTACGGCAACAAAATTAAATTCTCTGGCAACAAAAAAATCATTTGCCAACAATAAAACTAAGTTGTTGCCAAATATAAAACTTTTTGTTGCGATTTCTGTTCTTTCTTGTAGTGAGCTCCTACGCGCTTGAAGGAGGTGTTCTCACGTCTTTGTCCATGTCAACAAATAAGGTGCTAAGAAATACAGGGGAAAATGTGGGGGTGGGGGGGGGGGGTAATAGGACCCCGGTAAAGATAAAGTGTCTCTGAAATTTCGGGTAAAGTTCAGAAAGGCACTTGTGCCTTATTTTACGAATTGTAATAGAATCATTCTTTCCGTCATAAATTTGTGATAGAATTGCGTCAAACCATCATTTTCGTCACAAATTTGTAAGTCCAAAATTTGTCCACATTGATGAAGTTTGTCATAAAATCGTCAAAAATCAGTTACGAAATTGTGATGAACTAGTCTGTTACAAATATTCTGTCACAATTTCGTATTTTCTAGTAGTGAACTTCAAATCAACCTCTAACTTAATCGATGGATTTCAAGTTCATATCCAAACGCCTATGACTCCTTCCACCTCTTTGTCGATGATCATCCCTTTTCCCCCCTCTTTCTTTGCATTGTTTGTATTCTTTTATTCTAGTCTTTTTAAAATCAAAATCAGCAATTACACATGTAGATTTATGCTTGTTCAGGACAAGTGTCTGGTTGAGAGACATCGTACTATTGGAGAGTGGGAAACAAACTCTTGTGCAAGTATATACACGGGGTAATTCAGAATTTAATTCTTAAAGTTTTTACTATTAAACTCATTGTATTTTTAAAATTATGAATTTGGATTTATTATTTATCATAATTTTGATAAACTTTTACAAATAAATGTATTATTCGCGTTGAAATTGCTGGGTTTAGACTTTAGATGAAAGTGCTTAAACGTTGCATCCGCCCCTCAATGCAAATATACCTTGTGCGTATTAAGCCTTAACAATTACAAACTAAATGCTTTATTAAAGAAAATCTGTTTATACGCTTTCAATATGACTGACCAGTAAAGTTAAAAATCTCATTTACAAAACAAGAAGCACCTCATCATCGATGATGTTCCATCTATATACAACAAAATAAAAATATGAATGGATCCTGCGTCATTGTTTTTTTTTTTTTTTTTTTAATTTTTAAGTAGACATTGATATTCCAATGTTAGCTGGTTACAACATTGTATGATACTCCCTCCGTCCCATATTACTTGTCTAATTTTTTTTTTTAAACGCCCTTTAAGAATTATAAATAAAAGTGTATTTTTATTATATTATTCTTATCTCACTTTAATAAATTGCACTCTAATTAATATTGATTAATTTAAAAAAATAATTAATATTAAGGACAAAAGAAAAAGTTAATTAATTTTATCTTAATTTTGTTAATTGATAAGTGTTTTGAGACGAATTTTTTTAATATGGTGGACAACTATACGGGGACGAAAGGAGCAAAAAATTGAAGAGACAGCTAGCCGTGAAAGGGTCAAACCCATGTGACAGGCAGCATTTTTTTTTCCCCGCATCTCGTGACGAGCTAGCTGTATGAAATGAAATTAAATGTAGTCTCATTTGGCTCAATTGAACTTGGAACAGTTATTTTTCTTCATTAATTTAGCAAGAAATGGCGAGGTCTAGACGTCGTTTGAATCCCCATACATCTCAAAAGCCAGCACATTATCAAATCCTCTAGCTCCACTCAACAAACAGAAAATTTTCCCATTAGATAATTTTTGGAACATTATATTTTATATTTTCTTTTTACTAATAGTAGTTGTTTGTTTTGGTCGCTTATTTCAACGTCAACTTAAAATATAACATTTGAAGTTTGAAAAATTAAATTAAATAGGAATTTAAGTGCAATAAATGGTTTTCATTCAACAAATATCAATGATTTTCCAAATGAAATTCACGACCAAACACAATTATAACCTTCAAATACTTTTACGAACAAGAGTTGCGATAGAGTGGTAAGTACTTCTTTATCCTTAGTCAGATGTCTTGGGTTCAAATCCTCTAGATATACAGTCGCCCAACAAGCCTTTGTTAGGGAGGCGTGAATCCAAATTTAATCAAGCTTTAATACGAGTATCGGATACTGAATGGGAAACAAAAAACTTTGTGATATTTTTATTTAATTTAAACTTCAACTTCAAACACTCGGTTTTTTTTTTCCCCTCATCAAATTACAACCAAATAAAACGTCATACAAAATCATCCTCTTATTTATAGCTTAATACTCTCCTCGTCATAGTGAAGAAGATACGATACTTCTCATCCTATATATTTAAAAACATCCAACTATATCCTTTCTTGGATATATAATCTTCAACCTAATTAAACAACACAATTGAATTTGGACAACATGTCTTTAACAAGAATATCGGTAATACGACGATGAGCTTCATCTGTCAAATGAATTCCATCCCAATGAACATATTGTGCTGGATTCGAACAAGCCTTAATTCCAGCAGCTCCACATACTGTCCCAAAGTTAAAATTATGTCGTCCTCCAGTTCCACAGCATGCACTTAACAACGTATTCTGGGTAAAACCATACGAAGAAGGGCTACGTATAAGTGTCAAAATCGCGCCATAGAAATCCCCGTAAACAATGCTAACATTTGGGAATGAGCGTTGTAGGTTTGCGATAGCCCTATTTACGTATCGATTGTGATACGAAGCGAAGTCGTTGTAGTTTCTCAAGCAACCCAAATTGTCATAAGCACTTGTATTGTTATTGGGGAATGAGGTGAGGTATAATGGGAGGCATCCTAGAGGGTAAATACCTGCAGGGGCGGATGTAACATATTAGGTCACACGTTCAATTGAAACAATAACTTTGGACATGTAACATAAATTTATATATAAAAACCCATTAAAATTACGATAAATAGTACTACCTCCATTTTCAATAGGTGGTGTTTTTCTCTTTTCAATTTGTTTCAAAATGAGTGGCGTTTTAGACTTTCAAGAAGGAATTAGTTTTATATTTCTAAAATTATCCTTATTTACATATCAGAGTAGTACTATTACGTAGCTTTTCTTTTTCGAGACATATAATCATAGTAAGCGCAATATTCTACTAGCATATCAAAAGAGTAGTATTCACATTTGATACGTGTGTATCATGCCAGCATATCTTCTCCTATTATATTTATACCTATTTATAATGAATTAGCGAGTACCAATATCTAAATTCCTATACCCAATTTCAACTTAAAAGTACTCACTTCATTCATTTTTACTTATTCAGTATAGTAAAAATATATTTTTACTTTTAACATATCAAGAGAAAATCATACTTTTTCATGTTTTACCTCAGCATTAATTACTTATTTTCTAAATCTCCAAACTGGACAAATAAAAATTAACTTGGGAGGGAATATAATGTGTTCAATGTTAAAAAATTTAAAAGATCTTAGATCCGTCTCTGAATACCTGGAACCAACATGCGTGTTGCTCCTTGCTGAATCACATCTTTGAGGCCTTTCATAATCCCTGCAACAACAAAAGGAACATAGGTCCTAACTTCTGGGATCTGTTTATTCTGGAAGAAACCATTGTAGTAATCATTTCCACCCCATTCTCCCATTATTACAAGAGAGTCTTTGAGATTCCCTCTTGTAGACTGAAGATGTGTTTTGAACGAACTTAGTTGGTTCGGCAAAGGCGTGTTCCAATTGGGCAGCCGAATGTTTCGTGCTGCCCAAAAGGAATTGTCAAGTGCTGTAGCACCAGCTACGGCAAAGTTCACCCCTTGGGTGAACGTTGTACCTTTGTCTAAGTAAGCATTGAGTAAAGGGAGTTTGAATGACTGGGAAATAAAGTCAGTAATTACACGGCCGTTCGAGAAACGGCCAGTAGGTTTTTTGAAGAACGTCTCTCCGTAAGGAGAGCGATCGGCTTTGAAGATGATGGAGGCGCCAGGTGTACGGATGACATTGCCGTTGTCGGCAAGGAGTCGCCTAGTTGGTATACAGATTTAATGTTGCATTTAGTTTGAGCAAATGAAGGAAAGAAGAATAAGGAAGTGCTGAGTAAAAGGAACAAGGAATATTGGGTTAAAGAAAGAAGAGTAGCCATTGAAGAATGTTTCTGGTCCAAACTGGAAATTGCTCGTGTGCTATTTATAGAATGGTCGGAAAGGTCCTAGCGTTCTCTAGCCGCCCTAAAATATTTGTAACATTTTACTTTTCGAGAGTAGATAAATAATGTTTTTAAAATGTATTTTTTCAATATTACTCCTCTTATCTCGGTTTATGTTATACTTTTCGTTTTTAAAAATTCAAACTGCATGAATTTTGATTAATAGTATTCTTTTACCAAATTGATATGAAAAAAATTATAATTTATAGTACTTTTTATGTCATTTTTAAATATATATAAATTTTGATTTTAAAATAATGAATTAATCTAATCCAATTTAATTCAAAGTTTAATCAAATTGACTCTTGAAAAGAAAAAAGTATCATATAAAGTGGGACAGCACGAGTAATAAAGAAAAATTGTAATTTGTAGTATTTTCGTATAATTTTTAAATTTTTAAATTTAAATTTTAAAATATTAAATTAATTTAATTTAATGTAACTTTAAAAAATAATCAAATTAACTTTTGAAAAGTAAAACGTGACAACTATATCTGGGATAGGAGCTAGGGAGTAGCAACCCCACACAAAGCGATGGCTTTAGCTGTTCAGTGCCTGGTTGTCACTTTTGTTTCTGTTTCCCACACATTTGTGTTATTAGTTTTGTTTAATGCCGAAAAAGAATAGTCTCGTTTTAGCTTTTTGACTGGTTGTTCATCAAGTGGCTGAGATTCTACAATGTGGAGTTATGATATCTAAGTTAAAAAACAAAATATCTAGTACTCCTCAGTCCTCTGTCCATATTTACGTAAAGAGTTAACACGTACGCAGGTCAAATCACACTTCATTTTTTGTCTGAATTAATTGTGACACATATTTCTAAATTTTTAAACATGAGAAATATTATTCCCTCCGTCTCAATTATATGAGGTGTTTGATTGGACATAAAATTTAAAAAAGAAAGTAAGGTTTTTGAATTTTGTGGTTTAAAATAAGTCAAAAAAAATTGTGGCTAAAAATCATTTCATTAAGGGTAAAATGAGATTTTTAAAGTTAAATTATTATCCCCTCAGTCCCAAAAAGATTGTCACTTTTCGCTTTTCGAAAGTCAAACTTTCTAATTTTGACCGTGTGTTAGAACATAAAATCTTTAAATTTTTCGAAATAAAATTTACATATTTGAAAACTAGGTAAAAAGTAATATAAGTCACCATAATTAATAATTTAAAATATTTAAAAGACATATGAAAAAATGACGGTCAAAGAACAACTCGTTTGACTCTCAAAAAACGAAAAGTGCTAATCTTTTTGGGACGAAGGGAGTACCAAATGAAAATTTATCATTCTTTTTTAGACTGACTAAAAGAAAGGACGGAAGGATTATATTAAAATCAACATACTTATTAAATTTCTTATAAATTATAATAAGAAAATTATTTTCCCAAATATAATCATGTTAGTCCTCTATCCCAATATAAGTGTCTTATTTTTCTTTTGGTATGTCCGAAAAAAGTGTCTTTTTCTAAATTGACAATTCAAACATCGTACATAATAAGTTTAAAACCATAAGATTCAAAAGATATTTAGTACATTAAACACATCTTTAATTTAAGACCCTAAAATTTAAAAACTTCTTTTTATTTCTTAAATTTTGTGTCCAGTCAAATTAATACACTTAAATTAGGACGAAGGGAGTAGTACTATATAAAACATGAGAAGCACTGGGCATTTATCTTCTGCTATGTGAAGCATTGCAAAAGAAGGAGAGAAACAAAAGTAACAGACTAATCCACACCAATATCAAACAAAAAAGGAGTTGAAAATGCGATTTCATGTCATGAGATGAAATCAGCGTTTGCACATGCGATTTCATCTAATGATTTCATCTCATGAGTTATGAATGATTTGTAATTTCAAATCATAATTTCAAAAATTTTAAATATAAAACTTGATCCATAATTTTATATTTTGCAAAAAAAAAACTGATAAGTTGGTAAATATTTTTAACAATTATTCCCACCAACCATTTACCAACCTCATTAACTTCTACCAACCGTTATTTATATTCTTACCATGTGGAAAGATTATATTAAAGAGTAGTTACATTACTATTCATGTTAAATTTTCCTTTTTATTGAACTAAAGTTTGATGAATTGATATTGTATTTTTTAGAAAGTTCTTCTAGTAGCGTATTAATTTTGTTATGAATTGTGACTTGCTCATTTGGTAGGATTGTATAAGATTTGGGAAAGTTTTGATAGTTTTCACAACTTGTGGGTTTTTTATGTCTATAAAAAAAAATACAACTTAAGAAATCCAAATTGCATATCCAAATATGATTTCATCTCATGATAAATGTAAAATTTACCTTTTTTAATATTTAAGTTTAGTAGCTATATTATTCAAAATTTACATTTCATAGCTACCCACTTTTTTTAATTAACTATGCTGCCCCATAATCCTTAAATACACGCCGCATTACTATCTCTCTCCCTAAATACATGGTAATTGTTCCATTTTTTCAAATCATAATTAGAAATGATTTCCAGCCACTATGACTTCATATACAAAGAGTTAATTAATGGCATCAACTAGTAAACTTGAAAACAAAAAGATCAATGGCACTGTTGTCCTTATCAAAAAGAGAGCTTTAGAGCTTGTTCCATCTGAAGTGGTTCAACGACAAGTTTATGATATTCTTGGGCATAAGGTTATCTTGCAGCTTATCAGTTCTGTTAATGGAGATTCAGGTGATTACATTCATAACAATTCGTTTGCTAAATCTCCATGGATGGGCCGAAAGAAGAGGAAAAACTTTCTTATGTTTGCTGATCGTGTGGTGTTGTTTATCTTATGAGTGATGAAGAATAGTATTGATTATAACATCATCTAGGAGCAAGAGAATAGGCTGTTGGTGTAGAAACACCATTGATGAGAGTTGTGGAGCTTTATGCCCACCAAGTGTTTGATAAAATATTTCAGTATATTTCAGTGTATTTCTGTGTATTAGCAAACAATATATTTAATTTTCAATATATTTCAGTGTATTATTTTTGCAATTGACTATGTGCATTTCAATATATTTCAGTGTTTTTCTGTTTATATTTAATTTTCTTTGCCATTGATTATGTGTATTTCACTGTGTTTTATCTAATTTCAGTATATTTCAGTAATGTTATGGAACCTCATACGCTTTGCGTGATACATGGAAGCATTATACTAATTACCATTTAATTTGAAAGAAGATATTTATTTCCTTAAATACAGCCCTTTTTTTACTCAACAGCGATTTTGTGTTTCGTTGTATTTCGAAAACGCTAAGATATTTATTTCCTTAAATACAACCGTTTTTTACTCGACAACGATTTTGTATTTCGTTATATTTTCTTGTATTTCGAAAACGCGAAAATGACCAGAAATACAACAAAAGCAGTTACGAATTGTAATTTTGCAACTTGTAGCTATAAATTGTTAGAAGCTATAAAAAGGTAGCTATTTGTGTAAGTTTTACATTTTAAATCATGTCCAAACGACTCCTAAAAATGGATCATTACAGTAAGGCAATAGAGTATTGCTTAATTGTGCCTTTAGAGAATCAACGCTTTAACACGTGACTTGTAATGCGCTATCCATATTCTATTCAAATTGCAAGTAGCCATAATTAACAGCCCTTTTTCATATTAAAATCGTGTTCTATCCTTTAAGGTTTTCATGGGCTTGTCTGCTCTCTTTTTTCTTTGAGTGTTGAGTTTGCATGAGGATGAAGATTGAATATTTAGTAATTTTGAGGGATTTGTAGATCTAGGTCACAATGATGCAAGGGAAAAAGGTCAAAACTGTTCTTCTACTACGTGAAGAGGATCAATTTTTATCTTTCATTATATTATCAGTACAAAAATACACCGCGGTTATCTAAGTGGTTATATATTCTTTCTCTGCTAGGGCTATCGAAAGGTGAAAGCCTAATGAGGTGAACACGACGTGACATGTCACATAATCGTCTCAACCCATTTTACCTCATCCCCTCCACTTCTTTTTCCACCACTGACACACCTCTTCCTCATTTTCACCATCAACACCACCATGACCGTGTCTTACTTATTTTCAATATATAATTATTAATCTTATTCTACTTTTTATTTACTGTCCAAAAATTTATGGTGAGAAATAAAGTAAATACAAAGGATTATGAATTGATTATGCGGGCAACAGGGTACGAGTCACGGATTAATGGGTAATCAAGTGAAACTGGGTAATTGAAAGAGAGAATTTAGAGGAATCCCTTAAACTGAGGGTAAATTTGAAAACTTTCTTTAACGGTAGGGTATAATTTTAGCCACATAGTATAAACAAAAGATATCTGTAATATAATATATTAAAGTAGAGGGGTCAATTTGACACTTTTCCTTTAAAAAAAATAGACTTCGATTTTGACTGGGTCCTATAAATGATGTAAGTAGGGATAGTAAAATTAAATAATTTCCAAAAAGAAAAATATTCCTTTTTTTCTCATGACAAACTAGTAGTATCTCTATGAGGGTAAATCGATAACAATTTCAAACAGGTACCTTTAATTTATGGCACGAAAAAGAAAACAAATTTTGTACTTGTTAGTGTGGGAACAATAAAGAGGACGAAAGAAGTTCTTTAGGCATGAAAATATATCAACTTCACTTCTAAATTATTAAATAATTTAATTTAGGTTCCCTCTCCCTCAAGTCAAAATTAGTCGGCTCAAGTATTGTCATCTCCTTCACAAGTGGCGGAGTCAGGATTTTTCACTAAGGGATTCAAAAATATAAAAAATAAGAAACGAGGAAGCCAAGGGGGTTCAACATCTACAATTTATACATAAAAAATAATTTTAACTTTGTGTATACATGGTAATTTTTTGCCGAAGGGGGTTCGAGTGAACACCCTGGCCACCACTTGGCTCCGCCCCTGTCCTTCACCATTCAATTCAAATTAACACTACTTCCTATGTTTCAATTTATGTGAACCTATTTTTTTATTAGTTCGTGCCAAAAAGAATGACCTCTTTCTATATTTGAAAACAATTTATCTTTATGCAATGATTTATAGCTACACAAAATATATATGACTCATTTAACACCACAAGTTTAAAAGTTTTCTTTTCTTTCTTAAACTCCGTGTCTAGTCAAATGAGTTCACATAAATTGAAACGGATGGAGTAATTGTTTTTCAAAAGATAAAATTTATGTTTTCACGGTGGCTTATCTAATTCCCAAAAGGACAAGTTGATATCCCGTTTGTCCATACAAATTTTTCATTTTTTTCTAAAAAATAATTCAAAACAACATGTAATACGTTAGACTGATTTTTAGGAAAAAAATTTGAAAATGAATTTCAAATTTGAAAAAGTAATTGTAATCAGTATTTCAAGTGATTTTTTTCTCGCTCACAAAATTTCGACTTTTATCTAAGTTAAATGCATGCATGTCGACATACACTCACTTTTTAAATATCCCTTTTTCACTTTTTTTTTTCTTTCTGAATTCTACTTTTCTAAAATATCACGTTTTTTATGTTCAAGCGCCTGCATAGCATTTCAACTAAGGATTGGAAATAGTAGCTAAAGCCAAAAAGTATTAGTCAAAGCTTTTCTGATTAACTTTAATAAAGTGTGATATTACATGGACCAAGCTTACAATTTCCCGGTATCTCGTGGAACAAAATTTCAGCATAGTGATGCACATTTTCTTATAATTTGAGAACAGTGTATTCCATTTTTTTGTTGAGGAGAGAACTTCTAAGGGCAAAGGTGCAAATATATCATAACTTTGCGATTTAGAGCAAATAGTATCCCTTATTAAAAAAATGATGCATATATACCCCTGCTGTTACACAAATGGTGCACATATACCCTTTTCGCTAGCGGAATCATTTTGCGTATTCTTTAATAAAAAAGTCACGTTGCAGTATTTTTCTAGCGTGTTGTCTGGTTCATTTAAAAAAATATATTCGTGACTTTAAAAAAATAAGTTTACCCATTTTTTTAAGCAAACCAAACGCGACCCACCGTAAAAAAAATTATCAAGTGGCTTAAAAAAATAGGTCTACTAAAAAAATGGGTAGACTTACTTTTTTTAAAGACACGTGGCACTTTTTTTTAATAAAAAACAAGCTAAATAGTTTTGAAAAAAAATCCCGTCTGCGAAAATGGTATATTTGCGTCATTTGTGTAATGGCGGAGATATTTACGCACCATTTTTTTTTAACAAGAAATATATGTACTCTAAATCACAAAGTAGGGGCATATTTGCTCCTTTTCCTAACTTCTAATAACAAAGCATGAATAATTTTTTCTTACTCCCTTCGTCCCATTTTAGTGACATGATTTAGAATATACAGATCAAATTGTCTTATTTTCCTGTGAATCCAGATATAAAGTTCCATAATTTTTAAAATAAAATTTGCATATATACAAATTTACATGAAAATTAATATTTAATTAACAACTCGAAATATTTAAAGACATGACAAATTATGGTACAAAAAAAGTTTGTTTGACTCTCCAACTAATAAATGGGTCACATATTGTGGGACAAAGGAAGTACTCCATTGTTCCTCTTTTACTGTTCAATATATTAAAAATACTTTTTCTTTTATTTCTTCACTTTAGAAAATCAAGAGAGAATTAACTAACTTTACCAATACTATTGAGTAACCATTCTCCAAATTAATTGGATTACTAGTATCTAATTTTAAAATACTAAGGTACCATTAATAATGATAAGTTAGTAGAATGAATATTTAATTAAAATTTTTAAATATTGCTACTATATATTATAAAAGAGAACACCCAACTTTCATAGTCATCACATGAAATTTTCTTAGTAATTTTACTCCTAATAGGAGCTTTAATGACCTTGCAAGTTTTCACCCATTTTGGTAAATTTGAATAATTATATAGGCTTTTTAAATGCTACAAGGAGTGATGATCAGTGGCGGATCTAGAAATTTTACTGAGGGGTTCAAAAAATAAAAATGTAGTGCCTGAGGTTTGAACTTAGAACCTCAAGGTGAATTTTGAACTCCCTGAACCACTGAACCAAGCCCTACTTCAGAGTATTCAAAATCTATATATACACATAAAAAATACAAAAATATTATATATGTACAATGTAAGTTTCTGCAAAGGGTGTTAGCGCGAACACCCTTGTAAGTTTTTGCAGAGGGTGTTGGCGTGAACACCCTTACCGGGCCCTAGATCCACCCCTGGTGATGATGTCATGAAAAAGGTGATAGTGACAACACAAAAGATCTATTTATTCAACCGAATTTAAAGTTGATTAAAAAAATTTGTTTTCTTTCTTTTATGTTGAAATGGTTATAAAACTTGTTTCAAATTATCTTTTTTCCTAAAAAATTTATTATAGGAAAAAAAAAAAAAGAGTTATCATGACTTTCTCTTTATACCTTAGTACATAAGCAATGAAATTGAATATTATTTTTATAATAGCAAAAACTGTTTGAAAAAAGTAACTGGAAAAAAAAAAACAGTTTAACTATCCAAATATAGTAATAATACGAAATAATTGTAAAGGAGATTATTTTTTTCACATTTTGAAATGTTTTACAAAAGATAGGATAATCAACGTTTTATAAAATTTAGGACAAAATGGTTAAGTTAAACATGAAATACCAAAGCTCCATACACATTTAAGAAATTACAATATAGATTTCTTAAAAAGATAAATAAAATTAAGAAAAATTAAAAAGGTACATCATTTCTTAACATGCATTTTTTATGGAAAAGTAAAGATAAAAGTAAGAAAAACAAATAATTTCATTAGCTTTCCAATTCTTTTTGTTTGATTTAATTTGAAAGAACATCTATAAAGGTATTTTGTCATATCGAGATTTTTAATTGTTTAATTTTAAATGTTATCTTTATTTATAAGTTAACATCATCAATAATCTGTAGCATCAAATATTTTTTTATATTGCTTGAATATCGTAATCTTTTTTTCTTCTTTAAAAAATGGATTAACCGATATAAGTTTAATTGAACAAAAATAATAAAATTAATCTCACATAAGGTAAAATTCAGTTTGAATCATTAAAGACTTCATCTCAAAACCTTTCACTAAAATAAAAAGGAGTAGAAGTTTGATGCATGCATTTTTTTGAAAATTAAAAAAAAGTCTAACATATATTCTAAGAAATGTTGTTTTTTAATTTACAAAACTATTACTCCCTCTGTTTCAATTTATGTGAACCCATTTCCTTATTAGTTCGTGCAAAAAAGAATAACTTCTTTCTATATTTAGAAACAATTTACCTTTATGCAATGATTTATGGCCACATAAAATATATGTGACTCATTTTACATCACAAGTTTAAAAGTCTTCTCTACTTTCTTAAACTTCGTGCCTAGTCAAATGGATTCACATAAATTGAAATAGAGGGAGTATATGATTTAATATTTTAAAGATATTGAGAAATAGTTGAACTACCTTTACAACTAATATAATATTATAAAAACAAAACAAAAAGCAAGAGTAACAAAAAAAAAGCTACAAATATGAATTTTAATGTAGCAAGCCCCGGTCAAATGCCACTAGTATATATATAAAATACAACTTTTTTTTTTCACCTATAAATTACAAACTTGACAACTAAAAAAGAAGGAAAAAACTATATTTTAAGAAAAACAATGCAGGTGTCGGTGCACATGTTTTAAGAGAAAGTAACTCGCTTTGCCAACAAACAGCTGTTTTAGTAGTTTTTTAATACTCTACATTTACTTTTAATTGTTCATTATATTTAAATAAATATTTATTTTTAGTTGCACAGTTTAAAAAATTAAGAGATAATTTACTATTTTATACATACTTTGCCCTTATTATTAAGTGCTCATTATTTACACTTTATTCCCAAATATTTCGATGACTTATAATAATTAGTGTTTTTTTTTTTTTGGATAGTTGTAGTGTTTTTTCATTTGAAATATGATAAACGCATGTGCCAGAATGCAAGTGCACCCATTTCAACATAAGCACGTTCCTTTCGAAAGAGAACCTTTCTTACCTACCAGCTTCTTCTTTTTTCCAGTACTCCTACCTACATTTGGTTCTTGGTAGTTAGGTGGGAAATTTGAATTTTGAGTTCAAAGTTTTCAAAATAATGGGCAGTTTCGTATATTATTTATTGGATCATAAAAGGATCTCTTTAAAAAATAATTGGGTGTGGAAAGCATATTACTAAAAAGCTAAGATACTAGTCCATATATTTATTTTGGGGTGTGGCACACCCTAAGATAGTTACTCAATGACTTTGATCAAAGAGTAATTTATCAATATTACCCTTTTAATTTTTCCAAACATTTTTAAATTTAGAGATAATCAATGTTGGGAGTTGAAAAAAACATTAGAGAGAAGGACAATTTTGGAAAAAAATAATTAATACATCCTTGGAATTTTGTAAAATTTATTTATTTTAGATTATAGAAAAAGTGCTAAAAATTTAATTATTCTGGAATGGGCGGAATATAAACGATTTCACATGGTTGAATATTAAATAAATTGAAACAATAAATATCATCATTTTGTTACCAAATTTGTTCTTAAACAGTACGACAAAGATAGTTTGTGTAAGAAATAATAAAAGAATTGTACCGAAATGAACAGCGAAATCGGTTAATTTTGTAATATTAATTTCTGGGAGAACTTTACATCATATGACAATTTAAGAGTACAAACTACTAAGTACATTCTTTTAAGATCACTTTCAAACAATTACCCAATTGAATAATATCTTTCATTTGTTAACAATTTAAGCCAACCATTATACTATTTGATTCTAAAGCCCCAATTACACAATTGCTCCCTTCCTTCTTTGTTAATCCACAAAGCAACTTCCACTACTTTAGCTTCATCAAGGAGAAATCCTCTACAATTTGTACTATATCTCATTACAAAAAAGAAAAAGAAAAAAAGAAGGGAGTTCGGTGCACTAAGCTCCTGCTATGCGTAAAGAATATTCAAGTTGGGTTCGAACCTTCACACTATAAGCCAGAAGCTTCTAACCATTACGCCAGGCAGCACTAATTCTATTACAAAATTCCAAGTGCATTATATCCCATTCTTTACAAAGACCAAACGATTTTTTCTCTGCCTCATTCTCTTCAATTCTCGACCTCATTTAGATTGAATATCTTCTTGATAAGTTATGATATTCTGTGTTTTGATGATTTGACAAACTAATTCAAGGAACCAGATATGTTTTTAGAGAAACCAGATGGGATCAGGTTCTAGGTGGTGCAAAGTCAACATGGGGTCGAAATCGTTGATGATACGCACCGATCAAAGGCAGCAACAAAGACAACTACGCTTCGAAGGGCAAAAAGCAATATGAAATGTCACTTTCATATCAACCCACTCGTCTCCTCCTATATAAACAATATATTACAAGGAAAACCTAACACTTGCAAATCAAAAAATCATTCATATCTCTGCAAGTCGCTCGCCTCTCAGTGTTTCTCAACAACAAAGCTATTAACAAAATGTAAGGACACCCCAATCCCTGAAGATGTCCTAAGTCCTTAGGTTTGTTGAGTCTTTGTTTTTGTTCTTTATATTGTATTCCTACACTGCTTTTACGACGTGTCATAGTAGGACAGTTTCTCAACCTTTCTGATTTGTTCACTTGGCTAGAGTTGGTCAAGGTGGGTCTTTGCAATAGAGTTATTGTAAAGGTCTTGCAATAGAGTTATTGCAAGGGGGAGGGATTAAGAGTTTAATTCCTAGGTTGCAATAGTTTGTAATATGAAGTTTGCTCTTTTATAGTGAAGTTTGAGCAAAATCCTATTGCAGTGGGTTGTGGTTTTACTCCCTTGAGCAAGGAGGTTTCCACGTAAATATCTTATGTTATTTACTTTCTGCCTGACTTAAGGGAATAGATAGAGAACCTGGTTCTCTATACTGCTTAGTGGACTCATATATTCTATCAATTGATATCAGAGCGAGTTCTTTCTAAAAGGTTAACACCTAGAAATGATCTTTCTCATGGCTGCTCCACCAAACCTAGAGGAAGGATAGTCTATCACAAGACTACCAAGATTCAATGGAAAGTATTATGGGTGGTGGAAGACAAGAATGCATGACTTTATCATGGCTGAGGACTCTGAGTTGTGGGACATCATTTGTCATGGTCCTCATGTTACTATGAAGACTGATTTGGATGGCTTTGTAACAGATCCAAAAACAAGAAAATATTATAATGAGGCTGACTGAAAGGCTGTAGAAAAGAATTTTAAAGCAAAGAAAATTCTTGTCTGTGGTATTAGACCAGATGAGTACAATCGTATCTCATCATGTGAAACTGCAATGAGATCTAGGAAGCTCTTCAAACCGCTCATGAAAACTGCTCATGAGGGAACAAGTCAAGTGAAGCAGTCCAAGATAGACATGCTTACCACAAAATATGAACTCTTTAAGATAAAGGATGGTGAGTCCATTCAGGACGTGCATACCAGGTTCACCTGTATAATCATTGAACTCCATTCCCTTGGTGAAATCATTCCAGCCAACAAACTGGTTCGTAAATACTCAGTGTAATTTCTACTTCTTGGGGAAAAAAAAGTTAATGCTATCTGTGAAGCCAAGGACTTGCAAAAACTGACCATTGATGAGCTCATTGGAAACCTTAAAACCTATGAGCTTAAAATACAACAAGATCTAGAAAGGAGGGAGCCAAAGAGAGAGAAAAACCTGGTTCTCAAAGCTGCTGCTAAAAGTGACTCTAGTGATGATGAGTCTGACGTGGCTTACCTTACTCGAAGATTCCAAAAGATGGTCCGAAAAAATAGTGGGTTCCAAAGGAAGCTGTAGCAAGAACCCCAAAGGAAATGATTGTTGTCACAAGTGTGGAAACCCTGGGCATTTTATCAAGGAGTGCCCTCTTCACAAGCTGGACTATTACAAAAACAACTCAAAAAAAGCAGCAAAGAGAAACCAGGTTCAAGATAAAAAATTCAAAAGAAGAGATGCAACTGACAACTTGGTAAAGCAAGCTCCGGCTATCTAGAGAGACACTTCCAGTGAATCTGAAGATGGAGATGATCAAGGAGATGCATCTATGATGGATTTTGATGATGGACCATCAGAATATGAGTCAATCTTTGCACTCATGGCTAAATCTGACAGTGACGATGAGCAAGATGAGGTAAATTTTCTTGATGTTCAGGAAAACTTGAAAAATTACTCTCGTAAAAGAATTAATGTCATTAACAGATATGTTAATTAATGCTTTTCATAGCCTCATAAAATAAAAAGATGTTTTAACAGAAGAATTTGGTGAAATAGAACAAGAAAGGGATAACATGGTAGACACTATCATAAATTTGAAGGAACAGTTTGAAGAAGTGTCTAGAGAAAGCTCTTTGTTAAAAAGTCAAATTAAAAAATGGATGGATGCATCTGCTAGAGGAAAGGGAGAAGCTAAAGATTCAACTTGAGCTTGAAAGTGAACTTAACAAAACCAAAATGAATCTTACTACTGAGCTTGAAAGGAATAGATAGCTTCAAGAAAACTTAAAAAGGGTGAAAATTGATCTTGATAAGTCACTTCGGTGTACCTGGTCCTCTGATGTGATTACTTTTATGTACAAGAGTAACACAGAAGGTAGACAAGGTGTTGGATTTCAAAAAATCAAATTTCCTTATAATCCACACAGTGAATATGTCACTACCTCTAAAAACTGGTTATGCACCTACTGTGGTCACGCATGTCATTACAAAGATGCTTGCAAAGCTAAATTTCAAGTTGTTGAGAAAAACAAGAACTTCATCGAGAGGGAATCTAGAACAGAGGACCTGATCCCCGAAAAACAAAAACTGGATTACCTGCATGGACTAAAAGAAGTCTGATTCATTTTTCTATCATGCAAAGGGACCCAAGCTGGTTTAGGTTCCTAAATCTAATCAATGACTCTATTTGCTGGCTGGAGTAAGAGGAAGCAGTAAAAAATGATACATGGATAGTAGCTGCTCAAAATACATGGCTGTAAATATGATGGATTTTCTCTCACTCAAGGCCTTTGAAGGAGGGAGTGTGTCTTTTGGGAATGGCAAGAAAGGTTACATTCTTGGCGTTGGAAAAATTGGCAAGACACTCTCCCATGCAATTGAAAATGTATACAATGTGGATGGCTTGAAATACAGGTTGTTGAGTGTTTGACAAATCTATGATAGAGGAAATGAAGTGAGGTTCACATCTGGTTCCTGCATTGTCACAAGCATCAAATCTGGAGAAGTGGTCTTGATAGCAAAAAGATACAAGAATATCTATGTGGCAAATTTTGATTCTCTAAATGGGAATGATATGACATGCCTCAGTGCTCTTGATGATGATACTGATCTATGGCATAGACGGTTGAGGCATGCAAGCTTCTCATTGCTGAACAAACTGATTGCGAAGGACCTGGTTCGTGGGCTTCCAAAGATCAAGTTCACAGATCACAAGGTGTGTGATGCTTGTGTAAAAGGAAAGTAGGACAGATCTTCCTTCAAACCAAAGAAAGTGGTGAGTACCTCAAGGCCACTTGAACTTCTTCATATGGATCTTTGTGGGCCAATGAGAATTTCAAGTAGAGGGGAAAAGAGGTACATTTTTGTTATTGTTGATGACTATTCTAGATTCACTTGGACTTTGTATTTAAGAACCAAAGATGAAACCTTTGGTATCTTTGTTGCCTTTGTGAAACAAATTCAAGTGAAATCGGGGAATCAGATTGTCAATATCAGATCTGACCACGACACTGAGTTTGAAAATACAAAGTTTGATGAATTTTGTCTTTGAAAATGGCATAAGTCACAACTTCTCTGCACCAAGAACACCTCAGCAAAATGACGTTGTTGAGAGAAAAAACAAAACTCTTGAAGATATAGCTAGAACAATGTTAATAGCTAGTGGTGTTCCTAAAAGTTTTTGGACTGAAGCTATTAACACTGCCTGTCACTTTATAAACAGGTGCATGATCAGGTCCCTACTTGAGAAAACTCCCTATGAATTACTCAATGGGAGAAAATCCAAGCTGACTTACCTAAGAGCCTTTGGTTGCAAATGCTTCATTCTTAACAATAGGAAGGAAGCTTTGGGCAAGTTTGATGCTAAGTGACGAGGGAATTTTTCTTGGTTACTCTTCACACAGTAAGGCTTACAAAGTCTACAACAAGAGAACTCAATGTATTGAAGAAAGTGTGCATGTGATTTTTGATGAATCAAATAACTTGGGTGAGAGAGGCACATATGATGATGAAGCAGAAGATGGGGAATTTTAAAAGTTTCTGACGATGCCATTAAAATTCCAAATGGAAAGGCTGATTTGATGAGTCAAGTCAAGCAAAATGATGAAGATGATGCAGAATCCCTAAGAAGCACACAGAAACCTGGTTCCTCCATTACTCTATATGAAGCTGGCATCGGGTAGCTGATGTAGTATTAGGTACCCCTGAGGCCTCTGATGAAGATAATGATGGTTCAAACACAGAGGAACCGGGTCCCTCGACTCCTCAAAGCACTGGCCAACATGAGGTGCAAGTATCAAACTGGAAGCACAAGGGATCTCATCCACTTCATAGTATGATCACTCCCTTATATTCTGGTATTCAAACCAGATCTAGGGCTAGAAACATGTTTGCTTTCTCAGCCTTCCTGTCTCAAATTGAACCTAAGAATATTAAAGAAATATTGAAAGATGCTGGCTGGATAACAACTATGCAAGAAGAACTCCTTCAATTTGAGAGGAACAAAGTATAGCCCCTGGTCCCTAGACCTTCAGACAGAACTGTGATAGGAACCAGGTGGGTGTTTCGCAACAAGCTTGATGAATTTGAAAACACAAAAAGAAATAAGGCAAGGCTGGTGGTTCAGGGTTACAATCAAGAAGAAGGGATAGACTATGATGAAACTTTTGCTCCAGTTGCAAGAATGGAAGCAATCAAGATTCTTATTGCTTTTGCATCTTATATGTAATTCAAATTGTTCCAAATGGATGCTAAAAGTGCCTTCTTGCATGGCTATCTGAAAGAGGAAGTCTTTATCAAGCAACCTCTTGGCTTTGAAAATAATGAGCATCCTGAGCATGTTTACAAGCTTGACAAGGACCTGTATGGTTTGAAGCAAGCTCCTCGGGCTTGATATGAAAGAGTGTCAAAATTCTTTCTTGAAAATGGCTTCAAAAGGGGGAAGATTGACAACACCTTATTTATGAAGAAAAGAGGTAGAAACTTGTTGATTATGCAAGTTTATGTTGATGATATCATCTTTGGTGCCACAAATGATTCTTTATGTGAAGAGTTTGCAAAGCTCATGGGAAGTGAGTTTGAAATAAGCTTGACGGGTGAGTTAAACTTCTTTCTTGGGCTGCAGATCAAGAAACCTCCAAGAGGCACTATGATCAGTCAACAAAAGTACATTAAAGAGCCGCTGAAAAGGTCTGAAATGGAGAATGCTCAAACCATTGATACTACTATAGCCACTACTACCAGGCTAGATATGGATGAACCTGGTTCTCCTATGAATGAAACTATATACAGGGGCATTATTGGATTTTTGCTCTACCTGACTGCAAGCAGACTTGACATTGTGTTTAGTGTTGGTCTGTGTGAAAGATTCAATCCAGTCCAAAAGAATCTCATTTGAAGGCTGCAAAAAGAATTCGGAGGTATCTCAAGGTGACTCTGGACCTGGTCCTCTTCTATCCTTTAGGAGATAATTTTGACTTAATTGGAAATGCTGATGCTGATTATGCTTGATATTTGGTGGATAGAAAGAAGACCTCTGGAATGGCTTGTTTTCTTGGATCATGCTTGATCTCATGGGGTACAAAGAAGAAAAATTCTATGGCCCTTTCTACTACCAAAGCTGAATATGTAGCCGTTGCCTCTTGCTGTGCTGAATTGCTTTGGATCAAACAACAACTTGAAGATTTTGGTGTGTTTACAGATTGTGTGCCCTTGTTATATGACAATACAAGTTCACCCAACATGGAAAAGAATCCAGTGCAACACAAAAGAACCAAGCACATTGATGTTAGCCATCACTTTCTCAGAGACAATGTTGAGAAGGGTTTGATTTGTATGAAGTTTTGCAAAAAAGAGGACCAGGTAGCAGACATTTTCACTAAAGCACTGAGTAGGAAATATTTTGACAGAAATCGCTTGGAGCTGGGGTTGATCAAGATCAACTAATTGTTCCCCTACAAGATCCCTCAATGATTGGCTATATTTAGAGGATAAGTACATAGTGAAAATATTTCTTTTGGAGACATCTAACTCAGTTCTATCTTTGTTACAGGTGTGCACGCATGGCAATCTAAAGATGACACGGATTAGTGACATTGCATTCTTCAGAGATTTTGCCCTCATTTTCAAAAAATGTCAAGAAACCTGGTTCCTATGACTCAGGTTAGTAGGTTCATCAGTATTTATGTGTTTTTAAACTGACTAGAAGTTCCACATCATTAAATATTTTCTCGCTTATAACTTTTAAACTCTATTCTAAACGTCATAATGCTCCTGAACTGGTCCGCTACAACAGGACCAGGTGTAACCTTCGACCTTTCATTTAACACCCAATCAGAATCAATTCCTTCTTCTTCTTTCACTTATATCCAAACCTTTTAACAAAAATCCTATTTTTCTCACAAACACTAAATTCTCTCTTTCTAAACCAAAACTCCCAACACTGTTTCTGTTTCCTCTGTTCAACTTTTCGTGTTCAAACATCACTCTCCTTGCATCTCCTTCCAAAAATTCAAAGATGTCTCAGTCGGAATCAACCTCTCCAAACTCCCCTACACCAAACCCTTCTGTCTTGTCTCCAAACTCCCCAAATCCTTATGAACCAAACCCTCCAATATCACCCCTAAAATTTCCAATCTCCACTCCAGTTTAACCTATGAAATCTGCTCATTCTGTTCCTCCTCGAAATCGGTAAAACCAAACACCCAAAAAATTCATGCCTGAGCCACTATCCACTGCTCTTGAAGAGCAATCCTTGTTAAATGATAGTGCACAAACCGTCTCTATGTCACAACTGATGGTTGATACAATATTAATCAAAGAAAAGGATGAGGATCCCAAGGTATCGAGTCAGAAATAGATTCCGATCGAAGCGGAGGTCAAATCGTCAAAAATAGGTGAACAGGATGTACAACCGAGTTTCTCTGGTGTTGTTAGAGAGAAACGAGAAAAGGGTGATGAAAAGGGAGCATCTGAGAAAACTGCTAATACACCAGGTAACACTGCTCCCATAGATAGCAAAAAGTGTGATGTGTCAGACAAAGGACACTCTGTGTCCTCTGTTGAACATTTTTTTTATGGAAATCTCAATGAGGGAGAAAAAGGGAGGTCTAATATTTTAGAAAGTGAGGCTGAGATTGTTGTTGGGTTTATGAAAGCTGTTGATAAACTGAAAGGGGGGAAACTGGTGCTTCATCCCAAGGGAAATCTGTTAATAAACTGAAAGGGGAGGGGGGGGGGGAGGGGGGAGGGGGAACTAGTTAGGGAACAAGTCCCTCAACTCGGGGGGAATCTGACTCCCTTGTGTTTAAGACTGCCCCTGTGTGGGATGGGACACCAGGTCCCTTAAGAGTTAACATAGACACCACCCCCAACATGTGTCATCCATTATTGAGCCTTTAGGAGACATTTCTACACGCGAGGAACCAATTACTGTTACTCCTTCTAAGGAGGTTGGTGATGATGAAGTACCTTTGAAACTCATGTTCAAAAGAAAGTTTGGGTCCTCGCCAAAGGATCGAGTGACTAAGCAGAAGCACGTTGCCAAAAAGGGGCCAACCACTAGACAAAAAACAAAAGCCCAGTTAGCCTCTACCCTAAAAGCTAATAAGGAGAAAAGCTCCTTAAAGAAGAAGAGGTGTCTAGTCAAAAGGTCTTTGGTAGATGAGGATGAGGTGTCACCAACTGAGGTGGTGGAAGTTGATGAGGAAGACAATGAAGTGGAGGAAACTCCACTTGAAAGGAAAAGTTTTAAAAAAGAAAAAATAAGGAAGGGTAAGTCAGCAAGTTGCTGCAAAAGAACCTAGTCTTTGAGGTTGAGGAATTTGAGAAGAAGAAAGAAAAGACATACCCTCTCAAAGAAACTGAAATAACAAAATAGGAATGGAAAGAAGTTTTGAAAACTCAAAAAGTACTGAATGGAAGGGTATTTGATCCAGAGATCGCTAAGAATCCTAGGATGAGGGAACTTTTAGAGATGGTGGAATTTTAGAAAGGAGTCATCTATTCAAACCTCCGGTTCCTAGCTTGTTTGAAGATGACGTAGTGGAGTTTTATACCAACTTGTTTTTCACAGATGAATCTTTGTTTTTGCATGTGAATGGTACAGACTTCACTCTTGATGAAGAGAAAATTAGCGAAATTCTTGGAGTACCCACTGACGGCTTCAAGAGGGTTAAAAAGAGATCTGCCTCAGTGGAGTTCTTGAACATCATTGCAAAGCAGGAAGGGACCATTTCGGGGGAACGGGTATGCAAAAAAATAGCTCAAGCCAGAGTATCAGCTCAAGTTCGAATTGGTAAACAAGGTGTTATTGCCCCGTGCTGAGAGAAGATCTATGGCAGCCATCCCAGACTTGTATCTCATAAAAGCCTTGGCCAACTTCACTCCAGTCAGCCTACCTGCTCTAATGATAGAGCATATGAAAAAACTGCTCATAGTTAAGGATGGCAGGCATGGATTGGCATATGGTTTGGTTCTCACCAAAGTGTTCGAGTACTTTGAAATCAAGGTTGGCAAGGTGACTATAGGAACCAGGAAGCAAATGTTTACTCTGGGTGCTTTTGAGGAGTGTGAATGTGTGCCTAAGAAGGGAGGTGTTGACAGTAGCTAAACGATCTCGAGTCTGATTGATGCCCAGGAAAGGGCAACTGAGGAGATCAACATGTTAAGGGCTAAAAATGCCATTATGAAGACTGAGCTTCAGCAATGTGGAAAAGGAAGGGAGGAACCAGGTGTTAGTAGTCCTTTGAAAGTAGAAAATGCTCTGCTCAGCTGAAGGTTGAAGAGGAAAAACTGAAAGCGAAGGTGAAGGAACTGACTGGACAACTGGTCCATGACCAGTGGGCTGCAAATGAAAGGATTGACAAGCTTCTCAAGATGATCCCTCGAGCTGGTCCATCCACTTAGCCTCCCATTTCCTTACCTCCTTGTCCTCCTTCCTAGAACCCTCTGTTTTCCTATTCTCATGTTTGTTCCATCCTTTTAATCCTATTTTTGTAATGACTGTGGTACTCTTGTTAGTTTGATTATCATATTTTGTGCTCCTGAATCTACTAAGTTTTTGCTGGTATTAAAATTGGGCATTATCTTTATTTTTATGCAATGATATTCAACCTTGTTTGTTTCTGCTGTTGCTCATGTTAGTGTTGCCCCAGCGGCTATGAGTTAATGTTGATGTCTCTGTTTTTGCTACTGTGCTTACTCTTTTCAATGATGCCAAAAGGGGGAAGTAATTAGAGGAAGGTAATTAAGGGAAGATACAATGCTAATAATGTTGCTGATATGTTGTTATGTTGATGGGTCTGATTCTCAGGGGGAACAAGTGGGGAATCTGGTTCTCAGGGGGGATATCAATTATCAGTTTGTCATCATTAAAAAGGGAGAAATTAATAAGTTATGATATTCTGTATTTTGATGATTTGAGAAACTAATTCAAGGAACAAGATATGTTTTTAGAGGAACCAGATGGGATCAGGTTCTAGGCGGTGCAGGTCAACTCTACAGCTGTAAAGCTGCTGACACTGTACCGACTGGCAGCAGTGCAGCAGCACAGCTGCAGTTCGCTAGTGGCCAAAGCATATTAAAATGTCACTTTCATATCAACCCACTTGCTCTGCCTATATAAACAACATGTTACAAGTGAAAACCTATCACTTGCAAATCAGAAAATCACTCATATCTCAAGTGCAAGCCACCGCCTCTCAAAGTGCTCTCAAGAACAAAGCTACAACAAATAGAAGGACCAGTTCCCAATCACTGAAGATGTCCTAAGTCCTTAGGTTTGTTGAGTCTTTGTTTTTTTGCTCTTTATCTTGTATTCCTACACTGCTTTTAAGAAGTGTCATAGTAGGAGAGTTTCTCAACCTTCTGAGTTGTTCACTTGGCTAGAGTTAATCAAGGTGTGTCTTTGCAATAGAGTTATTATAAAGGTCTTGCAATAGAGTTATTGTAAGGGGGAGGGATTAAGGGTTTAATTTCTAGGTGGCAATAGTTTGTAATCTAAAGTTTGCTCGTTTATAGTGAAGTTTGAGCAAAATTCTACTGCAGTGAGTCGTGGTTTTACTCTCTTGAGCAAGGAGGTTTTCACGTAAATATCTTATGTTATTTAATTTCTGTCTGACTTAAGAAAACAAATAGAGAACCTAATTTTCTATACTGTTTGGTGGACTAATATATTATATCACTTCTATTATCTTTAGGTATTCTCTTCTTGGGAAGTCAAATTTGATAAAATAGAGGTTTTGCTGTTTTCAAGTTGAAACTTTGCACTGGGTTTCACTTATATTGTGTTGAAAAAAATTGGGTATTGTTAGATCTTACAGGAGTTAGCGTGAAAGTGAAGCTTGGTACCCAGGTCATTCAACAGAAAAAGAGTTTCAAGTATCTTAGGTCTATTATCCAAGATAATGGAGATATCGACGATGATGTCACACATCACATTGGGGCAGGGTGGATGAAATGGAGACTCGCTTCCTGAGTCTTGTGTGATAAGAAGGTACCACCAAAACTTAAAGACAAGTTTTACATAGTGGTGGTTAGACCAACTACGATGTATGGGACGGAGTGTTGGCCAGTCAAGAACTCTCACATTCAGAAGATGAAAGTTGTGGAAATGAGGATGCTACGATGGATGTGTGGGCATACTAGGAGTAATAGGATTAGAAATGATGATATTCAAGACAAGGTGGGAGTGGCTTCGGTGGAGGATAAGATGTAGGACTCGAGGATAAGATGGTTCGGTCATGTGCGGAGGAGATGTACGAATGCCCTTGTGCGGCGGTGTGAGAGGTTGGCTATGGATGGTTTCAGGAAAGGCAGAGATAGGACGAAAAAGTACTGGGGAAAGGTGATTCAACTGGACATAGCGCAGGTCCAACTTACCGAGGAGATGACCTTAGATAGGGGGTTATGGAGGACACGAATTAGGGTAGAAGGTTAGTAAGTAGTTCAGTGTTGTCTTCCTTATTCTTTCATACTTATAGTCGTACTATTATTCTTGTAGGTCCTTGACTTTCGATTCATGTTACTATTTATTTTTGCCTGTACTTCGATTATCATATTAATTTGCTTTCTATTGTATTTCCATGCCTTGTTATACTGCTTTGAATTGCTTGTTCTTATCTCCAGTACTATTTGATTGTTTCTTGTACTATGTTATCCTATTATCTTGCTATCATTACTGCTTACTATTAGTTTTTATTATTCCTAATGCTTTTTCATCTCTCTTTGAGCAGGGGATCTATGGGAAACAGCCTCTCTACACGTCAAAAGCTAGAGGCAAGATCTGTGTACACTCTACCCTCCCCAGACCCCACCCGGTGGGATTATACTGGGTATGTTGTTGTTGTAGATCTTATAGGAAATTACTTGGAGGATTCTATTATGTTGTTCGGGTGCATTTAGAATTGATTCGAATTGGTTTTGATATAAAAAAAAAGGAATGATTTTCGCGAAGACAACTACTGTGTGTGTCACATGTATACCATTGTATGTAATGTGTATATCTAAAAAATATAGCCTATGTATGCCATGTGCATCAATATTACATATATGACATAGACGTGACATACATATGATATACAAGTGACATAGATATGACATGCATATATGTAACGATCCGTTAGATTATTTTGAGCTTTAGGTCTTCTTTTTCTTAAATGACCCTTCCTGTAGTTTTAAAATGGTGTTTTTGACTTGCAGCGATGGGTGGTGCGGATCCCGAGGCGATCGGGTGAGATCGAAGAGGAAAGACTAAATTTGGAAGTTCTTAAGTTAAAAAATGGAAAGGGTTGACCAAAGTCAACACCTGGGGTTAACGGACTCAGATTCGAGTTTGGACAGTTTGGTTAGGTCTGTAATGTGATTTTGGACTTAGTTGGAAGTTGGCTTTCGACGCACATTAGGGGTGCATCTATTGTGAGCCATAGCCATCAATGGCCAGGGGAAGGACGAAGAAGGAATAACCTGGTTACAGATGGCAATCGAAAACAGATCAGAGCTGGTGAACTCCACAAGGATGGAGCAGTGGTGGCTCTGGAGAAGGAAAAGTGGCTTCAATTGGTTGGAAGGAAGGACCCCATGTGCACCGCCTATCGACGGCTCCATCAGGGTCTTGGGGAACGCCATATGTTCCTCCTTCGATTTTGGTATCGGCACCTGGTAGTACTGGGACTACGCCTAATACTGTTCCAATGGTGGTGGAAATTGCTAGTGCCACGGCTGGTGAGAAGAGTCATGTCGGTGATGATGGCTAAAGGAAGGTGGGGGAATAGAAGCAGAGGCACACTGTTGCTAATGGGGATTAGGCAAGCTTGTTCACTAATAAACTTGCTGCCAAAGTATGCCTCTAAACTATATTGCTCCTACACTTCAAGGTGGTGAAGTTGTGGTGAAGTTATTAAGGATGCGATCGAGAAGGAAAACACCAAGTTGAAATAGGCTTTGATTTTGTATGTTTTGGGGGATTCAACTACAATTGGTGATATGGAACGTTTTATAGCCGCAAATTGAAACTTTGCGTCGAAGCCAAAGTTGTTCTACTATAACAATGGATACTTTGTTGTTCGATTTAATTCTGTGAAAGATCGGGATGTTGTCCTATACTTTGGGTCATGTACTATTAATAATAAAACCATAATTGTTGAAGTGTGGGCATCACATTTTGATATGAAGAATGAAGTGCTTAGAACTATTCTAATTTGGGTCAAAGAAGTCACAAAGAAGTTTTTGAAAGGGCTCAAAATCAAGGATCCTAGTTGGAGACTGTTTGAGCAGGAAGTAGTCTATATGACTGGGTTCCTATATACTGCCATGTTTGTGTGAAAGTTGGGCATATTTGTCAAGCTAAAAATCCCAAGCAAAATGCCCCACCACCTAAAGAAAAACATATCAAGCCAGCTGAATAAGAATGAAAGCATAGACCGGGAAAGGAGAAGGTTGCTGAGAATACCAACTGACAGAGGGTGCACCAACTATTGGAATGAATCAGCATACCAGTGTCGTTGAGAAGTTGGTACTCGTAAGCCTAAGCCAGTTCAACAAGTGAGTAATAGAAATTTAGCCCAGCAAGGACAATGACTTTTAGTGCGAAATAAGTCCCTACTAAAGGGATCTAATGTATTGTTCCTGAGGTAACTATTACTAATGGATTTGATCCTTTGGTCGAGACCAACATCAGGGTGTGGTTGATAATCTAAAGATTGTGGAGATAGGAAAAGTGAGTAGTGCAGTGGGCAGCACAGGGGTTCCTTAATCCTAATATTCCAATATGATGCTAACTACATGGAATGGTAGAGGCTTTAATAAGGTTTATAAGCATAATGAGTTGAAGAATTTTTTTAGAAGTAATATAGTAGTTGTTATTGTTGTGCTTGCGCATAGAATCTAGCAACATAATTCTATGAGAATAATTAGAAAGGTCACCCAAAACTAGGGTTGGTGCCATAATTATGACAGTAGTAATAAGGAGAGAATTTGAATTCTTTGGGATCCAGGCCATGCTAATTATGTAGAAATTAGTAGAACAGCCCAGATTATACATGGTACATTTCAAATCACTAGTCTGAGGATGGAATTATACTTCACAACTATATATGGTATGTATATTATCGACGATAGAATGTGATTATGGGATGATTTGAGGAGCATTGCTAATCAGCAGCAGAACCCTTGGATGGCCATGGGAGATTACAATGCTATCTAATCTAATAAGGATAGAGAACTGGGGAGGCCGTACAAGAGGTTGAGATTATAGACTTTGGGGATTTCCTCGTTGACACTGGTATGACTGGGATGAGGACTGTGTGAAGAAGCTTCACCTAGACTAATGGACACACTTTTAGTAGAATTTATAGAGCACTGATTAATTCAGACTGGCTATGAGGTTTAATCACCTTGAAGTGAATGTCATGGATCATGGATTCTCTGACCACTCTCCACTAGCCATCAAACTGGAGGAGCAGAGGGCAGGGGAGCCAAAACCATTTAGGTTCCTCAATTGTTTAGCTGATCATGAAGACTTTTTTAGCCTGGTTAAGAGTGATTAGGAGAAGCAGGCAGTGGGATGTACAATGGAGAGGGTGTGGCACAAATTGAAGTATGTTAGAGTGGAAAAGAAAAAAACTGAACAGAACTGACATTTGTGGGGTGACAGAGAGGGTCCAGAACTTAAGCAACAAATAGATGATCTACAGTCACATATGAGGAGTGTATCCACATTATTTGAACAAGATCAGGAGCTGAGAGGGAATCTTGAGAAATGGAACATGGTGGAAGAGAACATTGCTAGGAAAAAATTAAGAATCTAATGGTTAAAGTTGGGAGACTGATGGGTGTAAATTATTCATGTAATTTTATACATAAAAAAATAAGTTTTAAAATAAAACATGAATAATTATATCTTATTCTCACATATTTCCTGATAGAATCTTGCAGGGAAAAGAATGTCTCGGAAGAATGAAAAATAAGCAAATTTCAAAGAGATAAGAAAATATTTCATGGGTGCAACCACAAGTCCATGTTCACAACCATGAAATTTCACACGTGGGAATTACATAAAGACAACATTGGGACAAGTTGCAAAATTCACGGGTATGACCACTACTTTCATACTCACACCCATCAAGTGTTGAAATCCATGGGTATGACCGCCACTTTCATACTCATGGGTATGACCGCCACTTTCATACTCACACCTGTCAAGTGTTGGCATCAAGAAAGCAGTTGTAAAATCCATGGGTGTGACCGTCACTTTTATACTCATACCCGTCAAGTGTTGAAATCCACGGGTGTGACCGCCACTTTCATACTCACACCCGTCAAGTATTGGCATCAAGAAAGAAGTTGTATAATCCACGGGTGTGACCACCACTTTCATACTCACACCCGCCAAGTGTTGAAATCCACGGGTGTGACCGCCACTTTCATACTTAATGTCACGACCCAACCCCGTAGGCCGTGACTAGTGCCCGAGCTGGACACTCGTACATACCCATTAATCGAAATCAGCATACAAATAATGCGTACATATACAAAGGTCAGACATAGTCCCAAACTGTCGCACATACAAATATCTGTCACAGAAGCCAGCAAGGCTATCATAAAGCACAACGTCCCAATATATATACAAACGCAAGGCGACAAGGCTGCCACGGCGAATGGGACCGCCCAAAACATAAATCATACGAACACAACTGAACAGTAACCAATCACAACCCACATATATGTCTACAAACCTCTAAGAGTAGCCACAGAATCATATGACGGGACAGGGCCCCGCCGTACCCCTGAATAAATATATACATATGCAACGGAAGAGTCTGTACCAAAATATAGGCTCCCGAACAAAGGAGCACTCCAAGATAAAGTAGCAGGTGTCCTAAGCCGGCGGATCACCAAAATGGCTATTCGTACCTACGGCATGAAACGCAAATTTCGAAGAAAGCGGGGTCAAGATTTTAATACGTACCGAGTATGCAAAGCATGAAATACAAGAACAGGAACAAGAAGTACAGTAATTAAGTACCAAATCCAGAATATCAAACTATTTATTTTTAACATAAATCATGCATGGGGCTCAGGGAACATGGTCGCCACCCTGTCTCTGGCGCCATAACACATCATACTTCAGAAGATTTCATATCTCCGTAGCAAAACTCCATAACACATCATAACGCCATAACACATCATAACGCCATAACACATCATAGCACCATAACACATCATACTTCGTAACACATCATACTTCGTAACACATCATACTTCGGAATATAGCATAGTGCGCACGATGACATAACCGGCCCGGGACTCGGCGAAAGATGTAACGATAGTATGCACGAGCAGAGTAGTGAGTAACCATATGCATATAAAATTATCATTACAGACTCAATGGATAAGTAGACTAACCATACTCGGGGATCGGGATGATAGCCATAATAAGTTCTCCCAGAAGTCGTTAGAACTATACAAAGGAAAGTCTCGAGGACCACGGACTAGTATCAAACCAATCCGAGCTCGCCTATGAAAGTTAGAGACATTATCCGTTATAGAACCCTCTACGAACGTATCGAAGCGATCCGGTTCCGTCTACGAAAGTTACGGACAATATTCAACATAGACTCCTTTAGGAACAAAACTCTTATGCAACATTTGTTTTCCAATCATACCAAAGACATAAGGACCATAGTTCCACTACATTAAGAATGCCAACATCAAGAAGTGAATAAGAAACGTAGACATGCTCGGATCTTAAGAATAGAGTTACCCCGAGGCTCGTATCGTAGCCTACTTACAACTAAGACATGCCAAAAGAAAGAAAGGTTAGGCTTTACATACCTCGTCCGCTTCCTAAGCTAATCCGAACTTAAGCCTCGGGCTTCCTAAGATCTACAATAACGTCATTAAATACTAACATTAGCTATAGGCACTTAGGATTTCAATCCCAAACTAGCACTTAATCTACGTAAATTTGGGCAAAGATTTCCCCTATAAATTCAACAACCCCGAGGATTCAACTCGGCCAAGTCTTCAACAACAATACCAACAATCATACTAACAACATCAACAATCAATTCAAAACGCATTCTAACGTTAGTAACTCTTTTCTACATACTTTGGCAACATTCCATTTACATTCAATTCAACTACATATATTCAAGCCAACATCAACGCTCGCATGTTCGAGTACTAACCCGAGATCATTCAAACAAGATTTAAGAACACTTCAAACAATCCGCACAATATTCAAAACAACCCAACCAAAATACAACTCCACCCGAAACCTCCCCAAACCCGAGAACAACAACAACACATTCCTCTCTCCCAAATTCATGAATTACACCAACAATCCACACGTTAACAATGTCATTCTCATAAATGTAAAAACTACATTAGAATCACGTTGGCTTCTAAAACAGCCCACGACAATTACAACTTCAACTTGAACCATTAAACCTTCATTTTACATCATAGAATTCACAACAACAACAACCAAAATACTAAATAAAACTAGTTCACCATGTCATACCAAACCCGACCACACACGGCTCAACATCAACATACTTAATTTCATGAGTTTCATCCATTTCTACATACTACAACATACACAAACCATCCATAATATATAAAAAGAAGATTAAACCTTACCATAAAAAGAAGATTAAACCTTACCTTTTCCACTCAACTTCACAACTTGGCTAGGGTTGTAAATTGCAAAAATAATTGTTTTGCTTGCTCCAACAACAACTCCACGTTAACAAGGACCTTCCACTTGGTTGAATTGCTAGAAGAAAATTATTTTTTGATCACTTTTTCATGGTCCTTGTTCGGCTATTGCCATGGCCGAATGGCTCCTCTTGTGTTTTTTTTTTCTCCAAGTTTCTATAAGCTTCTAAGGGGTGAAGATGATGAATATGATTTATTAGTCATCTTTTGACTACATATATTATGCATCCATGTGGATCATGGCCCACACCACATTGGCCGGCCACTTGGCCCTTTTTTTCATGAAATATTAACTTCCTTTAATTCACTTTTAACGCCAACTTTTCCTTAATATTCCATACCAATAAAATCATAAGCAACTTATGCCTTAAAATAAATAAAAGTCTCTACCTCGTATCCCGAAATAGTCTTGTCCTTAACTTATCATGGTTAGCTTGGATTGTCCCAATGTACAAAATACGGGATATAACACTTAAACCCGTCAAGTAAGGTCACGGATGTGAGCACTGCTTCAAGGAATGCATTCGTAGGGGCAGATACTATATTTTCCTATAAATAGAGGCATCACTTTGCTTAGAAATTATCTAATTCAATCTTGAGAAAGATATAAGAAATAGTCTTTGCTCTATTTCTCTTCTTTTTATTTATATTTGTAGGAGTAGTATTTTATTTTAATTTCTTTCTTACATAATCCTTAATGGAGTAGTTTCTTTTTGTTGGGCTAGTTGAAGAAGCTTGATTTTATGTTATAATAGTTATCTTTACTTTAATTTTTTCATGTCTTGATATTCAAATCTTTGATCTTGCTTCTTTTTGTTACACCTCGGAAAATTTTTCGTTAATGCACAATGAATAGACCAACGAAGAGCACGCAGTATACGGTATTGCAATAATAAAGGAATGACATTTGATGACCCTAATTGAGATTTCAAAGACGTTTGAGGTAAGAGAAGAAAGTTGCCAAGAGAAGGCAAGGACTACGATAAGTATCGAAAGAGATTTACGAGTAACAAGTTAATGATGATTTAATGATGCTTTGGAGAAGAGTTATAACGTCCCTTAGATTGTTAATGAGGTGCTAAACAAGTGTCAAGAAGGTTCCATAAGGATTGGAGATCGAACGAAACAATTAATCCATTTCGATAGTTGAGTTATACGACCACTTATACGGTCCGTATAACTTTATACGGTCCGTATAAGTGGGTCCGTATAACTCCCAAGCAGGGAGATGATTTTCTCGTTGGTGAACCACGACCACTTATACGGTCGTACAATGTTATACGGACCGTATAAGTGTCCGGAAGTCCCGACCGCCGATTTTTAGTTTTTTGTATAAATAGACGCCTTGGGTTCTTTATCATTTTTTATATTTTACAAGTATTGGAGAGCTAAAAACCCTTCTCTAAGCATATTCCATTCAAGTCCAAGAGAACACAAGATCAAAGACTAAAACTGTTTTG
>NC_081350.1:63203410-63253852 GCF_029784015.1 Lycium ferocissimum
GTTAAGACTAATAAAAGTTCAACAATATTTTAAGCTTAATCATAGGCATAGCTAATAAATACATTTTTATCCAAAATAATTTAAGTCAACACAAGCTGATAGTACACCTGCCATAACCATCGTGACTGAGTGTGCCTCACACCTTCCCCTCGGCCAATCGTATCTTACTCGGACTTTTATTTTCGGGCAGACTCAATAAAAATAAGTCACTTTGATTAGGGATTCATAAGGTGACTTGGAACACCAAAACTCAATTCCAAGTGGCGAAATCAGAATAAAATAAATCCCTCTTCTAAAACTCGCATTTTAATTGGAAAACCCTTTAAATAAATCTAAAAAACTAATTAATTTGATTTTTATTTATTTATGAAAAAAAAGGGTGTGACAAGGCTATGTCAGGGAATGCATAAGACAACCATGGTATTATTATGAATGATGCACTTCTGACAAATGCCAAGGACTTATTAGTTTCCCTTCTTGGGCAAAGCACAAGCCACATGCATAGGCAAAATGGAAGTCTCGTGCCCTCGAAGGATCAGAGTGCGTATGCATGAGCTTAGTCCTAGGAAAGGGAATGACATGTCCGTGGGCAACCCTAAGGGGTGCACGGACATGACCAAGAATAAGAAATGTCACACAGGATCATGTTAGCAAGCCAAGGCAAAGGCCATGACATTGAACAAAGTGCACTATCAAGCTACACTCGAGGCAAGCTTCGCCATATAAATAGGGTCATGCCAAAAATCCTGGGATAATCATTAGGAACCACGTGTTTGAAATGGCTCTAATCAACGTTACCCTCAATTTGATGAGACGTGCCAACTTAATTTAAAATTTACTTTGCCAAGTTGATTGACATTGTGGTTCATTAAACAATTTCACGTACTCATGGATTCAATTTTAATTTGATGAACCCTTGTACAAAGAGGGGATTCAACATAGAACTGGGCAAATTTTTTTAAAACAATTTGTAGGCCATGGGTGATTTTTTGGCACATCTACAAGATTACCTCGGTAAAAAATCTAAAATATGATCTCCAAAATGGAGAAAATAATGTACAGAGAGGAAATAAAGATTGATGCAATTGTTGGGTGAAATCAAGAAATAAAGAGGGATTTTATAGTTGCTCAAGGGGACATGCCATAGTTAAATAGAATCCAAAAAATGAAATATCGGAAGCTCGAATATAACTTAATATATTAGTTCAAGATTAGATTTGAGAAACTTAAAATTAGACCTTACCTAACATAAAAGCCTACCAAAACTTAAATTTAATTTAGAAAGTGCAATTTGTACGGTTATGGATTTTTTTATTTTTATTCCGTTAAAAAATAAATGAACCTTTAAATTTGTTCCTTATCGATCTCCATATGAACTATATTACGGGCTGCTTTTATCGTGCCTTAGCACCCAACGGAATCTGGACCGACCCGGGCCATACTCGAGCGCCACCAATGGTAGCATCATCCGCTCGTCACCAACCAACATAAAAGACCCTCAAGCATAAGGCCAATACCGGAGGAAACATGATCTAACAATGTTGTATTTCATGTCCCAAGTGTGACAAAGGATCTAATCATGGACTCAAAGGGCCTAAGGGTCTAGCCTACGGGAGACCGCCGCTTATGCGTTACGAGTGTCTAAGCCTCATGTTATCGTGCAGCAACATTGGAATCTTGGGATTTTGGGCGTATTTACTCTATCCTAGGATGTTGCCGAATATGCTTACCAAGTTTAGCTTCAAGTTTCGACATCGTTCACCTACGGGCTTCAGCTAGACAAGGAGAAGTACCATTGTCATAATTATCCAAAGCTTCGAATCTTATATATCTCTCCAAGATTACGAGAATAGGATGAAACTTCATCGAGGTCCGTAGGAAGTCAAAATGAACCATTAGGAATAAATGAGCATAATTTTGAGTTCCTGGACACCGAGAAACGCCCATCATGATTCTCTCGGCCAAAACATATCAGTTAAAAAGGAATCTAGGTTTATTTCTTTAAAGAATATATACGGGGTTACATGTATTTTATGCTTAGCAAGCTTCCCACGTGGCAGGCCATCAAGCCGTACCAATGAGCAAACCATGGGAACCTCATGGCCTGCCTTAGGCATTCTAAGGGGTGTCCAAGGTACCTGGTACGAGTTATGCTACTCTATGAGCGGCGCTCCGTCTCTCGGCTTGCATTGGTAGCACAACGGTGCCGGCGCATGACATATGGACCGACTACACTCGCGGGCTATCTAAAGACTACTATGCCGATTGAGCACTCGAGGAACCACTTAAAGTCTCGTGTGTTTCAGGAGCCGCGAGTCATTGGATAGTCAGCCTAGTAAGTAAGATTCTTTAGACTAGACATGCAATCGCGCGCGCTCCACTATGAAGGGACGGAAGTATGTCGCGAGGGCTATGTTTGGGAATGCCATAAGACAACCATGGTCATATTACGAAAGATGCACACGAAAAATGCCAAGAACTTAAGAGTTTCCTTACTCGGGCAATGCACAAGCCATATGTATCAGCACAAGGCAAATCTCAATCTTGAGGATCAGACTGCGTGCGCACGAGAAATGCTTAATCCTAGGCAAGGGAATGACATATCCATAGGCAATCCGGGGGGTGCGTTGACATGCCAAGAATATGAAATGTTCCACAGGAGGATGAAGAATCCAAGGCCGAGGCCACGACATTGAACAAAGGCACTATCAAGCCAAGCCTCCGATGTAATCTTCGCCATATGCATAGGCCGTGCCAAAATCCCGGGACAATCATTAGGAGCTACGTGTTTGAAATGGCTTCAATCAACGGTACTCCTAACCTGTGAGGAGACGTGCCAACTTCATTTAACAATTACCTTGCCAAGTTGATTGCTTGCATTGTGGTTTATTTAACAATTTGATGACTCATGGATTCAATTTTAAATTGATGAACCCTTATACAAAGAGGATTCACCATAGAATTGGGGAAATCTTTTAAAATAATTTGTAGGCCATGGGTGATTGTTTGGCGCATCTACAAGACACCGATAAAAAAAAATATTAAACATGATCTCCAAAATGGAGAAAATAAATGCATAAATAGGAAATAGTGATTAATGCAATTGCTGGGTGAAAATCATGGAATAACGAAGGGGGTTTTATAGTTTCTCCGAGATGGACATGCCACATTTAAAAAGAATCCAAAAAATGTGAGCTTATTATCAAAGTTTCGTTTTTCTATGTAAATCGAATTGGCGGTATCCGATGAGAACCCCAAGTGGGATCCTTGGTTTGATCCAGCATTCTCGAGACGACTATAGCCATCGCATAGATTTATTTTCCATATTTGCCTCCTAACTTTTAATCGGGTGAAGTGTCTTCACTCTAGCATCATTGGCAGAGGGCAAACCTTTGCAAGTTGATATGGCTACTAAGAATCAAACCAAGACAAGCTGTGTAAGAGTCAAGGTGGAAGTTGACTTGCTTAATGATTTTCCACATAGGGTAAATATAGGCATGAAAAAGAAAGGATCTGGGGAAATCATTGACAAATGGATTTAGATCAACTATGATCGTCTGCCAAAGTATTGCAAGACTTGCAAGTTGCAAGGTCACAATAAAAAAGACTGTTTTAAAATTCATCCTGAGTTGTATCCTAATGAGGAGGAGGAGGAAGAAGATAAAGAGCAAGGAACATCCCAAAAAGGAATAAGTAAAAATGAATTAAAAAAACTATTGGTAAGTAGTGGAAAAGAGCTACTAAGAAGTTGTAGCTCGAGGCAAGAGAGAATGCGAAAATAAGGAGGAAGATAAGACTCGGAAAGCGAGGAAAGAGAAATCAAAAAGAGGAGAGGGAAGGGCAGCAAAATAGGAAAAAAAGATATAAAGGGGAGGGGAGGGGGTATAATAAGCCTCTCCAAGGGTGGAAAGCTAAGGTGGACAAGAGACATTATGGTGGACAGGTCCAGGAATCTGAATCTAAACAGGTGGTTACTACTAAAAACATGTTTGATGCTTTGGCCAACAAAGATGAAGAAGTGGTGGAAAATCATGTGGAGGAATTATCAAAGGCAAATGTTCCAGCAAATGAGAAGGATCAAGGAAAGGGAAAGGAGGCTAGCACCTCTAAGTCTCCTAAATCAAATGAGAAAGAAAAGAAGTGTTCAAAACCATAGATAGAAGCCTATTTTGGCAAACAACTCAATCACAGTCAGAAAGAAGAAGAACTAGTAGCTGTGGTGGAGATTGTTCCTGATTCATATTTGACAGTTGGTGGAGGCAATGATCAATAATCTGTTGATGGATCTGCATTGTTGAAATGGCAAGATCCTATGGTGACAAAGGAGGGGCATGAAGAAGATGTAGAAAGCTGCACAGAACAATCCAGTTCTGTTTCTACAACTTTGATTCCTGACAATCCATTAGCTGTGAAAGATTCCACATCAGATCAGATGGAGGTGAATAGTGAAGAAAAAGTTACAGAGAAGGATGAGGATCCAACCACTTTGGATCGAGGAAATTCATCTTTACAAATAGTAGACCAAGCAAGGCCAGATGCTGAGGATCATCCTATTAAACAGCCAGATGGAATGTAAGAGGATGAGTCTTTGGATACAAATATTGATCATGTGGAAAGAGAAGGGAATTTATCTCCTAGGTATGTTAATAACCTCAAAAGTGGTGGGAAGAAGAACATGAAAAACACTTTGGTTCCACTACAGGTCATAACAAGGAGTAGAAAAACCAAACCACTCAGTAATCAATGATAGACAAGCTTCTTTTTTAAAATATCAGGTCAGTTAACACTCAAAATTCTTTTGAGAGATTAACTGAGTTACATAGGAGGAATCATTATTCAGTTATAGCACTTATGGAACCTTTTCAAGAACCTGAGGAGATTGAAGCTTATAGAAGAAGGTTAGGTATTCATAATGTAATGGTGAATGTATCAAAGAAGATTTGGTTGTTCTGGACTGATGAATGGCAAGCTCAAATTGTTGTGGATGCAGTCCAACATGTTACTCTTAAGCTTTCTAATGTAAACCTGCATCAAAAAGCATATGTTACAGCTATATATGCCAAATGCACTGCTGTGGAGAGGCAGGAGTTATGGGATTCAATTACTCAAGTTGCTTTGAATTTTCAGGTACCATAGATTGTTGGGGGTGACTTCAATGTCATCCTTAATCCTGAGGAAAATCTAGGAGGTCTCATGCATCATAAAGAAATTGGTCGAATTTGCTCATTTTGTGAATAATTGTGGTCTCTTGGGGATGAAATTTTCTGGTAGTAAGTACACCTGGTGGAATGGAAGAACTGAAGAGGATTGCATATTTAAGAGATTAGATAGAGTCTTTGGAAATCAGCAGTTCATGGATTTATTTCCATCTTCTGAAGTTTCACATCAGATCAGACATGGTTCAGACCATGCCCCTCTCTATGTTGTATGTGATAGCCAAGAGGCTGTGGTAGTGAAGAATTTAATTCCTAAACTTTTGGACCTCTCATCTAAAATTTCTGGAAGTGGTAGAGAGTACCTGGTGTGTGGATTTTGCAGCTAATCCATTCATTGAGTTTCAGGGAAAGTTGAAAAAGGTGAAGCATGCTTTGGCAGGATGGAGTAGGGAAACTTTTGGCAATATTTTCCAACAGATTTCCATTATGGAGGATGTTATCAAAGTGAACGCAGTTTGAGATGAACCCTTCCAGCCTTAATAGGGGAGCATTACACAAAGCCCAAGCAGACTTGCATAGATTTTTACACTTGGAGGAAGAATACTGGAAGCAGAAATCTGGAATGAGGTGGTTCAAGAATGGTGACAGAAACACTAAGTTCTTTCACAACGATATCAAAGGAGAAGAAAGAAGCTGGCAATCCATAGCATTCAAAATGGACAAAGGAAATGGATAAACTCTAATGATGATATTGGACAAGAGGCAGTTTCCTTTTATCAGAATCAGTTCAGACATCAAGGTACTTCTAGTGATTATGAAATGCTGCTAAAAATTCCTAAGGTGATCACTGAGGTACAAAATGATGGGTTGACAGCATTGCCTAGTAATGAAGAGGCTAAGCTAGCAGTTCTTGGATTAAATGGTGACAGTACTAGTGGTCCAGATGGTTTCTCAAGACATTTCTTTCAAACCTGCTGGCATATCATAGGTGAAGATGTGACTAATATGGTGAGGGTTTTCTTTTGTGGGCAGGAATTGCCAAGGTTTACAACTCATACAAATCTTGTGCTCATACCAAAGAAAGAGGTTATTAACACTTCCAGTGATTTGAGGCCTATTCATCTAAGTACTTACACCAATAAAATCATCTCTAGAGTCTTGCATGAAAGAATTGTACCACTGTTGCCTGACATTATCTCTAACACTCAGACTGGTTTTGTGAAAGAAAGAAGCATAGTAGAGAATGTTTTGCTGGCACAAGAAATTATAATGGACATTAACAAGAGAAACAAGCTTCATAATGTGGTAGTGAAGCTTGACATGGCAAAAGCATATGATAGAGTCTCATGGATTTATTTGACTAAAGTGCTAAGATAATTTGGCTTCTCTGAGGTGGTGATAGACATGGTCTGGAGGCTAGTCTCAAATAACTGGTATTCAATGTTGATCAATGGCCAATCACATGGATTTTTTCAATCCTTAAGGGGTTTGAAACAAGGTGATCCACTTTCTCCAACACTCTTCATCATAGCAGCAGAGGTTCTGGCGTAAATTTGAACAGCTTACATGATAATCATCTCTTTAAGGGGTATGATATGCCAAAGTGGAGTCCACAGGTAAATCACTTATCATATGCAGATGACACAATCCTCTTTTGTTCAGCTGATTGTTTCTTTAAGGAAAATGATGAAGGTTCTGAGAAACTATGGGTTGCTCTCAGGTCAGCTAGTTAATAATGACAAAAGCTCCTTCTATCTTCATAAGAAAGTTCCAGCTAACATTGTTAGGAGGGTAAAGAGAAAAACTGGGATGAGGAAAGGCTCTTTTCCTTTTATATATCTGGGGTGTCCAGTTTTTTATGGAAGGAGGAAGATTGTGCACTATGAGACTCTTATCAAAAAAGGGATGAATAGAGTGATGTCTTGGCAAAACAGACTACTGTATTTTGGAGGAAGGTACATACTAATAGCTCGTGTTTTTCAAACTATGCTTGTCTACTTACTATCTGCTATGAATCCTTTAAAAAGGGTAATAGAGCAACTGCATAAGATTTTTGCCAAGTTCTTCTGGAGAAATACTGCAGGGGTACAAGGAAAACATTGGGTTGCATGGGAGAAAATGTGTCTGCCAAAGGAGGAAGGGGGTCTTGGCTTCAAATCCCTTCATGATATCTCAAAAGCTTTTTTTGCTAAGCTTTGGTGGAACTTCAGAACATCAGTATCTCTATGGGGTGCATTCATGGCCAACAAATATTGCAAGAAGCTGCATCCTGTTATTGTTCAAGATAGAGAGGCATCACATACATGGAAGAAGATAGTGACTGTTAGAGAGGATATTGAACATAACATATGGTGGCAGTTAAAATCAGCCACCTCTAGTTTTTGGTTTGATAATTAGACTAAAAAGGTACATTGTATTTTATGGATAATGATCAGGCCAGAGATGAGGAAATAGAGGTTAAAAAGTTCATAGGTAGTGGAGCATGGAATCAACATAAACTACTAGCAATATTGTCTGAAGAGATAGTAGATTATATTTAGGAAAACATCAGTCCTACCTTAATAGATGTTGATAATGATAAGTCCTGGTGGATGGGGGAAAACAATGGCAAATTTACTTGTCAAAAGTGCATGGAAGGAAATCAGACAAAAACAAGAGAGTAGTGCAGTCTACAAATACATATGGTTGAAGGGTCTGCCCATTAAGATCAGTTTCTTCTTGTGGAGACCGTGGAAAAGGAGGCTAGCTGTTAGTGTTATGATATTAATGATGACAAATTGTTGTGTAGGTACCAATACTCAAAGGGTCAATCAAATGGACCGGACAAATAAGCCCAATGGACAACGGGAGTTCGGTCGAGGTGTTTGAATAGACGGGCAAGCCCAATGAAGTGCGTGCAAGGAAAGGAATTAAAGATAGGCTCTCGCGTATTTTGGAACAAAATCAGTTTTACTCAAGCATTTAAATCAGCACAATCATGGTGAGTCAAGCATTAAATCAGATCTGCTATACAAGAAAACAAGTACTACTCCAACAAGGCAAATGACGCACAAGGAAAGCAGCTGTACAACCTTTATTTCTCATCAACAACGCACAAGGAAAGAAGCATCTGCCAACCAGGCTGATATCATAGAAGGAAAGGATCATTACAAGTATTAATAAGCTCTTGCTTTATTCTTGGAAATTGGGATCCTCAAATTCCTAATTTTCAAGGATCAAATCTCTTGGGTTGATATCTCTGCAAAAATATAGTCTAACGGCTAAACATGTGAAGACTATTTATTCGAGGCTCCAGAGACAAAGAAAAACATACAGTCGTCTCATACTCTCAAGTTCTCTGCTTTACTTTTCACAAACATTGTATTCTTGAGTGATATAGTGTAAACAAAAAAGAAAGGAGAGATATAGAATAGTTTGTGAGGCATTGTATCAAAAGGAATTCGAGTGTTGAGTGTAGACGTAGGAGCTCCATTCAAACAAACCATTGTACCAAAATATTTACAAAGAGTCACAGAGAACACCCGCAACCCAAGGGACCGGACTAGGATTCACATTGAATCTGAACCAGTATAAAATATCTGTGTCAATTTCATTTCTGCAATTTTATTACTGCATTACGATATAGTCGACTAGTGTTCTCAATTAGTCGACTATCTGAATGAAAAAGTTCCACCCCCCCCCCCCCCCCTCTTTGCACTTTCAGTTGGTATCAGAGCGAGGTCTCACACTTTATTGCTTAACAGCAAGTGAGAAAAGATCAAATGGCTGCATATCAGATCCCTGGTGCAATTTTACAAGATGGGCACTCCACGACGAGGCCACCCCACTTTAATGGTGAACACTACTGCCACTGGAAAGAAAGGTTCAAGATCTTTGTGCAATCAACGGATTATCAAGCATGAATTCTGATCAAGAAAGGACCTAAACCTATTCCAAATATGGATGCAAAAGATCCAAATACAAAAATTGATTTGGAGTCGCATGATGTAACTAAAGAACAACATGAGACGCTATCGACAAATGCTAGAGCAATAGCCTTATTTATTGTGCGATCGGTGGTAGGAATATGCCAAAATATCAAAGTTTGTGAGGCTCGCAAAAAGAAATGTGGGATAAACTTGAGGTCACATACGAAGGAACATCAAAAGTAAGAGAAACCAAAATCGATGCTTTAAGGCATGACTATGAAGCTTTCAGCATGAAGGATGATGAGAATATTGAATCAATGTTCACTAGATTTAGCAAAATCATTGGTGAACTCAAATCTCTTGGTGTGACTTACACTAACTCTCAACAAGTGAGAAAACTTGTCAGAAGCCTGCCCAAAACTTGGGAAACAAAGGCAATTGTTTTAGAAGATGGAAATCTGGATAATTTTACATATGATGAACTAAGAGGAAATCGATGGCCTTTGAAAAGAATCATATTCAAAGATATCGGAAAGGATGAAAAGAAGAAAATGGTTGCTTTCAAGTCACTGGCTGAAGAATCTGATGATGAGTTCAAGGAAGAAGAAGTGGCTATGATCTCTAGGCATGTAATTGAAGCTATGAGAAGATCAAGAAACAATAGAAAAGGAAATTCGAATTTCAGGAAAGGTAAATCCTCCGCCGTTCAAAGAAATGATGAAAAATGCTATGAATGTGGAAAATATGGACATATTGCATCTGAATACCCTGATGCAAAGAGGAAACCATCGAAAAATTATAAAAAACAACGAGCATTCAGCAGCTGGAGTGACGATGAAGTCTTTGAAGATGATGAGGAAGATATGGAAAACATTTGCTTCATGGCAATTGGTGAAACTAACGAGGTAAGACCCTATCACTGTTCCAACTGTAGCGAAACTCAAGAGTTGCTTGACCAAACTCTCGAGGATTTAAATAGGGTGTTTAATGAATATAAAAAGCTTAAGAGGGAACGAAGGGACTGGGAACTTAACTAGAAGTAGTTGAAATAGAATGGGATCTTCTTCAAGAAGAAGTTGATGACTTGAAACTGCAACTTAATGGGTTGCGCAAGTCCACCAGTCATAGCTCTGTTAAATCTAACAAATCATCTCATAACAACAAGTCCACTGGGAAAAGACCTATCAATAGTAGAAATGCCTCTGATAATTCTAAAGATGTGTCAACTAATTATGAGGAGACAGATCAGTCTAACAAAGTTTTCAAACCACTGAAAGGAAGTCTCCAAGAAACTTTCATAAGTCGACTGCTCAATCATTTTCTGAAAATCACTCTTCACAAAAATGTTTTTGCTGTGGAAAAACGGGCCATAAATATTTTCAGTGTAGGTTTCGTTATACACCTTCTCCAAGTTGGATATGGAAAACCAAGACTGATCATCAAAGCACCAACCCTCAAGGACCCAAGGAAGCTTGGGTACCTAAAAGAAAGTAACTACCTTGTTTTGCAGGAACATCACAAGAAGAAGTTAAAAGGGAAATGGTATCTAGACAGTGCGTGTTCCAGTCATATGACAGGGGACAAAAGCCTGTTCAAATCAGTTGCTGACTTTGATGGAGGACTAGTCACTTTTGGTGATAACTCAACAGGAACGGTAATCGGTACAGGAACTATTTCATTTAATAATTCATGTGATATCTCTAACGTTTATCTGGTTGAAGGACTCAAATATAATCTCTTGAGTATCAGTCAATTGTGTGATTCTGACTTAGAGGTAAGATTCAAAAAGACCTGGCCGTGTTATAGAAAGACAAAAGCTCGGAAAAGAAATTCTTCGGCGGAACAAGAAATGTGTATGTGCTCGATTCTGTTAAAAGTCCAGCTGGACATATTTGCTTGGCATCTATGGGAGAAGATCCTTGGGTTTGGCACAAGAGACTTGGACATGCTAGCATGAGGCTAATTGAAAAATTAGCCAAACACGATTTGGTCCTAGGCCTGCCTAAAATAAACTATTCAAAAGATCATATTTGCGATGCTTGTCAGAAAGGTAAGCAAACAAGAAGCTTTTTCAATTCCAAAGATATTGTATCTACTTCTAAACCATTGCAGCTTCTACACATGGACCTAGTTGGTCCTACTAGAACTGCTAGTATTGGAGGAAAAAGGTATGCTTTCGTTATTGTTGATGATTTCTCTCGTTTTACCTGGGTTATATTTCTTGCTCATAAGGATGATACTCTAAAGAATTTTAAGTTTTTCTGTGAGAAAGTACAGCGTGACAAAGGCTACTACATTACTTCCATAAGAAGTGATCATGGAGGAGAATTTGAGAATAAAGCCTTTGAGGATTTCTGCAACGAACAAGGTTATGCGCATAATTTTTCGTCACCAAGATCTCCTCAGCAAAATGGCGTTGTTGAAGGAAAGAATAGAATTTTACAAGACATGGCTAGAACAATGATTTTAGAACATAATCTGCCATATCACTTCCGAAGTCAGAAGCAAACCGTGTCATGTATTAAACAGGTGCTTGATTCGACCCATTCTAAAGAAAGCTCCTTACGAGCTATGGAATGGTAAGAAACCTAATATTAGCTATTTTCACTCCTTTGGGTGCAAATGTTTTGTGCACAACAATGGAAAGGACAACATTGGTAAGTTTGATCCTAGAAGTGACGAAGGTATTTTTGTTGGTTACTCGAATAATAGTCCTATAGAGTTTTTAATAAACGCACTAAATCTATTGAAGAATCTGTTCATGTTATTTTTGATGACACTAACCGTTTGGTCGAGAAAGAAAAATTTGCAGATGATGATGTCCACCAGTCTTCAGTCACTACGACTACTACCTCAACTGATCAAAGTCTCTCATTAAAAGAAACTACCTCTGCTGACGAGTCGACTAACCTTACGATTGGACATGTTCCAAACGAATGGAGAAGTGAGCCTGATTATCCTAAAAAGTTTGTTATTGGTGATATAAATGAAGGAATGAAGACTCGAGCTTCCCGCAAAAATAATGCAAATCTAGCACTCATATCTCAGCTCAAGCCTAAGAAAGTAGATGAGGCTTTAAAAGATGATCATTGGATCAAGGCGATGAAAGAAGAATTGGATCAGTTTGACAAAAATAAAGTATGGAATCTAGTTCCCAGGCTTGAAAAAGGATCAGTAATAGGAACAAAATGGGTATTCGAAAATAAGTTGAATGAAGCCGGTGAAGTTGTGAGAAATAAAGCTCGACTGATTGCCCAAGGCTACTCTCAATAGGAAGGAGTCGACTATGATGAAACTTTCGCCCCTGTTGCACGGTTAGAATTTATTCGAATTTTACTTGCTTATCTTTGCTTTTAAAGGTTTTAAACTATTTCAAATGGATGTTAAAAGCGCTTTCTTAAATGGATTTATTGAAGAGGAAATTTTTGTTAAACAACCACTTGGTTTTGAAAATCCTAAATTCCCATATCATGTGTTCAAACTAAGTAAGGCGTTATATGGTCTTAAACAAGCTCCTAGAGCTTGGTATGATCGACTAAGCACCTTTTTAGTAGAACATGGATTCTCTAGAGGAAAGATCGATACAACTCTTTTCATTAAAAGATCTTCATCTGGAAATTTAATCATACGCATTTATGTAGACGATATTATTTTGGAAGTACTAAGCCATCTCTCGGTAAGGAATTTTTCGATCTCATGCAAAGTGAATTCGAAATGAGTATGATGGGAGAACTAACATTTTTCTTGGGGCTTCAAATCCGTCAATCGGACAAAGGAATATTCATCTGTCAAAGTAAGTATACAAAGGAGCTTGTTCACAAATTTTGGTCTAAATGATGCTAAAGCTATGAAAACTCCTATGAGTCCTACATGTTCCATGTGAGAGATGACACGAGTAAAGGCGCGATGATGAAACTAAGTATAGAGGAATGATAGGTTCTCTACTATATCTTACTGCTAGTCGACCCGGACATCATGTTTAGTGTTTGCAAATGTGCTCGTTTTCAGTCAGCTCCTAAGGAATCTCATCTTAGTGCTGTAAAAACGAATAATTAGATATTTACTTGGAACCATTTCCTATGGATTCCGGTATCCCAAAACTAATCCCTTCAATCTAGAACGATTTTTCGATCGATTTTGCAGAGATAAGGATGATAGAAAAGCACAAGTGGTACATGCCAACTACTTGGAAAAGCATTAATTTCCTGGCATAGCAAAAAAATAGGGATGTGTTTCTCTCTCTATTACTGAAGCTGAATATATAGCTGTTGGGCAATGTTGTGCTCAACTACTATGGATGGTGCATCAACTAAGTGATTATGATTTATTATTTAAGCCTGTTAAAATTTTCTGTGATAATTCTAGTGCTAAATGTTTATCAAAAAATCATGTGCATCATTCTAGAGCAAAGCATATAGATATTAAACACCATTTTATTAGAGATCATATTATCAAGGGTTCGATTGAATTACAGTTTGTTTCCACTGAAAATCAACTTGCTGATATTTTTACAAAACCCTTACTTGAGGAAAGATTTTGCATGCTTAGAGAATCTTTAGGAATTATTGATAAACCTGTATAATTATGTTATTTTTGGTAAATTGACTAATTTTCCTTCTCTGAAACTCCCTCTGTCCTTTCATTGATTACCGCACCATACTTCCTCCCTAATTCTCATTTTTAAATAAATATCATCATCATCTCTGCCGTCTTGTCACTTCTCCCACTATCTTCTCCACTTCCCCATAAAACCCTTTCAATTCCATGACTCTTCCATCTCCTCACAATCACCATTAAAAGCGTCCATTCCTCTTTCATTCTTCACCCAACAGTTTTCCTCTGTTCCAATCTATGGCGAAAACTCCGAAACCTTCCTCTCTCTCCACTCGCAAAAGCACGAGAAACAAAAACAAAGGTAAAGCATCATCCCCTGTTCATGTCGAATCTGATGGCTCTGATTCCTTCCCTCACAACTTTACAAATTCGTTGTCTCTTCGCTCTTCGAGCAAACGTGACCATGCAACTGAAGCGTGTGGTGAGTCTTCCAAGAAATTTAAGTTCGACTATGAAAATGCCTTTCTTGACCGTCGCCATTTCTGGTCCACCTCAAACTCTGATCTATTTCACTCTCTTAAAGGTAAATCTTTTGCTTATGGTCGAATAGTGGATTTTGATGTAATCTCCTCACTACATTGTAATATCCAGCAGTTTTTTGACTTTCAAGGTTGGGTAAATCTTTTCTTATATGGACCTAATCGTGTTTATGAACATCATATTCGCATGTTTTATGCTAATCTTAGAGCTACGAAAGATGATGAACTTGAAACCCTTGTTTTTGGCACTCGTATTCTGTTTGATAACTCTAGTTTTGATGAAATGTTCAATATCAAAAGCTCTGGTTTTTCTGCCTTGTCCCGTAACTTCTGGCCATCTGACTTTGAGGTCACTTATGAAGAGGCTAAATGGTCCATTTCTCTTAACTCAACTGGTTCCCTTCCCCCTCACTTAGGCCCTAAACACTTGTCATTTGAGACCCGTGTGATTGCTCACATTATTGCTTCTACTATACTGCCTCGTGTAGGTTCTTTGTCGACCCTCACTCAGCGTGACACTTTTCTCACTTATTGTCTGGTTAAGAAGCGTAAGGTCCACCTTTCCTCCCTAGTCATGAACCATATGTTAGACTCTGCTTCTGATCCTACCAACTTGCCCTATGGTATGCTCATTACTCGCATTATGGAAGCCCATCATGTTAATCTTGATGACCACCCCCCTATTTTTAACAAACAATGTTATGACTCTAGAGCATTTGTTAGCAGGGGTTATGTATGTATGGATGATGTATGGGTTCTCAAAAAGGATGTAGATAAGGAACCTGACCAACCCTGTCCTCCTATCTTCCAATCATCCAAAACTTCCTCCTCCAATCTCCCATCTGATCATCCCTCTGATATTCTTGTTAAGCTCTCAGTCCTTGATGACAAAATTGACTCTCTCAAGGATCTCCTTGTGTCCACTCATTTTCATATTGAAAAAGTCAGGGATGTCTCTAAAGAAACTGGGGCTGATGTTGCTCAACTGCATCTCAAGATTGATGGTGGTTTAAGGGAAGCAGGCAAGTTGGCTACCAAACTGCAAGGTAGTGTTGATGGTCTTCCTGCTAAGTTCACTGCAACTCTGGATGCCATGAAGGAAGCTATGGTTAACACCTTAGCGTACTTTCTTCGGCCCTTTGCTCAACAGCAGCAGGAGCAACAGCAATCTGATGGGGAGCAGGATTAATGATGTTTTGTCCTGTTTTATTAAGACAATCTTTTTTGTTTTAGGCATTAGTCCACCTTGACTATGTTTTTTTTTTGCTTAACTATCCGTAGACTACAGCTTGTGGCTGATCGTTCAGCCTTATAATCTAACCCCTTATCGCTTCACCTATAGTTTGTTATATTGTTATTATGGCCTTTGCTGTGTGTCTTTCTTTTTGATTGATGCCAAAGGGGGAGAAAGAGTCCAGTCTGGACCAGTCAACTATTCAGGGGGAGAAGTCTTCTACTCCATTATTCAGGGGGAGCATGAAATCAAACAGGGAAGTTGACTACACCTACACTCACTTTGAGTAATTATTTTTTTTGTCATCATCAAAAAGGGGGAGATTGTTAGTGTTATGATTTTAATGATGAAAAATTGTTGTGTAGGTACCAACACTCAAAGGATCAATCAAATGGATCGGACAAATAAACCCAATGGATAGCAGGAGTTCAGTCGGCTGAATAGAAGGGCAAGCCCAAGTCGGCTGCATAAGGAAAGGAATTAAAGATAGGCTACTGCGTATTTTTGGAACAAAATCAGTTTTACTCAAGCATTTAAATCAGCACAATCATGGTGAGTCAAGCATTAAATCAGATCTGCTATACAAGGAAATAAGTACTACTCCAACAAGGCAAATAACGCACAAGGAAAGCAACTGTACAACCTTTATTTCTCATTAACAACGCACAAGGAAAGAAGCATCTGCCAACCAGGTTGATACCATAGAAGGCCAACCAGGCTGATACCATAGAAGGAAAAGATCATTATAAGTATTAATAAGCTCTTGCTTTATTCTTGGAAATTAGGATCCTCAAATATTCCTAATTTTCGAGGATCAAAACTTTTGGGTTGATATCTCTGTAAAAATAGAGTCTAACGGCTAAACATGTGAAGACTATTTATTCGAGGCTCCAGAGACAAAGAAAAACATACAGTCGTCTCATACTCTCAAGTTCTCTGCTTTACTTTTCACAAACATTGTATTCTTGAGTGATATAGTGTAAACAAAAAAGAAAGGAGAGATATAGAATAGTTTGTGAGGCATTGTATCAAAAAGAATTCGAGTGTTTGAGTGTAGACGTAGGAGCTCCATTCAAACAAACCATTGTACCAAAACATTTACAAAGAGCTGTAGAGAACACCCTTGCAACCCAAGGGGACTGGACTAGGATTCACATTGAATCTGAACCAGTATAAAATATCTGTGTCAATTTATTTCTGCATTTTTATTACTGCATTACGATATAGTCGACTAGTGTTCTCAGTTAGTCGACTATCTGAACGAAAAAGTTACAATTCACCCCCCTCCCCCTCCCTCTTGCACTTTCACTAGCCACAGATGACAATCTCAAAAGGATGCATATTCATATTGTATCAAGATGCTAGTGTTGTGAGTAGTACAGGCAAGAAACAATGACCCACCTTTTTCTAACATCTCCAACAGCTTTTAAGCTTTGGAAGCGCTTTTGCTTCTTGTGCAGGTTTGAATATAGAAGGGCTGTAACTGCAACAAGTCATCACATTATGGTGGACAACAACTGCCTCTCACAAGCTGCAAAGCATTTTTCAGGCCATTCCTGCTATCCTATTATTGGAGATATGGAAAAGGAGGAACTCAAACAAGTATGGAAGGCGTAGTACTTACAGCAGGATGGTTTATCAAGCTCAACAGTACATTTTCCACCTAATCAGAGTGAAAGGTCTATGGTTAGGAAGGGTTCTACCAGACTGGCCAGCAGTAATAGATTTTCTGAGCCATTATAAACCAAAACTTCACTACTGCAAAGTAATATGGAAGATGCCTCAGCAGGGATTCAAATGTAATACTGATGGTGCATCACAAGGATCTCCAGGTCTGAGCTCATATGCTTTTTGTATTAGAGATGACAGGGGAGATCTTGTTTATGCACAGGCTAAAAACATTGGCATTGCAATAAACATGGAGGCTGAGACAGTGTCAGTTCAGGAGGCTATACAATACTGTCTTGCACACAGTTTGCAGCATGTTCAAATAGAAACAGACTCTTTAGCCTTGAAGAATATATTACAGGATGCATGGAAAATACCTTGGCAGCTAATAGAAAGAGTGGAGCAGATGCAGCACAACATGAAGCAGCTGAACATGCAGATCATGCATATACTTAGAGAAGGCAAACAACTGGCTGATTTCTTGGCAAACACTGCTACTCAAGTTGAAGACCTGTTGGAGTATCACAGTTTTCATGACTTACCATCAAGAGTGGAGGAAGATTCTCCACATGGACAAAGCACAAATTCCTTCACTAAGGATCAAAACTAGGAGAATTCAGCATGAGTAGAATTTTTATTAGCTATAGGCTCTATTTTACTTTGCAAAATGTAAAACCATCTTGGGTGATTTTTTCCTCAAGATGGTTAGCAAGTTATATTTTTATTCTTCTGCTGTAGACTCCTTAATTATTCAATAACAGATCAGAAGGCTTACCTTCTGAAAATTTAATTTTAAAAAAAAAATCAGTAACCAACTAGGAAGTCAATACTCACAGGCACCGTACGATACGGTAAGTAACCACTACCAGAAATCAGATGTATGAGTGAAATATAAATGCAATGCAATACAATGATTTACACATGCTCCCGACGAATGATATCTACGCCTCGGCAGTCATGACCCATGGGGGACCCACGAAGTCCATGTACCTGCTACGACGCACAGCTCGATCCAAGTCGGTGTTGCGGAACGTGCAACCCTAATCCCAGTCAGTGTTGCGGTACGTGCAACCCGATCCATTATATGTATATATATATATATATATATATATATATATATATATATATATATATATATATGTGTGTGTGTGTGTGTGTGTGTGTGTGTGTGTGTGTGTGTGTGTTGCGGCGCGCAACCCGATCCAAATATATGAGTATGAATGCATGTATGATATCAATGCCCACAAGAGTATATCAATGACAACCGTGCCAACATGGACACATATCCCAACATCAAGATCATTATCAAATCCTTCCTCTTCACAAGTCAATAACCAATAGTTGAGTGATACGGGTTCACAGCCATGGATAAGTCACTAAGTATTCATATCAGAGTATCATGAAAGATGAGAATGAGTACATTGCATGATATCAATGAATGATGACAACATATCAAATCAATAGTGCCACACATGGACACATATCACAATAACAGTCTCAATATCATAACTTTCCTTTCCTTCCTAACAACATTAAGACATGATAAAATAAGATCTCCAAATCATAAGGTAAATCACTAAGCAACAAGTCTAGAATCACTCACGTGGCTACAAGCCAATAAATCACAACAAGGCAACAAGTCAATCGAACGCAACAAGGCGACAAGCCATAGTCAACAACAATACCAACCTAAGTAGTCCATCTCAACTTCATACCCGAAGGTGTAACATGCTTTCTCTGACAATCGCTAACTCTACATATGCTTTGCTAACCGAAGTCTAACTATAAGGTAAGTCGTAACCTACCTGGAATGCCGAACAGGAGCGACGAATCGTCAAATCTTAGCCTTTCCCTTTCTTTGCGCCTCCAAATACTCAAAGTCTAATCATATTCGAGTTCTACATTAGAAATCAAGAAGAACGATACCCATATTGCTATACTTCTAGTTCAGGTCAAATTCTAACTCATGGAATTTGGGGAAACGGACCCACAACGGTAAAATGGGAAATTGGAAGGTGAAATATGCAATTCATGATCTAGATGATCAAACCCACTATTCCATTGCTAAAATAACTCAAGATTAAGCCTAATTCGGATTTAAAGTGAAACCCCCAAATTTGGGTATGAACCCAAACTTTTTAATCCTCAAATTAATCACTAAAAATGGAAGAAATAAGCTTAACAACAATGAATTCATCAAATTCTAGGGTTATACTAGTCAATGTCATCATCAATTTCCATTTAGGAAGTCTAAAACCCATTTCCAGAAATTATCATCAAAACTCATCTTCCCTCTTAGATTCTAATGGATTTCTAGCATGGATTCAAGCTTAAGGAATGTAAAAGAAAGATTTCAAGCTTAGGGAACTTACTCTCAAGAGAATTCTGCCCAAAGCCTCCTCAATTCGCCTCAAAGTTGCCTAGGAGAAATAATATTTGGAATGGGGAATGAAAGGGTTTCAACTTAGCATTAAATAAGAATCTGGTCCCATCATCCACTGCAATGGTACTCTGTCCGTTGCAGCGGTACTCTGTTCGCTACGCAAAGAAAGCCGGCCAGCCGCCCCCCCCCTCTCGCTGTCACGCATCCGCCACAGCGGATAATCGTCCGCTGTTATCCGTTGTGGCGACCTCGCTCAAAATCCTCAGGCATGCTGTAGCGCACCTAGCCCTCGCTGTGGAGGGTCCGCTACGGCTGATCTGGTGGAGCTACGGCGGACATCAGATACCAGAAAACTCTAATTTTTTACAAACCCAATCCCGAAATTTGACAATCACCCGAAGCCCCACAGACACAAACCAAACACGCATTCACACATAAAAACGCACCACGAACTCATCCGTGGCCTCGAAATTTCAAACGGAGGTCTAATTGACCAAGTCAACCCCCAATGGCCTAAAGCTAACTTTTCAACCCAAGTCCCAAAAAGCTCTCAAATGGGAACCGAACTGAACATCCCACTAAGTCATAAAGGGTCATCCGGACCTCTCGAAATCGATGAAATCTCAAAAAACGTCTGTTTATCCAAAAGTCAACTCTGAGTCAAACATATCTCACTTGAAGGCTCAAATTTCCAAAAGTCACACTAAAGCCCGCCCGATGACCTCGAAAAAGGGTCAACGGGGATAAAAAGGTCAAAAACACTACAATTTCAGTAAGCGGTCTTAGTTTTATATTTGGTGACACGTGTTTCATCACTTGGTTTTGTGGGACAGCTGGCTTCACTTCCTCTTTACCTCCTAAACCCCCATCTCTATTCCTTTTTTCTGTGAGTTTTCATCTGGGTTCATAAGGTTTTAGCCAATCTCTCTTCCTCTCTTCACTTTTCAGAACATACTCATAATTTTTTCTGATTTATAGTTTATACAGTGGTTCATTTTTAAGGTACTTTTTGTTGTTCCACTCCATTTTTTCCTTGTTCTGATTGATATATATATTTCGAATTGTTTTTGCAGGTTTTTTTTTTCTTGGGTTAAAATTTGAGTGCGATGGTTTGATTTGGTAATGGGTATTTGATGTTGGTCGTTGCTGTTGAGTATTGAAAAATCCTCACCCTTTCAAACTACGAGCTCTTTTTGTTAGTATTTTCTGCAACCTTCTTCTTTTGTTGCACTTTCTTTGTAGGTAATTCAGTTTTCCGACTTTATGTTTGTTGATATTCCTTTTGGGTATTGTTGTTCTGTTTTTGTTCTTATTGTGTAGATTCTTGTTTATTCTCTACATGCATGTCAGAAAATTTGTGTGATTTACTCATTCCATGTTTGGAAATAGACATCTAGGTGCATTAGCTACAAATCAATTTTCGTTTCCTTAATAAAACTGAATACCCTATTCCCTATTCATTAGCAAGGCATATTGCTTCTTTCAGCTAGTGGTAAAGTTTTTGATGATATGCGTGACCAGAATTATATAAAGAGTTTGTGCAAGTGTCATGTTCTGAATTTCAGTAACTCTGCTTCAAAAGCTAAACATTGCATCAACAGTAATTTCGAGATTGAAGTCTTGTCTTATTTCCTTTTCTAGTTAACCTAAATTAATCAATGTCATAGGTGAGGGTGATGAGGGTATTAAAGGAAAGAGAATACAAAACACTTTGGACAAATTATCTATACTTGAATCATTGCTAGGGTTCTTTGATAAAATAAATGTCCTAATTTCTCTAGATAAGACCTTAAATGCAGATCGAACAGGATCATACAAAGGCAATCACTATCTATGAAAGTGTAAATGGATGAAGGGTAAGTAAAGGTTAACGATTTTAGGGAAAAATTTATTAACAAAAGCTTCACTTTAATAAGAGAAATAATGAAGGCGGGAAGCCTTGAGCATTCAACAAAAGTTGGTCAATTCGACTTTATGAAATCTATTCAAGCATGAGGTGAAGAATGTTAGTTATGATCTAATTTGATTGTACAAAACATCTATTAACAAATCTCCTGGGAAATCGATTCGAAAATAAGTACTACTATTTTTCTTCTGTTACTATATTTTTAAGTTATTACCAAGTATAGTACCAACATGCCAACTTATATTGCTACTTCTTCCTGCTTTCGTATCTGGAGAAAGATTGTTGACTGAAGGAACTGGTCTTTTGAGAGTGTCCACTCGCTCCATTACTAAATGTGTAAGAGGGACACAAAAAAGTCTTGCATCATCTAGCATATCATCGGGTATCATTCGAGGTCTTAGAAGAAATTCACAATCATGGAATAAAGTTATGCTCGGTAGGATAAGGAAGGGTTGATTATGATAACATGTTTAGAACAATATGAGTAAAGAGAATGAACTTACCACTTCATATCTTTTATCTATTGTGGCATTAAATGCCCTATTCGTGGAATCTCTAGCTGGAATAGGCTGGTTATGCTCAAATACAAGTTCAGTGTACAGTATTGGTGATACAAGAAACTGGTAAAAGAAAAAGAACCAATGAAATGATTAAGCATTAGCTGTATTTAATCCCACCAAATAGCTGAAGCTTAGCCTTCGTTTTTCTCTGGCATCAATTGATATCCATATATTCTTGCTGGACTGGCTGAATAAATTTCCAGCATTCAGATCAAGGGAACTGTGAGATAGTTATGCAGGTCAGAGACATTTAAGGTGTACATTTATGTTATGAAAATGTTCATGAGACAATTCAAAAAATTCCTTGCCTTGCACAACAAATTTCTTCAAATAGAAGATTATGGTGATTTTAAAGTTTGAACTTCTTTTTATCTTGACAAAGGTAACAACAACAGCAACAACAATATATCCAGGGGTGTCTTGAATTTGCACATGAGATTCATCTCGAAATCATATTCTTGATCTCAAGATTCACCATTTAAGTTTTCTGCAGGTATTATACTTGCAGCAAGAAAATGCCTGGTTCACTTGGTCATTGGGAACAAGCAATGAAAACTTTTGCAGCATGGGTAAGTATAAGTTTCCTGATTAATCTTGATGAGCAACCAAAAAACACTTCGAGCATAGCTGTAAAGTATAGTTTATTTGAAGTATGATAATTGCAACCATGAAGGCACTAAGCCAATAGTGCGGTAATAATTCCACTAGTTGCCTATAACACTTCTTTTCTTGACGAGGTCCTTTCTTGTATAAATCCCCTATAACGACAAGAGCTTTGATGAATGCTGGTAGACCAAAAAGAAATGCAAGCTTAGGTGCAAGTCTGTTTGGGCTATTTGACACAAAAACGAACCCCACACGTGTAGGTAGTACATTAATACTAGGGATAAAGTGACTATAAACTAAGGACACCAGACCGACAATTATATCTAATCCACCACTAATAAGGTAAAATCCAACAAAACCATTTCTTATTCTAATTACATTAAATCGCAAGGGATATTATAACATGCTTTCCATTTACAGTTCCTTTTAGCAAACTACAACTATTTCTTGCATATTGCAGCTTCCATTCTAAAATTGTTCACTTATCATTCCCTGTCTTGATATGTAGTGTCCAGAAAGCATATTATGCGCATTCATGTAACTCATTTTTCTTCAAATTACTAACTTCATTTTCTCCCTTAGATAAATAGATCTACCTACAAATTACCCAATTTTACATACTACATTCTAGCCATTGATCTTAACTTATACTCCCTCTGTTTTAATTTGTTTATCTTACTTCTCTTTTTGGTCTGTTTAAAAAAGAATGCCATCATCGTACATGCCATATTTAAGATGACAAGATTCAAAAGAAAATTTTGGTACATTACACACATCTTTAGTTTAAGACCACGAGATTCAAAAAAACTACTTAATTTTCTTTAAACTCCGTGATATACTACTTTATTAGCTTCTTTTCTTTTACATTGTTTGTCGATATAAGTGTTAAGGTATAATGTATTTTTCCTTTTTTTCAGGTATGAGAATGATCAAGATGTCCTAAATTTTTTTTTTTAGGTGAAGCAAGATGTTTTGCTTTTATAGGACATGCCGCTTATACTGAAGATTTTGGCCAAAATGAAATACCAGAAGCATTATTCACTAGTATCCACCACATGTAACTTTTCTCTTCAATTCTTTCAGTATACCGCTTCATGTTGAAACAATTTACCACTCTTTTTTGGTATATATTTGCACATAAACTGAGAAAACATGTCAAACCAACTGCGGACAACCTTCTCAAAGATGGTAAGAGATTTCCGTAATTCCTACGATCTTAAGGGGAGTTGGCCACTAAACCAAGTCTTGCTGGAAAATTTTCCATGACAATTTTACTTATTTACTAGCTTATTAGAAAAATATAATTTGAGAGTATTTGTGTGCCTTTTTCATGTAATTTCTAACTGATTAGAAATTTTAAAAAACTGTTGAGAATCAATTACTGAAAATGTTCAGATTTCCAAAAAAAAAAAAAAAAAAAAAAAAAAAAAAAAAGAGGATATTTCATAATGCTCTTCTACTATCCATGTTTCACCTTGCATATTCATGTTACATAGATGATTGGTGTTTGCTTGTCTTTTGAAGGTGATATAGAAGTTCTCCTATGACTATCTGTTCATTATGTTGCTTGTTTCGGTATAACAAGATCGACTATTGAGCTGGCACTGTAGCAAAAATTCAAAAGGAAAAAATTGGTCAGATTGTGCTTTAAGAGACACATTGGGTATTGCATCAATAATACATGGTTGTAATAGTTCCCTCTAGTTTACCAGATAGTAATAGGGCGTGGGCGAATGTTTTTGTGTCTCTGGTGCAAATATTGTACTATCCTATTATTCATATGATGTATTGAACAACCTATTGGTTATAATAGTCTATTTTCGTATATCTATAGATAGAATACTATCCTATCGGCGCCGGTATACTTTGTAAATAGACAAACACAATGTAAAACATGTCGGGCCCGTGCATCGCACGGAGAGCCCTCATCTAATATAGATAGATATAAACATTTATCTTCCACCACAATAACTCAAATCAATAGGAAAAATGAATTTTAAAATTGAAATAACACATTGAAGAAAGAGTAATATATACTGGTGATTACTAGTGAAGAGAAAAACAAAATCACAAATTATTAAAGCTAAAGCTTAAAAATGTGATTTTACATACAAGATCAAGTGTAACAACATAGTAACAAAAAAAAAAACCCAAATAAAATTACATAAAATGAGAAAACTGGCTTACTAATCTGTTACACTTGAGATGATTTTGGAAACTAAGTTAATCCGTTACAACATGGGATCATTTTGGGAACTAAGTAGCCGTGGACATGTTAAGCTTAAAACCAAATAAATTGTTTTTGAAAGCCGAGGGCCTTGTCCTCAAAACCAAGTAACCAATTACTTGGTTTGGCTCTATTTTACATATAGATGATAATGAAATAGAAATCTCAAAGTATCACATGATATTTTTCATCTCTCTGGTATACTTCGTAATTTCCCATATTCCAATGAGAAGAAAGTGTTCCTAGACAATTCTGAATTCAGTTATTAGGGAGATGTACAAAGTTATTTAGATTTACAAACAACTGTAGAAGACAAATAGAAGAGCACATACAAACAAATTTATCTGGCAAAAGAATTGTGAAAGAGTAATGCATGCTGCAAAATTAAGAAAATAATGAGCTTGTCGTTTTCTTCTAAGTTCCTACTGACCCTCTCTTCACCATGCCTGAAAGAGACACATAATGTGATTATAAGATTGGGTACTTTGATATGAATCCATTAGCTATAGTTCATCCAATGTGAAAGAATTAAAGTTGATGGAAACTAATAAGTTTGTCATGTTAGTAGAAGTCGCCTCTTCGTTAAACTAATTCATTGTTTTGGCAATATGTAGTGGCTACGATTAATTAAATGAACTATTAAAAAAGAAATGGGACATCAATAACTCTTGAACTCCATCGTTTCGTAAAAACACTCAACTCTACCGAGCAGGCATCCTCCCACTTACTCCTTGCTTGCTCCTTTATAAGAAGAGTTGGAATTTGTTCATCCACTGCAATTTAAAATCACAAAGTTATTGAACAACTACTAATGAATAAGTAATAAAGTGGCTAAAAATTTAATAACCAGGCAAAACGTACATAGTTACAGGGGCGGATTTACCTTATGCCGAGGGGTGTCACGTGACACTGCTTTGTCGAATTTTTTTACTAAATATGTATTTGTATAAATCAAAACGCAGAACAAGACTAAGGTAAATAGAATAAATAAAACTGCTTGACACGAGGAACGACATAGCTCACTTGGTGGTCAGCGCATAAGTCCTCAGATAGAGGACGCGAGGTCGAACCCCTGTGGCCTTATTTTGCGTTTAAATTTCTTGCTCCTTATATACAAACAAGTACGTATGTACAACTTCGAACCACTAACCTCTTGGGAGTTATAAAAAAGTGGTACTATTTAAATTATTACTAATATGGCTATTTTTAATACATTTTTTTTTAAAAAAAAACTCATCGAGAAAAGTTGTAGTAATATTCGTGAAATGTTTTATTTAATTTTTTTTTAATATGATGTTTTAGTGTTTTATTTATTTGTTCTCGTTATAAAATGTGATACCGCTTAGAAAAAATTCTGCGTACGCCACTGCATAGTTAGCAGACTCAACATATTACTATGGCAGTGCTGAGGCAATGACACAATGGACAATTACATCATATCTAATTATGGCATAGCTAAGGCAACGACACGAAAGACAATTGCACCCCTTTAAGTGTCTGCCAAGCAGACCATCCCAACATACAGGGAAACTAAGTAGGCGTTTGGCCATAAGAATTATTCACTTTATTTCGGAATTTTTTTTTCACTTTTCAGCGTTTGGCCATAAGAATTCCGAATACAACTTGAAGTTGTATTCTGGAATACCAAAAACTCAAAAAACTTGTTTTTCAAAAAATTTCACTTTTTTCACTTTTTTACAACTACATTTCACCAAAAACTATGGCCAAACACAACTCCAACTCCAAAATTCCAAAAAAAAGTGATTTTTTTTTTTTTTTGGTATCTATGGACAAACGGGGCCTAAATCTCTTCAGTGAGCTAAACAAATCAAATCTTCAATTCACTACAAAGCTTTGGTAGAGAATGTGGTATCTCCAAAATGAATACTCAAATCGCCAATGTTTTTACATTAAGGTTGTCAATCATAGACATTAAAGTCCAATCTGATTCAGACTCGCCAATTTCAGGCTTGTACGGGAGACTCCAAATTGAACTTAAGAACTTGGGATGAGAATCTGTTAAAGCATTTGCACAGCTACCACTGAAGCGACTCTTGATTTAAAGAAGGGACAGAGTACGTAAGCAGCCACGGGTGAAATTATTGACAACTAGATGACTACATAAAATCAAAAGACATATTGTAGCCAAAATGTATATTATACCCTATATATGCAAGTTTTATACAATTATTATATACTCTTATATACACTTTTCATACAATAATATACACATTATATACATTTATATCAGTACCCACCGTAGCCACTGTAACCCTTCACGGTATAATTTGGGTATAATAAACATATAATTAAGGTATGCTCAGTGTATATTGTATACACACTACTTATGCACATAGTATACTAATATTATTTACACATGATACATGTTTTGGGGATATATTTTGCAGGAACACTGTCGAAAAATGGGATACATACCATTAAAAATGTTGTATGTGTATACACAATCGCAAGAGCAACTATCAACCCAGAAATTTTGTATATAGAGTTGTAGCTATTTGTTTTGGCCATTTATGATGACACAACTACATGACCCAAATAGAGAAGCAAACTTGACAACTACAATTTTGTGGAAAACTGAGTGAGTACAAATTAATGAAAGCCCCATTTAATATAATTAGTGGAAAAGTATCTGGTCACCTTAAATCTGATCCTATAAATACCCACCTACATAACTAAACTGCCCATAATGCATAAAATAGAACATAGAAACAAAAATGGATTTATTGGGATCACCACTCGCATTGTGTTGCGTCTTTTTGTTGTTCCTAACTGGAAGCATGGCACAAAATGTTATACAGGAAGTTGGGCTGATTTGTTGGGTGGTCTTGATGGCGGGTTGTGAATTGATTGGGAGGACCGCTGGTAAAGCCTTTTTTGGTTATGCGAGATATATCAAGAGATAGAGATGGTAAAGGGTATATTTTGGTGGGCTACAACTTGGAGATAGAATGAGCTTAAGGTATATTTCGGATCCAATAATTCAAAGCTTGGTCATTTGTTTTGCTTATAACCATACCATATCCTTTTACCTTTTTTTTTTAAGGAAAAGAAGCATCAGTTGGATTTGTTTTAATGTAATTTATCAGTAAGGATGGACTTCTATTGCTACTGCGTGGGTTGAGAACGATTACTTTGAGCCAAATAGACAAACGGTTTCTTTGGCTTAATTAAAAAAGCGTCAGTTGGATCCTTGTAACAAGCTTTAACAGTTCCTTTTGGAGATATGTTAAGGACGTGATTCTTGTATATATTTGTCCATCCTGATCAATAATTGTCAATTGTACACTATTTGATAATCATCAAAACTTCATAAGATCTTTGTGAAGTTGAGAAGATATTCAAGCTAATTCCTACTCAAAAGAGGAAAGAAATAAAATGAAACTTTTTTTCTTTGTTGGTTTTCGAGTGTGATTGGGATTTAGATCCTTTTTAGAAAAGGATTAGACCTAGTAGTATAAATACATGCTAGCTAGGATTTATTAAGAATAGAATATAGAACCTAAGAGTATTCAATCTTGTAACTTACTTTCTCCCTTCATATTAATAAAGGTGCCGGCCGTTCTCCGTGGACTAGGATCACGTCGATCCGAACCACGTTAATTATTGTGTTTTTATCATTTCCGCGCTAATGATTGGTATCAAGAGCCTACAGGTCGTGAGATCTAGGAGACGAGGAGACTATGACATCTATGAAGTTTGAGGTAGCGAACTTTGATGGGCGAAGTAATAACTTCAACATCTGGAAGATCAAGATCATGGTGTTGTTACGGAGAGAAGGATCAGTCTATGCTTTGGACGAATCGTATCCCGAAAATACGAAAGAGGCCGAGAAGTAGAAGATTGAGATGGAAGCATTTAGCGCGATTCAATTATCCTTATCAGACAACATGTTATGTGAAGTCAGTACCGAGAAAACAGCTGCGAGTTTGTGGAAGAAACTTGAAGATCTCTACCAGAAGAAATCAGTAACAACTAGAATGTTGTTAAGGCAGCGTTTACACCCCTTCAAGATAAAGACATGTACAACTTTACAGGATCATCTTGATACTTTTAATAAATTAGCTATGTATCTTACTCATGCTGATATTAAAGTGGGAGATGAAGAACTAGCGTGCACTCTACTGTTTTCATTATCACCGACGTACAAAGACGTAGTTAATTCAGTAATGTACAGTAAGGAGGTGGTCACGTTACTGATGGTAAGACATGCATTGAATTCAGATGAATTAAGAAACCATATCAACAATGGTGAGAAAGAGGGCTATGGTGAGGGTTTGACTGTTAGAGGTCGCTTGAGCCAAAGAGGGAGAGGTAAATCAGCAGCTAGATCAAAGTCTAGGAAAACGGTGAGTAGGAAAAATGCAGAATGTTGGGGTTATCATCAAAAGGGTCACTTTGAGAGGGATTGCCCGAATAAAAAGATTGATAAAACAACAGCCAGTGCATCTACGGTTCAGGTCGCTCAAACATCCGGAGAAGATTATGTGCTAACTGCTTCAACAGATGACATTTAGACACACAAGTAGATTTTAGATTCAGCTTGTACCTTTCACATGTGCTTCAGAAAAGATTGGTTTACTAGCTACGAGCAGACAAGTGGGACTGTACTTATGGGGAACGATGCAATGTGTGAAATAGCAGGCATTGGTTTAGTACGTATACGGTGTCATGACGGCATCATAAGAACATTGTCTAATGTTCGACATGTCCCCGATCTGAAAAAGAATCTGATCTCTCTTGGTACTCTAGATAAGCTCGGATATAAGCATGTGGGTAAAGGTGGAATCTGAAAGGTGACCAAGGGTTCTCTGGTCATGTTAAAGGCCGAACTGGAGGGTGGTCTTTATGTACTTATGGGCAGCACCATTCTAGGTAATGCGAATGCTGCAACCTCACAGTTATCAGATGATGACAAGGCTAAGATATGGCATATGGGATTAGGTCACATGAGCGAGAGGGGGTTGGCAATTTTGAGCAACCAAAAGCTTTTAAAAGGGGAGAAGATTAGTACACTTGATTTTTGTGAGCATTGTGTCCTTGGAAAGCAGAAATGGGTCAGCTTTAGCACGGACAAGCACAAAACGGAAGGGGTACTTAACTACATTCATTCAGATTTATGGGGTCCATCTCAGGTTCCATCCAAGGGTGGAAAGAGGTATCTTCTTACTTTTATGGATGATTTTTCACGCAAGGTTTGGATATACTTCTTAAAGGCTAAAAGTGATGTCTTTGAGAATTTTAAAAACTGGAAGACATTAATTGAAAATCAGTGTGGCAGAAAGATTAAGTGTCTTCGAACAGATAATGGCTTGGAATTTTGCAATGAAGAGTTTGACAACTTCTGCAAGATTCATGGTGTATTGAGACATAGAACTGTTAAGCATACTCCACAATAGAATGGAGTAACTGAAAGGATGACTCTAATGCCAAGGTGCCTAAGGAGTTCACGGCGGAAGCAGTAAATACTGCTTGTTATGTTCTTAATCGTTCTCCAGCGTCGGCGATTGACTTCAAAACTCCAAATGAGGTATGGTCAAGTAAACCGTCTGATTACTTGTACTTAAGAATCTTTGGATGTCCCGCATATTATCATGTAAGTGATGGAAAACTAGAACCTAGAGCTCGAAAGGTTTATTTATGGGATATGCTGAAAGGGTAAAAGGATATAGAATATGGAGTTTAGATCCTCTTAAGTTTGTAATCAGTAGAGATGTTACTTTTGATGAGGCCTCTATGCTTGATCTTGGAAAGACTTCTATTGAGTTTGCAGGACAGGAAGTTCTTACAATAGAAAGGGTAGAGGAAAATGTGAAACTCACCGAGCAGGAGGATCAAGTGACTCAAGTGGAGTCAGATAATGAAAACGCTCACACAGTAGTACCTGAAGGTGAACAATACAGTATAGCTACTGGAAGGGACAAACGAACTCCGAAGCCTAATCCAAAATATTATTCTCAACCTTCGCAAGCTAATCTTGTGGCCTATGCATTAGCTACTGCCGAGGAGGAAATAAAGGATCTGGAACCCTCAAGCTATACAAAAGCTACTATGTGTGGTGAAGCTGATCGATGGCATTTAGCCATAACCGAAGAGATGGAGTCTCTACACAAGAACCAGACATGGGATTTGGTGAGTCTACCAAAGAGGAAGAGTACTGTTGGTTGAAAATGGGTCTTTAGAAAAAAGGATGGCATTCCAGGTGTAGAAGATGCTAAATACAAAGCGAGATTCTTTGCTAAGGGCTTTTGTCAGAAGGAGGGAATCGACTACAATGAGATTTTCTCACCAGTCGTGAAGCATAGCTCAATTCGTTTGTTACTAGCTTGGTTGCCCATTATGACTTGAAGCTTCATCAGCTTGATATCAAGACTGCATTCTTACATAGTGAACTTGAAGAGGTGATCTTCATGAATCAGCCCGAGGTTTCCTTATTAAAGGAAAAGAAGATCAGGTTTGTCAATTAAAGAAATCTTTGTATGGTTTGAAACAGTCCCCACGACAGTGGTACAAGAGATTTGATGCGTTCATGATTACTAAAGGTTTCTCGAGAAGTGCATTTGATAGCTGCGTGTATCACATGACGATGTCTGGTAATTCAAATATTTATTTACTGTTATATGTTGATGATATGCTTATTGCTGCTAATAGTATGACAGAGATAAATGATTTGAAGAAACTGCTAAGTAAGGAGTTTGACATGAAAGATTTAGGTGAAGCTAAGAAAATCCTTGGAATGGAGATTCACAGGAAGAACGGTGAGGTACATCTTTCACAGAAGAAGTATATTGAGAAGGTACTTCAGAGGTTTGGCATGGATAAATGTAAACCCGTTACTTTATCGTTAGCACAATATTTCAGATCGTTAACACAATATTTTAGACTTTCTTCTTTAATGGCACTGCAACCAAAGGAAGAGGAGGAGTACATGTCAAAAGTTCCTTATTTTAGTGGAGTTGGCAGCATTATGTATGCTATGGTTTGCACTCCGCCTGATATTGCTCAAGCAGTGAGTGTGGTAAGTCGATTCATGTCTAATCCGGGTAAGACACATTGGGAAGCAATTAAGTAGATATTGAGATATCTTAAAGGTTCTTCGAATGTTGGTCTAACTTTTTGTAGGATGAGAAATGAAGGCTTCTTGACCCTTGGTTATGTGGCTATATCTTTACTCTTACAGGTAGTGCCATAAGTTGGAAGGCAACTCTCCAGTCTATAGTTGCTTTGACCACAACAGAAGCTGAATATATGGAAGCAGCAGTAAAGGAGGCTATATGGTCGAAAGGTTTGGTGTCAAAATTGAGTAGGGTTCAACATGAACCAACTCTAAAATGTGATAGCCAGAGTGCTATTCACTTGATAAAAAAATCAGAGATTTCATGATCACACCAAACACATTGATATCAGATTCTATTTTATTCGTGATGTTGTTGAACAAGGCACAGTTAAGGTCTTGAAGGTTGACACAAAGAACGACGCATCGGATATGTTGACCAAGGTGGTTCCTCTTGTCAAGTTCAGTCATTGTATGAATTTGGAAGGAGTTCACATCAACTGATGCGTCAGGATGAAGAACGGCATGGATGGGTAGAGCTACGAGTATGTACAAGGTTTTGGTTAGTGTCTCTTGTTTCCTACACAGAGTTATCTCACGTAGGCTTAGAGACATTGGACGGAATGGCGTTTCTATGGAAGCTTGAAATTCATCTCAAGGTGGAGATTGTGAAGTTGAGAAGATATTCAAGCCAATTCCTACTCAAAAAAGGAAAGAAATAAAAGGAAACTTTTTTTCTTTGTTGGTTTTCGAGTGTGATTTGGATTTAGATCCTTTCTAAGAAAGGATTAGACCTAGTAGTATAAATACATGCTAGCTAGGATTTATTAAGAACAAAACATAGAACCTAAGAGTATTCAATCTTGTAACATACTTTCTCCCTTGATATTAACAAAGGTGCCGGCCGTTCTCCGCGGACTAGGATCACATCGATCCGAACCACGTTAATTATTGTATTTTTATCGTTTCCGCGCTAACAATCTTGTATTAAGATTCAGATCAAACAACTCAACAGAAATAGGGAGAGAGGTGAGAGACAGGGAAGAAGAAATACGGAGACATGGGGCGGCTTTAATTTTTCAATTATTTTTATTAAAATTGTCATATCAAGCCAATAAGAATAGATGAATTATTTATTGCCAATAAATACACCAAGTTGTATCTATATGTCAATTTTTCAATCAAAATAGGCATATAATTACAACTTGGTCTATCTATTGGCAAGAAATAAGTCAGCTTTTTTGTAAGATGTGGCCTTCTTTGGCATGTGCCAATTTATTTGGTCACATGTATTTCTTGGAGCCAAAGTTTGATTTATTCTTGGAGAGCAAGTTTGTGTGTGAAGGAGAAAAATTTCCACTTTTTCTCTTTTCACTTACTACTACTTGGAGCCCAAGGATTTGCTACTATAAATGGAAGGTTTCTCTTCCATAGTAGACACACCAATTTAGAAGAACTTAGTTGCGTTTGCCTTCTTCTACAGAGAGTATTTGTAAGAGAGTTGTGTTGGGAAACACTTGTGTGGACCCTTTATTGGAGTGATCTTGTGAGGTTATTCTCTTGGGGGGTTTTGGGATATTAGAGTATTTAATTACTCAAATTTTGTACTCTCTTTTGTTGTTTTGTACTCTCTTTTGTATTCGTTGGTGTTAGTAAATTTGCTCCTCTTTTAGTTGTGGATGTAGGTCAAGTTGACCTAACCACGGTAAATATTTGTCTCCTATTATCCTTGTTATTGTCTTTAATTGACTGCTTTGTCTAATTTCGCACTATCCCGGACTCCCGATCCTAACATTTTTTTATTGGATTGATAGAATAATTTTAATAAAATTATTGGCAAAATAAAAGCAACCTCATCTCCCTGTATCTCTTCTTCCCCATATCTCATCCTCTTCCTATTTTCATCTCTCCATCTTTTTCTCATCGTCTCCCAGTCTCTTTCTCTCTCGGTCACCCCATTCTCATATCCTCTCTCTCTCTCTCTCTCTCTCTCTCTCTCTCCCTCGTCTTTCCTCTCTCATCCTCAATATCCTGCTTAAGTAAAGGAAGAAGATAACGACAAACCCCCAAGAATTCATGGCTGTGAATATGAACTTAAAAAAATGCATGAACACAAGGTTGAATACATCGCTTAAGTTTGAAGAAAGAATTGAAAACACCAGTAAAGACCATTTGAGCTTGCTTTAAATTTTTTCAACCTGTGTAATTGTGATTCGTTTTGATAGGGTGATATTGAATTTTTTTATAACATGTTAAGGAGCTTGAATATCAATTTTGGAGATGATTTGGGATGATTTTCAAATTACAAAGCGAGGTTGATGAAAAATCTATGGATCCCCGTATGTATATCCATGTATAAAACCATTTACACTTGTATTATCGCCTTTATATATCGTGGATATACATAGATTTACATGATATACAACGTGATATACATATGTCATTGTGATAGATTCTAGATTTGAATTTTGACTCAAACCCTATTTAAATCGTTTCCAATCTTCCTCAAATTTTGTAAATAGATTTATCTAGGTATTTTTATTGAATCCTTTATTGAATCCCAAGCTAACCCACTCAACAACAATAACAATATACCCAGTATAATCCTATAAGGTGGGGTCTTGAGAGGGTAGAGTGTACGCAGACCTTACCCAAGGTAGGGAGGTCAAGTTTCCGATAGACCCTCGGCTCAAGAGAAGCTGCCAAGACAACAATAATAATAGACAGTAATAGCAACATCTAATAAGATAAATGCAGTTGAAGAAATAAACAAAGAAATAATCAAGTTATAATAGAGAGCTAAAAAATAAGTGAAAAAACAAAGATAATAATATTCCTAGTACGGAAAAGAAATTCTCGCGGCCCCTTACTAGCCCTCTACCCTGATAGTCGACCTCCACACCCTCCTATCAAGGGTCATGTCCTCGGTAAGCTGAAGGTGCGCCATATCCTGCCAAATCACCTCTCCCTAGGACTTATTTGGCCTACCCCTCCCTCTCCTCAGGCCCACCACTGCCAGCCTCTTACACCTCCTCACTGGCGCATCAGCGTATCTTCTTTGCACATGGCTGAATCATCTCAACCTTCCTTTCCGCATCTTGTCCACCACGGGGGCCACACCCACCTTATCCCGAATCACTTCATTTTGAATCATATCTCTCCTGGTATGCTCGCACATCTATCTCAGAATTCGCATCTCTGCTATATTCATCTTCTGGACATGAGCTTTCTTAATTGGCCAGCACTCCATCCCATATAACATAATCGGTCTAACCACCACTTTGAATAAATTTCCCTTAAGTCTAGGCGGCACCTTCTTGTCGCACAACACACCTTATGCGAGCTTCCATTTCATTCATTCGACTCCAATACGATGAGTGAAATCGTTATCAATCTCACCATTCCTTAGGATGATCGACCCCAGGTACTTGAAACTTTCTTTCTTGGGGATTACTTGAGTATCAAGTCACACGTCCTCATCCTCTACATGTATCACATCACCGAACTTGCGCTCCAAGTACTCAGTCTAAGTCCTGCTAAACCTAAAACCTTTCGACTCTAAGGTCTGTCTCCAAACCTCCATCCTTGCGTTAACACCGCTTCGTGTCTCGTCAATCAACATAATGTCATCTGCAAATAACATACACCATGTCACCTCTCCTTGAATGTGATGCGTCAGTACGTCCATCGCCAAAGCAAACAAAAATGGGCTAAGAGCAGATCCCTGATGTAGACCCATCATGACTGGAAAGTATTCTGAGTCATCTCCAACTTTCCTCACATAGGTCTTGGCTCCATCATACATGTCCTTAATCACTCCAATGTATGCTACAGGAACACCTCTAGCTTCCAGACATCTCCATAGGACCTCCCTCGGGACTTTATCGTATGCCTTTTCTAGGTCAACGAACACCATGTGTAAGTCTCTCTTCTTCTCTCTATACTGCTCCACCAGCCTCCTCACAAAGTGAATGGCTTCTGTAGTCAAACAACCCGTTATGAATCTGAACTGGTTCTCCGAAATAGACACTATCTTCCTCATCCTAGCTTCCACCACTCTCTCCCAAACTTTAATTGTATGACTCAATAGCTTGATACCCCTATAGTTGTTGCAATTTTGGATATCCCCCTTCTTCTACAACGGGATCATGATGCTCCATTTCCACTCTTCAGGAATCTTGGACGTCCTAAATATAGCATTCAACAACCATGTAAGCCACTCCAAGCCTTCTCTATCCGCATTCTTCTAAAATTCTACCGGAATTTCATCTGGCCCTGTTACTCTTCCCCAGCTCATCTTACGCATAACCCCTTCGACCTCCTCAACCTTGACCCGCCGATAGTACCCAAAATTGCGACGACTCTCAGAGTGCTGCAATTCGCCTAGTACGATGTTTTGATCCCCCTCTTCGTTCAATAGTTTATGAAAGTACGTCTACCATCTTCGTCTAATAAGGGCATCTTCTACCAAAACTTCTCCTTCCTTGTCTTTGATACAATTCACTTAGTCCAGGTCATGAGCCTTCCTCTTATTCGATTTGGCTAGCCTGTACAGCTTTTTATCCCCGAATTTTTCCCCAATTTCGCCATGTAAACGTCCAAACGCAGCAGTCTTAGCCGCCTTAACCGCTAACTTCACCTCCTTCACTGCCTTCTTATAATGCCTCCTATTAGTCATCTTCTCTTCCTCGTCTATGCTCTCTACTAGCTTTAAATACGCTGCTTTCTTAGCTCCCACATTACCTTGGACCTCTCCGTTCCACCGCCAGTCCCCTTTGCGTCTTCTAGAGTAACCCTTCGAGACCCCCAACACTCCTCTTGCCGCTTCCCTGATGTTAGATGTCGTCGTGGTCCATATACTACTCCTGTCCCTGCTACTCCTCCAGGCTCCCAACGCCCTCAACCACTCACCCAACTCCTAGGCATTGTCCTTGTTCAAAGCACCCCACCTAATCTTAGTTTGACCATACACAACCCTCTTTCTCCTCTTCCTCTTTATCTCTAGATCCATAACCAAGAGCCTATGCTGGGTCGTGAGGTTCTCGCTCGAGATAACCTTGCAATGCGTGCATAGACCCCTATCACACTTTCGGGAGAGTAGGTACTCAATTTGGATCTTGGCCCTCGTACTCCGAAAGGTGACCAAGTGCTCTTCCCTCTTCTGGAAATTAGAGTTTTCTATCACTAAGTCGAAAGCTCTAGTGAAATCCAATAGTGACGTACCTCCCTCATTCCTATCACCAAACCCGAAGCCTTCATGCACATCTTCATAACCCCTAGCAATCGTTCCTATGTAGCCGTTGAAATCACTTCCAAGAAAAAGCTTCTCTGAGTGCGGAATACCACGCACAACTACGTCCAAATCCTCCCAGAATTGCCTTTTGATCTCCTCATCCTGGTCCGCTTGTGGTGCGTAAGCACTAACCACGTTTAAAGTATGCCTTCCAACTACTATCTTAATAGCCATTAGCCTATAGTTCACCCTTCTGACCCCTACCACCAGATCACGGAGGTCCCTATCGACTAAAATACCAACTTCGTTTTTACCCTTCGCACCTCCTGAGAACCAGAACTTAAACCCATCTACATCCTGGGCCCTATCTCCCACCCATCTAGACTTCTAGACACATGCTATGTTGATCTTCCTCTTCTGGGGAATCTTTGCTAGCTCTATAGACTTCCCCGTCAAAGTCCCTATGTTCCAGGACCCAATTCTTAGCCTAGCGGCTCCCTTTCCGCCCTTACCCCTCCTCCTACCCCCCACCCTCGCCCCAACCGAGGACATGACCTTACTTTACCATCATTTACCGCAGCCACTATAATAAAGATTGAACTAAGGTTGCACTAACACTATACAAGCAAATATTAGAACGAGAAAGAGTAAAATTACAAAGAATAGCTTCGCTAAAATGGCGGAAGACAAACAAAAAAATCGACTAATAATATTAGAGTTTCAGTTACTAGTTCAATTGCGATTTCAAGATTGGTATTTTGGTAAGATCTTGCCATTGATGAACTGAGAGGATTTTTTTTATAGTAGTGGTGAAATTCGATGATTTGAAAGGTGATGGTATAATAGAGGGTCAGAGCAATCAGTCCAACTAGTTGCTGAGTGAATAAATCATAAATATTGCTAAAAATTAGAATCTGTCTATTTGTTGCCATTTTAAGGGCTATAGTTACTAAACCTAATATTTAGATGACGTGCACAGGTAGCAGCTTTTTTGGGCCGCCATTTAATTTGCACCCGAAGTTAATTTTTGTTATTATATAAGTTTAATCACTTCGAGAACAATTTCAGACATACGCGATTTAAGTTGAAAAGTTTGTCTCTGAAGTTTGGCAAACTTCAAACATTTTTGCTTGAAGTGTGGCCTTGTGAAGGCTAAACATTGAACATTTTTGTTTGAAGATTGGTATGACTTTCTAAGGCGAACTTCGGACATTTTTTCTTCTGAAGTTGTAGACTATACAAGGCCAAACTTCACACATTTTTTATTGGAGTTGTGGCCTTTGCAAGGCTTGAGATTAATGGCTTGCCAAGCCAACTTAAGACATTTTGGCTTGAGGTCAGGACATATATTTAGTTGAACTTTAGATATTTTGGCGTGAAGTCCAAATGAACATATTTTTGCTCAGAACCAGCAACTTATTCTTCGTTTTAACAATTAAATACATGATTCAACAACTAATTATTCTACTCAAATAAGCTCAAATTTAAAATATAAATTCCATACAACATAAAAAATAACTCTAGTCATCAAACAACAACAAATCTAACAAATTCATTTTTTTAACAATGGTTGTTTGCCGTTGTTTTCAAGCTTTTCCAACGATATCTATTTGTTTTCAAACTTTTCAACGATCATGAACTTTTTGTTTCTTGTAAAGCGACATAAAACCAATTCCCTGGATCAATGGATTGAAAATATCAAGTAATCTCAAATCCCAAAAAAGAAAAGAACAAGGAGAAGAAGAAGCAGAGCAGCCGTCTGTCTGAAGTTTATTAATACTAAAATAGATTAAAAATATTTTTTTTAAAAGTGAGTACATGTTAAATGGAAGTGCTCAAATAACGAACGCCGTGGAATTTTTACCTAATATTTGGCTAAAATCCCGCCAATAATTATTAACACCGGTATATATATGCTAATGTCCCCTATTAATATCATTTCAAAAAACTTTAGGGAAGCAAGAAAACCCACAACGGTGTGTGTGTATATATATATGCGCTAATGTCCCCTATAAATATCATTTCAAACAACTTTTGGGAAGCAAGAAAACCCATAACAAAATTAAAAGTATTGGTTAAAAATAGGGTAACTTACATAAATAGCTATAGTTTCTGGGCTTCTAACCAACCGTAGCTATCTTTTTCTTAATTACATTTCGTAACTTGTTATATATATTTCGCATGTATTTGACTGTATTCAAATACACAATTTCAAAATACAGTCAACCAAATACAACTATGTTTTACCTGTTTCGTGTGTATTCAGGTATATTCAAATATATAGTTTTAAAATACAGTCAGTCAAATACATATATATATAGATCAGTCGAACAACACGTACAATAAAATATATCTAGTTTGCCCAAAAATACAATCAGCCAAATTCATATACCTTATATTCACACTCAAAAAATGACGAATACACTCAAATAGACTAGATCTGGAGATACAAGAAATAGAACACACTCAGATCTGAGATACAGGAAGGAGAAGCCATGGATTTCGACCAGATATGTGAAAGTTCATCTGGATATTGAGAACATGCACTCACATCTAAGATATAAGAAGGAGAAGAAGTCATGAATTCTGGTCAGATATTCTCCTGTGGCGGCCAGTGATGACGGAAGGAGAGACCCATCGCCGACGGCCAGAGATGACAGAGGAGAGACCCTTAGCCGGCGGCCAGAGATGGCGGAGGGGAGATCTTCGTGCACAAATTCTCTGTTGTCGGCCAAAGATGAGGGAGGGGAGACCCTTCGTTAGCGGCCAGAGATGATAGAGGGGAAAGGAAGACGTCTTCGTGAGTTTTGAAATATGAGCTTATGGATGCTTGAATACAACATAGCTACGAGCAGAGGCGGACCTAGGATTTGAGCGCAACGGGGGCACCATTATCTTTAGTACGCCAATTACTAGCGACAAAGTTAAGCGTGCGACTCTTAAAAAACTTATCGATTACAATAGCAATGTACAAATTTCAATATTATCAAATATAATTAATTTGGTACTAATATAACAAAAGTACATCATCAACTCATGCTTGAACTCGACGCGTTTTCATTTGAAAAATAAAAACAAACCTGACTTTTCAAGACCTTAAGTTGATTGTACAAAATCCCAAATTTAAGAATATGATAAGATTTTAGGGCTTAGTATAAGATAATACAATTTTTAATTAAATCTATAAAGTTAGGTATTCCTCAATCCTTAGTAATTAAATACTATTATATACTTATGTAATAAGTAATCTATATTAATAACTAAAAAAGAAGGGAAAGCTTTAAAGTAAGAGAAGTCCGATCGTTGGCTTGAATTCGATTGCCGGAGAAATTAATGAATATCAAAAATAGATTCGACTATGGGTGACGTTCCTAACTTAGTGATTTGTAAGAAAACTTGATAATGGAAGAAGGGTTGAGAATAGAGAGAGCCAAAGGAGTTTCTTTTTGCTTATTAAGCTGGGAAAAGATCTTTTGGAATTTGGGGCTTTTGGGGAGAGGGATTTAATGAAAAAGGTAAAATGGGAGGGGGACTAAATAATAAAAAGATTAAAAAAAAATCTGCATTAAACGCAGGTTTGTATAGCTACTGCACAAATTTTAAGAAAATAATAATTGTAGGAGCCAAGATTCGAACTCGGGTCACGACTAGTGAGCGTCAACTCGTGGACTCTCCTACCAACTGAACTACTTTAGCAATTGTGTTTGAGGGGTCCTTTTAAAATATATAATAGTTTTTCAAGGTATATAAATATATGTATCTAGGATTTTTTCAGAAGTTACGGGGGGCAAGTGTCCCCCCACTCTTCAAGGTGGGTTCGCCCCTGGCTACGAGGGATAGTTGGAATACACAATATAGCTACGGATTATAGTTTATTTAAAGTGTAGTTATTATATTTAAATACTTTTTATAATTAGCTACAACATGTAAAAATTCCTTAAAAATACGAGATAAGTTTAAAGTGGTTGATTTGTATTATCCTTTAATTTAATAAACTAAACAAAGCAACCATCAAAGTTCCAAAACATAAGCATGTTTTAGCGATGTTTATTTATTTACTATACTATTTAGAAAATAGACCGCAAAGAAAGTCGCACATGGAATGATTCCAACTTGCAGGTGAGTGTACAACTAACTACCACATCCGTATATACCAAGCTGCTTGTGTACGGTGAGAAAAACAACCTATATACAAAGCACCATATCAATTGATAAGTTACTGCTTACGTGTCAATTGCCAGACTTTATCACCAAATAGAATTAGTATTATTATTATTATTATTACTCCGTCCGTTTTATTTTAATTGTCTTATTTTAATTTAACACGAAATTTAAGAAGGTTATTTTTTAATATTATGTGGCCTTAAATTAAAGGCTATATAATATATTACAATATTCTTTAAAGCTTGTGATCTTAAACATGTTATGAATTATTAAAATTTAAAAGTTATTAAATATAAAAAATAATATTTTTAAGAGTAAAACATATAACGAAACGAAATGATTAATTTCTTTAGGGCTCAGAGTGGACAGAAGGATACGTGCCACGGTGCCAATTGAACCGATTGTGAGGGAGACTATAAAACTTAGTTAATTAATTACTTAATTTTGAAAAGATTAAGAAAAAACTTGCTCCCACTTAAAGGTTATATTGCTATATTAGTTTTTAGCTCTCTCAAAAATGTTATCCAGTTATCTTACATGTAAACTTTGCTATTTACTATGTTTTGAATATTATTCCCCTATCATCACAAAACTTATATTTTTCATAACAAGTAACAAGTATCTTTAATTATAAGCCGCTTTCTTTTAAACAAATATAGTTTCACCTTTACTCTTAAATTTATGCTTATTTAAAAATAAGATAGTTATACTGGGATTCATGAAATACATACTATTGAGCTCAGTATTCGTACATTCAAAACAGAAAAAGAGTATATCTGTTAATTATGTTTTTTTTAGAAATATGAACTACTATTGTATACCAAGTAAGCCAATTGTTAAAATGATTAATGAAGATTTGAGACTCAATCTTGTGGTTGGATCACCGGGGATAAGTTTCACGACCATTAGAAAATGTCCCATTACTACTTTTGGTTGTTAGTTCAAGATTTTATTTAATCATTTGTCAAGATGTTGCCGTATACATTACTTTATTTTCTCTCAATAGATTTATACGCAGTATTATTCTCACATATTTTTATATCAATAATATTTTTGTATTTTACAGTTTTACGTATGTGTGTTGCTAGAGCATCCAGCACTTGATTTTTCTTTTTATAGTTGTTGCATCTTTTTGTAATCGTGATGTCAGCTACGACTCACATAGTTCAGAACACGAACAAAAAGCTACAACACAGAAATCAGCAAGAACAAAAATGCAGCTCCTTTTTGCAATGTTTCTGGATTCAACTCAAGAAGACAGCAACATAACCGAAGAGGAGTTGAATTTTTGGTCTTCACCGATGTTAGGAGCGAAAGAGGCGGACATTGTAGATCGAGTTTCCAAATACGATTTGTTTTCTTTAGTTTCCTTTTTTGTTCTTTCCTTTTCGTTCTGGACCCCATTTTGGGCCTTTTGACCCACATTGGGCTTGGACAATTTCTGCATTTTGATTTGATCAAAGAAAGGTAAAATTAACAAAATGACTACCTTTTGGTAGTTTCCTATAATTTATAGCTATCTTTTAAAAATTACCATTTGTAGCTATGTTTTCCCAAATTAAAGTATTGTTCGGATGTATTTGATGCTTATAAATACATAGTAACACAGTAAAAAATAAAACATATCCCTTGATTTAAGGCCATAACGGTGGGATCAATTAATTAGCTATTAATTGGTATTTTTTACCATACCCTTCCACAAAATCAGATTTTAGCTTACCTTTCCATAGCCATTTTCTATTCCTCCATCCAATCTTCAACATTCAAAAATAAAAAATTCAAAATTTGAAAACATTCAACAGCCAATATATTTGAAGTTTTCAATATTAATTTCGTTCTTGATTTACCCATGTATTTGATAACATAACCAATGTATTTGAAGTTTCCAATCAAACCCCATATATTTTATATAAATCTCATGTATTTGTGTGAGTAACAATTTGCATCACCCATGTATTTTAGCGGTAATGCATTTGAAGTTTTCAATATTGATTTCATTTTGATTTACACATGTATTTGGTAGCATAACCAATGTATTTGAAGTTACCAATCAAACCCCATGTATTTTTATATTAAATCTCATGTATTTGTGTGAGTAACAATTTGCATCACACATGTATTTGATGGATTAATTTGAACAAAATACACAAATATATAGAAAACTTACAATGTATTTTCGTCACTCATGTATTTGAAATTAGATGAACTAATGGAATTAATTTGAACAAAATACACAAAAATATAGAAAAACTTACATAAATACACCACCAACCACAACAATTGGTACCTATATCATAGAACATACACAAATACATATATTTTTCATCTTCTCAAAACCCTAAAAAACCCTAGACCACCAAAAAAACCCTAGCCACAGATCAAATGCAACTCGGTCCAAATTTATGGGCACTGGTCCACAGCCCAAAAGTCTTGGCATTTACAGCTACAACTTGCCGACAATGGGACATAAGCCCACAACCATAATGAATGATCATTCACATAAAAATGAAAATGGAAAGGTTAATTACTTTCTTATGTTTAATTTGTCCACAAAGCTTGAAATTATGGAAACCAAAAAAATTTTGAGAGAGGGGCGGCTGCCACCCGTGGTGGTGGTGGTGGTTGATAGAAGGAGAGAGAGAATTTTTTAGGGATTTGAGAAATGAAAAATCTGAAATGGTAATGTTATCAAGTGATTAATATTGTTACCATTAAAAGGGGATATGGGATTGGGAGTGCTAAATTTTAGGTGTATTTGTGCACCAGTAACTTTTGTGTAGCTATATTAGTTAAATTCAAAAAGTATTTAGTTATTATTAGTAATTAAAACAAAAGGTAGTTGATATCACTAATTATGTACTAAAAGTAGCTATAACACGTAATTTTTCCTCAAAGAAAAGGCCCTATGGGCGAAATTTTTTTTTTTTTTTTTTTTTTTTAAATGTGGAAATAACCCCCATATATATAGCCCACACATCTAGTTTGCAGCCAATGTAGCCCACTGTATCATTGGTGTATAGATAATGTATATATACGGCCCACACATCTAGTTTGCAGCCGATGTAGCCCACTGTATCATCGATGTATATATATATTACAAACACTCTCTCTCTCTCTCTCTCTCTCTCTCTCTCTCTCTATATATATATATATATATATATATATATATATATATATATATATATATATATATATATATATATATAATGCATATGCTTTGTATGACCGTGCATAAATAGTGTATAAACAACGTATCCACACTGTTATACAAAAAATCAAAGCTGACCCAGAAGCCTTCTTCATCAATTTTTCAACGGTTCGAACCAGTTTCAATCGCCACCAAATGAAGAAAGTATTGTGATCATATATAGACTCCTAGTTCGTGAATAACATGTCAATCCAATCAGCAAAACCATTACTAATTGGCAGTAACAATCTTGCCATATTAACAAAAATTAAAAAGAAATGGAAGTAGTGTCCTCGTGCTCTGTTTGTTCCTCTAACAAAGTCGTAGCTGCAAAACCCTAGGCCACGAAGGAAAATCGAGAATCGAACCGAAGTAAAGCAAAAACCAAAGTCGAAGCCGAAGTTTGTTGTGCTCTTTTTCTTTAATCAAATGCAGAGTTTAATCCTTATTTTAGTTACCTTTATTGATTCGTTATTAATGTAAGTGTTAGGCAACGAATCAATTATGAATTTATACAAGTTTCTAGAGATATTCAGTGTTATGTATATTCCTAATTCTACATATAGAGGAAGGGCGACGCTTCGGAGATCAACAGGGCTACAACACATTTGTGATAGGAATTATACCATACGTAGAGGAGCAAGAAGTCGAAGTTTAAATATGGATGTATACGGGTAAAACTGAGGATAATGGTATCCTCGGTTTCCCGACATGGGGGTTAAGTTCATGACGATCATTCTTTGGGTCGAACTTGTTATAGCCCGTATTTCGTACGTTCGGATATTGTGAGGCAATGGTGAAAAGTTAAGGACAAGACTATGTTCTAAAATAATTTTAATGAACGAGTTGGTTATGAATATTATTTATGAATATTATTGGACGGAAATATTAAGAAAGGCTAGGGGCAAGAAGAGAAATTCGCAAAATGGGCCGTGGAAATAATGCGGAAGGTCAGGGACAAAATGGTAATATTGAGAAAAGTCGAGGGCAAAATGGTCATTTCACGAGTAATCAAGAAATCTCTTGGAAAAGGCCATGTGGCCGAAAAAAGAGGGGAAAAGAGACAAAGAAAGGATTAGTCATCTTTTGGAAATTTGAAGAAAATAAAAGAAAAGTCAAGAAAAGAAAAGAAAATTCTAGAAAAAAAAGAAGAATGAAGGGAGGGGCATGTGCCCCTCACATGCTTGCAAGGTCATATATATAAATATATGTGGTCATCTTTTAGTTGAGGAGAGTGGAAGAGAAAGAAAGAACAAGCAAAAAAAAAAAAAAAAAGAAAGAAGAAGAGAAGGGAGAGGGGTTCGGCCAAACATGGCCTAGGGAGAGTGAAGGAGAAAAATTATTTTTCCTTAGTATTCCAAGCAAATGAAACGTCCTCTACAACATGGAAGATTCATTGGAACAAGAAAATCATTCATGTGTACAAGTTCATGATCTTAAGCTAAGTGGAAAGTTGAAGAGAAAAAGGTAAGAACCAATTTTCTTTTAAGTGTTATGAATGTTTGGTTGAAGAAATGGATGAAACATATGAAAATATGTGTGTTGCATGTTGGCCGTTAATATATGTGTTATGTTGAAGTGAAGTGATGAATTAATATTATTTAGTAATTTGATTGTTGAGTTATGGATGTTGGTTGTAGCCGTGAATTGTGTTGCATGGATTGGTCGTGGTGTTGTGTTGTGTTGCATGGAAAGAAATGAATAAATTTCATGAAATCTTATGTTGTTGGAATGTATAGAGATGGAGGGAAATGCATGAAAATGTGTAGGAAATTGTTGTAACCGAATAGTAGGCGATTTGGTAAGTTAAGGTAAAGTGATGTAAATTGACATTTTAGTTGTTGTCGTTATGGATCATGTAATGTAGAATGAAGGTTGTGGTTAAAGCTAGCGTACATGAATGACAATGAGACGTATGGTTGTTGTTGAAATAGAAGATTTCGGATGAAGAAGTGTGTTGATTAAGTTGTTGGAAGATTATGTGAATTGAATTGAATTGGATATTGAAGTGTTGCTAGAATAATTGTTGGTATTGTTGATAGTTTGGCCGGGTTGAATTCCGGATTGTTGTTGATTTAAATTGGCGAGTAGATTCTCGGGGGTGGTATATTTACGGGGAGATCTTTGCCGAAATTTCGGCTAAGTAGACCATAAGTAAATATACTTGAAAGGTTAAGACAAGTATATGTTGATGAATCTAACGATAGTGTCGATCTTCTTGAATGTAGACTAACAAGTTGGACGAACAAGCGTGGCTAGTAAGGCGCGGCGCAGGTATGTTAAGACTCGTCCCTTTTTCTTTCTATGGCATGAATCATACATGAAATGTGTTAAATGTTTATATAACGTCCCTATTTTCAAAAGATAGGCACTGTGAGTTCCAAAGAATGATTTTCTTTTCTTAAGGTTTACAAATGTTTTCAAAAATATTCATTTTTCTCCAAAATCTAAGTTTTATGTTTTTGATAGTTTTTACGACTAAAACGACGACTATGGTTTTATGGTGACGATGAAGATGCCCGATATGAAGAAACGTCTATGATGAATATGTTCCTGCCATGAATACGACGATATGAAATGTTAAGCTATTTTTGGATAATGACTATTTTAAAGGATTCAAAGTATATGAAATGATATGTTATGACCCTGTTTTATGTTTTCCCGTGATGCTAGCCTTGATTGATAGTCTCGCCTTATAATTGTCCCTTCAAGGTGAGACAAAGCGCCCATGATTATTCCATAAAGTAATCGGAGGTTACCGACCTTACGTCACTCCGACTGATACATGACCTTTCTTTGGGCTCTCGCATGCTTACATGATATATGCACGGATATATGTATAAGTACACGTATATGTATATGTATATGGGGAAGATGGGGAAAGGGAGGGGCGGTATAGGCGCGCGGCCACCGATCGGTTGGAGAATGATATGATATCGTCCGGACGCGGGATGCCCCGGACGCGGGACAAGTGGTTAAATGGATCGGAGCCGACGCCTCGGCAATATGGTATGCTCTATTTTCTTTATATATGAAAATGAGATGTTTTCAAAGAAAGAATACGTACATGTATATACAAATGGATCGGGGCCGCACGTTCGCGGCAAAGAATATATGGATCGGCCGCACGTTCGCCGGCAAAGATAGTATATGGATCGGGCTGCACGTTCCGCAGCATTAAGCATGCATGATTCCGCCTTAAGAGGCACTCATACTTACAGGTTACACATTTATACATGACATGCTCCATATGTACAGTATACTCTCTTACATGACATGCTCTACTTTTCATACCATGTTATCGTTCATGCCTTACATACTCGTAAGACATTGCTTGTACTCGACCCCTCTTCTTCGGGGGTGCGTTTCCATGCCGCGGTACACCTGACGGATAGAAGCCGGGCGTATGATGTCCCAAATAAGTTGGCAACTCCAATCATTGCGGAGTGTCGCCGAGTCGGCCGTGCTATGTTATGGTGTCTTGTCCGGTTAGAGACTTTGCAGTCATAGTCGTGGGTTCGGGAGTCAATCTGTACTATGATACAAGTTTTGTACAGTTACATATTTTATTTGATTTAAAAGCAGCAATCCTATTATGTATACTTGACGTAGAGATTCAAAAAAAAAATTTAGTACGTAGTAAGAGTCAGTGGGTTCGCTCGGCTCCGGTTACGGGGTCGGGTGCCCATCACACCTTAGTGAGATCGGGGTGTGACAGAACTAGTCCCAGTCAGGTCTAATGTCGGGCATCGGGTTGGAGCCAGACCGACCACGCCTGGTCCCGGGTCGTTGAGTTCGGTTGGAGTTAGATACCGAGACACGAAAAGAAGGCGGTTAATCACGATGAGTAAGGGATCGAAATATCCGCCATCAGCTGGATATTTCGGCACCAATCTCGCCCATCAGTTACTAGAAGATTATGTGCCTTATTTAGATTTGTACTAGGGTTAGGACTCCTCCACTATATAAAGAGGAGGCCCCCTTTACTTTGCTCAGTTCTTTTACACACGCACAAATCCAAAAAGCAATACAATTGTTAGCAAGTGTTCATTAAGTGTTCATTCATCTTTCTAAGTGTTCCGTCATTGTTCATTGTTCATTATACAACCACTGTGGCACAACCTCGGTTCCCGGAACCCGAGGCCAATCGTTACTTTACTGTGGTTTGATCACTAATATTTGCATTTACTTCATTGTTTATCGCTTAATAGTCATTCGTGTTAAATCAAACCGTCTATCCTTTGCACCACGTACAAATTTAATTGTTATCCATTTTAAGGGTAAATAGTTTGGTGCCCACCATGGGGCATAGGATAATAGTGGTGGTTTAATACGGATTTTTAAATAACACTCGATATTTTACACTTGTTCTTTGGAGTTTGATTTCAGATCCAACATGTCAAACTCTCACTCTGTCAATTTTCATGCTGAACCGAGCCACTACGAGGAAAACGACAATGGGGAACCCAACAACAACGGGCCCCGCTTGATCCAAATCAAACCGGGTCATCAGTAGGAGATGTGTCGTAGATGGGAATAACAGAGCCACGTTGCAACAGCTCCGGAACCAGTTGGGCATGGCTATGGCACAATTGCAGGCCCAACAAGCGGTTATAGCACAACTGCAAAATCAAAATCAAGCACCCAATGCTGCCCTATCTGAACAGACCGAGAAAACTGCCCCAAAGAAGGAAAGGCACGTTGCTAGAAACAACGGGAACGACCTCGTACAAAACGTCGAACTAATAAGGATGCTCGAAGAACTGACAAAACGGGTAGAGTCCGGGGAAAAGAAGATAGAGGCAAATGACAAAAAGGTGGAAAACTATAACGCGAGGGTCGATCAAATTCTCGGGGCACCCCCGGTATTAAAGGGACGGGACTCGAAGAAGTTCGTTCAAATGCCTTTCTCACCGAATACCAAAGCCGATCCCAAAAAGGTTTCGCATGCCCGACATCCCGAAGTATAACGGGACCACTAACCCAAAAGAGCACGTGACCGCATACACATGTGCTATTAAAGGCAACGACCTCGCAGAAGACGAGAGGGAGTCAGTGCTACTTAAAAAAATTCATGGAAACCCTGTCAAAGGTAGCAATGATATGGTATCATAATTTACCCAAGCATTCAATTGACTCGTTTGCTATGCTTGTAGATGCCTTTGTCAAAGTTCATGCTGGAGCCATTAAGGTTGAAACGAGGAAATAGGACTTGTTCAACATCAAACAACGAGACGATGAAACCCTCCGTGAGTTTGTTACTCGATTTCAAATAGAACGTATGGATCTGCCACCTGTTCAAGATGATTGGGCCGTTCAAGCTTTTACCCAGGGGCTCAACCCAAGAAGCTCTATCACATCTTTGGAATTGAAGCAAAATCTGGTAGGATACCCGAAAATCGCTTGGGCCAATGTGCACAATAGGTATCAATCGAAGATTAGGGTCGAGGATGATAAGATTTTCAGGACTGCATCAGGGTCGTGGCGTTCCAGCAAAAGGAACGATCGATCAAGGAGAATGACGGATCGAGAACCAAGATCATCACATGACAGGTATCAGCCTTATCCACCTGATTGAAGGAGTAATATGCACAACGGTGAATCAGGCAAAAATGATAGAAGGAATGATCGCGGCCCGAGTAATCGAGGATTAATGAACAGGAATGCGATCGACAGACCATCGGGAAATAAAGAAGCCCCGAGATTGTCCGAGTATAATTTCTGTGTCGATATGGCGACCATAGCAGCACCCAAGGCCAATCCAATCCAACCCGAAAAAATGAGATAAGAACCTGATTTGCAAGTACCATCACACCCACGGTCATCGAACCGAAGATTGTCGACAATTAAGAGAGGAGGTCGCTCGTTTGTTTAACCTAGGTCACCTTCGAGAATTGCTAAGTGAACAGGCCAAAGCTCATTTCAAGAACGTGGATGCCAATAAGCAAGATAAACAGGAAGAGCCTCACCAGGTGATCCACATGATTATGGGAGGAGCGAACATTCCCCAAGAGCTGGTAACGAAGTGTACCAAAGTTTTCATAA
>NC_081350.1:63253952-63392962 GCF_029784015.1 Lycium ferocissimum
GTGGTTTCTTTTTAATTTTTAAGAAAAAAGGGAGATTTGGGGAATTCGATAAGGAAAAAAAAGTTTAAAAAAAAAAAAGGGGGAAAGAAAAAAAGAAAAAAAATTCAAAAGGCAAAGGAGAAAAACAAAGAAAGACTTTCAATCGAAAAACAGCAAATGAAAAGGTTGGCAAAGTTGGTTTTCTTCTACACAATGTAAGCAACAAAGAAAACGGTTGAAATCAACAAAGAAATATGAGATGAAGATGATTAGAAGTGGAGAAGAAGAGGGTGAAGGAAGTAAAATGGAGAAATGAGAGGGTGGAAGGCCTCACGGGAACCGAGACGGTTGTGGTCCTGTACCCAACTGTGGGATGCCACGTGTCCCACAATTAATGAAGACGTGATTTAAAACGACGTGCGTTACGACGGTTACTAAAGTTGGCCGTTCGGGTGAGACACGTGGCTCGATGTATGCAAGGACGGAAGTAACCGTCCCGCCAAATTGAAAAGATAAGAACGGCTTATGGAACCACCTTTCGTGACTCATCCACTTCCCGTTACTCCGGTAAAAACTACGGTCCCGTAAAAGTGGGGACTATCTCAGATACGATAAAAATTGGATATTTGCAAGATCGATGGACCGGGGGGCCGGAGATAAAATGAGATGCATGGTCACCGAGTCCGCCCTTAGCTTGAATCGCACCACGGCGCCCGACCTGGGAAAGCGAAGCAAACCCGTTGTCCGACATCTCCGACCGGGGGGCCCGGCATCATAGCGTCCGATTTCTCCATGATCGAGTGCTGATCGTGGCCGTTAGTCCGGGTTTCTCCATGACCGATAATCGTGGCCGTTGGTCCGGTTTCGCGTGACCGAGTTGATCGTGGCCGCCGGTCCTGCTTAACCGCTTATAAAATCGCCACGCGTCAACACGTTCATCACATTGTACCGACGACCGTACGGGTGTCAGACCGTACAACCCAACCTTATCCTTTTAGGGCTTAATTTATTCTAAAAGGGCTTTATGTTGTATAGAAGGTACATAAGGCAAAACTATTAATAGGGGGGCATTTCCCTACTTTGAAGGGTTGGCTTCTTAAGATCTAGAATATTGTAATAGCAAAAAATACATTAAAGCTTTGTTTTTCTTTCTCTTCGATCCGAATCCGTGAAGTTATAATTATTTCAATAACATATTAGCTCTAATCAACAACATTTACATCTCGTCAAGTTGTCAAAATATACATACATATACATATCTCTTATCTTTACATAGAATTCTCATACGTTCATATTAGCCCATAATAGATTAAAGTTCATCCACATATCCTATACCTCACTTACAAATTCAATTGATTACCTAAATTTGGGGTAAACACTCGTGAAGTGAAATTTCACATCGATGTGTTTCCTCCTCCCGTGTAAACTGGATTTTTAGAAAGCTTGATCGTTGAACCATTGTCACAGTGAATTAGAGTTGGCTTTTGCGGAAGAAGACATAGTTCAGCTAGAATGTTCTTCAACCAGATTGCTTGAGTAGCACACAGAGTTGCTGCCACAAATTCCGCTTCTGTGGTTGAAAAAGTAACAATTAGTTGCTTCTTGGAACACCATGAAATAGCACCTGATCCAAACATAAAAACATAACTGGATGTGCTTTTCCTATCATCTTTATCTCCAGCAAAATCGTTGTCTGTGAAGCCGATTAAATCTGACTTTCCTCCTTTCTTGTACAAAATGCCTAGATCATCAGTACCTTGCAAATACCTGAAGATTCTTTTAGCGGCCAACAAGTGAGTCTCTTTTGGATTTTCCATGTACCTGCTTATAAGACTAACATAGTACTTTATATGAGGTCTAGTGGCTATTAAATACATTAAACTTCCCACGATTTGCTTGTAGAAAGTGCTATCAATTCTGTTTCCTGTAGGATTTTTTTCAAGCTTCAGCCCCATCTCTACTAGTGTGGTGACATAATTACAATTTGACATTCCAAACCTCCTTAAAATTTCCTGGACATATTTCTTTTGTGAAATAAAAATTCCACTGGAAGATTGCTTCACTTCAATGCCCAGCAAATAATGCATCAAACCAAGATCCGACATATTAAACTCAATCATCATCGATAGCTTAAAATTTTCAAGCAATATATGATCATTCCCAGTATAGATTAAATCATCTACATATAAGCATACAATGACAAGCTTTTCATCTTCAATTTTAGTATAAAAAGTATGCTCGTAAAGGTATTTTCTCAAACCCGCCATAGTGAAATAAGCATCAATGTGACTATACCAAGCTCGTGGAGCTTGTTTTAGTCCATATAATGCTTTTCTCAATTTATAAACTTTATGTTCGCTGCCATGCTTAATATAACCGGGGGGTTGATCGACATATACCTGCTCTTGCAGTTCTCCATGTAGGAAGGCTGATTTCATGTCCAATTGATAAATTGGCCAGTCATTTTGGGCTGCCAATGCCACTACCAACCTGATAGTATCAAGTCTCACTACTGGAGCAAAGACCTATTTGTAATCCACGCCAAACTCTTGCTTATATCCTTTTGCCACCAAACGCGCCTTGTACTTATCAACTTCACTGATCTCATCGAGTTTGGCTTTATAAACCCATTTAACTACAATTGACTTTTTCCCTTTTGGTAGATCAGTAAGCTCCCAAGTGTTATTTTTTTCGATTGCTGAAATCTCAACATCCATTGCCTCCTTCCATATTGTTTCTTAGACAACACTTTCACAATTTATTGGGTCACAATCTGCAAACAATGCATAATGAGAAATCGTTTTATCATCAACATTAACACCGGTTACCTCATAATCTTCCATCCATGTAGGTCTTTTTCGAGTACATCAAAGTGACTGAGCTGCTGAATCAGTTTCTTCCAAAGCTGCTAGAAAGTTTTCAGCAGCTGTTAGAGTTGAATTCTCTGAAGTTTCAGGCATTGCAGCTACTGCTTCCGCTTCATTATCAACTAGAATTGGAGTAGATTACTGTATACTCCAATCCCAAGTGCTTGCTTTATCAAAAATAACATCTTGGCTAGTCACAACCTTCTTTGTCAATGGATTGAACAGCTTGTGCGCTTTTGATGCGTCGCTAACACCAAGAAAAACACAGTTCTCGCCTCTATCATCAAGCTTCTTTATTTTTGCATCAGGGATATGTGCATAAGCAATGCACCCAAAATTTTTGAAGTGGTTTACAGCCGGTTTTCTTCCGGTCCAAGCTTCCTGGGGTGTCACATCTCGAAGAGGAAAAGTGGGACTTCTGTTCAAGATGTGGATGCTCCAATTCACTTCTTCCGGCCAAAATTCCTTCGGAACTCTTCCTTGATTCAGCAAGCTTCGAACCATATTGAGAATGGTTCTGTTCTTCCTCTCCGCCACACCGTTTTGTTACGGTGTATATGCTGTGAGCTCTTTTCGAATGCCACGAGTCTCACAAAATTCATCAAATACTTTAGAGCAATATTCTCCTCCGCGATCTGTCCGAAGGCTCTTAATGGTCCTTCCAGTCTCATTCTCCATATGAGCTTTGAAGCTTTAAATACATTAAAAGCCTCTGATTTTTCCTGTAGAATATACACCCAAGTCTTCCTGGAATAATCATCAATAAAGGTAATAAAATACCTTTTGCCTCCATTAGATATTGGTGTTATTGGGCCACAAATGTCAGAGTGAACCAACTCCAACATCTCATTTGCTCGCCATGACTGGCCTTTCGGGAACTGAGATCGGTGTTGTTTGCCAACAACACATTCTTCACAAACTTGGGAAGGAACAACAATTTCAGGAAGGCCCGTCACCATATTCTTCTTTTGAAGGATCTTCAAACCACTGAAGTTCAAGTGGCCATATCGAAAATGCCATAACGGGTCTTTTATTTCCGCCATAAAGTAAGGTTGAACATTTTAAATCTTCAAAGGGAATACCCTGTTTCGACTCATTTTCACAATAGCAATAACTCCTCTGGAAGGATCAGAAATTTCACAACCATCATTCCTAAAGGTAAAAACATATCCTTTTTCTAGCAATTGACCAACACTCAACAAATTGCTTTTCAAAGCCGGAACATAGAACCCATTAGATATGGTCTCGACACACTATTCTTGGTTCTAATATTAATATCACCCTTTCTCGTAACATTCACAGTGGAGAGATCACCAAAACTAGTTGTCAAATGGAAGCTTTTATTTAAATAAGTAAAAAAAGACTTACTTCCAGTCATGTGGTTACTGCAGCCGGTATCCACATACCACCAAATAGCTTGCTCCTCAAGCTCGTTTTCAGCGTGAACTGCCATTAACAAGGTTTCTCCTTCCTTGTTTTCAGCAAAATTTGATTTTTCTTCTTTTTTGTTAGGCAGCCTAGTATAACATTCAGAACGATAATGACCAAATTTATGACAACGATAACATTCTACCTTGGATTTGTCAAAATCCCTTTCTTTGCCTTTGTCGTGGTCATCATTGGCTCTAAAGTTTCTGCTGCCATCTTTGTTGCTTCCCTCTCTATTTCCTCGATCTCCTCACCCTCTTTCTCTACCTCTACCTCTACCCCTTCCTCTAGAATTGGAAGAAATAAAAGTAGAAGCCTTCAAGGTCTGCTCTTCAGAAGTTGAACTGCGGTTCATCTTCTGCTCATGCACCAACAAAGAGCTTTGCAATTCGTCAAGAGACAAAGCATCTAGTCTTTTGACTCCTCAATAGAGCAAACAACATAATCATATTTCGGTGCCCAGGAACGCAGTATCTTTTCAATGATTGTGACATCGTTCATTTTGTCACCATGGAATCGCATCTTGTTGCTTATCTCCATGGTTCTTGCACAGTAGCTGGTGACAGATTCTCCTTCCTTCATCTGCAAAGTTTCGGTTGCCTCATGGCTTGAAGCTGTGCTCGCTTCACTCTTGTCGAGCCTTGATACTTCTTCTTCATGGAATCCCATATATCCTTGGAAGTTTCTATGCAAAGAATAGTTTCCAAGATAGGACGTTCAATGGCCTGAAAGAGATATTTTTTTGCCTTCAAATCTTTCAGCTTTCTTGCTTCGAACTCCGCCTTTTGAGCATTCGTCAAAGTTTCGCCTTCCGCCGGATCGCCGATGCCCTCCTCGACAATTAGCCAATACTCCTTTGATCGTGAGAAATTCTCTATCAACATACTCCAATGGCCATAATGACCATCAAAATGAGGAATGGCTGCTTGTACGAAGTTGCTCTCTGAAGCCATAGATGAAGAATGAATTTCTGGGTAAACTCTCCCTCACAGGTGTTTCTCTCTTTTCTGGATCAAACTTGGCTCTAATACCACTGACAATATTTTGCAGATTGAACAAACTCAAACTGGTATGAAATAGACAAGTGAAAACATACCAGAAGAAAAATAAAGTACTGCAATAGTGATATGTTTAATAGCAACAAGGGGAAGCCGTTATATAGGCTTTTCAGAGACTTTGGGACTGCGCATAAAACCCACAAACCCATGACTAAGCGAACACTAACTAAGACTCCTAATAGACACCATTATCTCAACTAAACCACTCGTCACACATCCTAATAACTAGGAGCTGAACAAGTCGATTAAATAAGAGACCAAACAAAACATTAAATAAATGACTCCTAAATAAAAGGATAATTCCAACAGCAATTTGGTCAAAAAAGTCATCAATGTCATGAGGTGATACTTGTTTTTATGGTGATCACCTCATTCAGCTGTCTATAATCAATGTACGTGCACATTGTCAAATCTTTTTTCTTCTCTAACAAAATAGGAACACTTCAAGACGAGACACTCGGTCTGATGAAGCACTTTTTAAGAAGTTTGGTAACTGTTTCTTTAGCTCCTTCAACTCCACAAGAGCTATCATATACGGCGGAATAGAAATGAGTTGTGTACCCGATACCAAGTCAATACCGAAATAAATGCCACAGTCATATGGGATCGTGGTGGGAGTCTCCGCGATAGTATACGAAGGAAAGTAAGATAGGCCAAAACATCTTTTACCCACCATATGTTTTGCCTTTAAAAAACAATCACCTTACTCAAAAATAAGCTACACCCTTTTCTCCACACAATACTTATGCAAACCGTAAGGGATGAAGTACCAAGTCAGGGACTTCGGAGGGATGGATCCAAATCCACACACGCACATAAGTTCATATCAATTATCCACAGACTTAACAGACCCCCAAATTACAATAGTGTGATTAGACTCTCATTAGTTTCCATAACTTGGTATATACCAGAAACCAGACTCGCACATTCTTCAATATCCCCTTCACAGCTCCACACTAATAACATTTTATAAAGCAAGGAGCAGTAATGAAATGACACAATGCATGTCAAATTCAAGTCAATAAGTGAGATTTTAACATATACAAAGATGAATAATGCATTTCTAGCATATAAATAAGCCTAAGTCATCAACAAGCTGCATATATGGCAAGCAACTCGGAATATTTAACCTTGAAGCCAGCCCATTAACCACTCGGTAATCGCCTCGTCACTCCCTATATACACGATCCCCACACTTTACAACTAGAATATCATTAGTTTGGGAAAATGTTCCTATTGAGGTCAAGGTCTTAACTTACCTCGGTCAGAGTATGCTTTCAATTGTTTGGAGATATTTTTCACACCCTGTTGCATCCAAGCGGCTCAATTCTAGCCAAAAGAATGCTTAGGAGGATCAAATAATACTATTGAACTTTCATTACTCTCTCAATTTCAATTCGGTTGTCTTACATTCATTTTTAGCTATTTAAAAAAGAACTCCTCTTTTTTTTTTTTTTTTTTTTTTTTTTTTTTTGCAACTCTTTAATTTCAACTTTCCACATGGCATGTTTAAGACTACAAATTAATTAAGGACATTTTGGTACATTCAACATATTTTTAGTTTAAGACCACAAGATTAAAAAGTCTTCTTTACTTTCTTAAACTCTATGACAAGTCAAAACCAGACAAACAAATTAAAAAAAGTGAGTATTTAATATGCGGTCTCTAATTAAGTCAAAGTCAACCAAGACTAAATCCAAAAGTCAGCCCCGAGCCACATAGTTAAACCTCGAAATAAAACACATTTTTGAGTTAACCATAATCCCACGAGTCCAAATCTATAGTTAGATTTCCATTTTGAGATCATTTTCTAGCTCAAATCATCCATTTATCAATTTTAGGGCTCAGTCCAAAAAACTCCAATTTCTTCCTCCGAAGACATATTTTTAAATTACTAATCTTCATTAAAAATATGTATAACCATCATTGGTAAGTGTAAAATCATTAAAATCATTACTTGAAGCTATATGATGAATCCAAGTCAAATTTCCCTCAATTTTGTAGCTAGTTCGTCCAAAAATGGTGATGAAATATCAAAAAAAAATTGAAACTCCACTTTTTTAACTCCAGGTAGTCCTTCGGAATCGCGACACAAGTCTCGTGATTGGGGTTCAACTAGTCCTAGTCTTGCGCAACCGCGAGAAGCCCCTTGCGTCCGTGAAGGCCAAATGGTCTGCACCCTCTGACCTCACCCTATATCTACGCGGCTGCGATACCACCATCGTGATTGGGGAGAATCCTATTAGTTAGCAGCCTTCGCGATCACGAGACATGCTCTGCGATCGTGCACTAGATGACAATTGAAATAATGCAATTGCAAAGTGTTCCAACATGTGCCGAAACATAGTGGGGCCCTGGGGTCTCAATCTGAACCATGGCAACAAGTCCTAGTTGGTATTATTGACTTATACAAGGTCTTAAAACATGAAATTGGGCGTTGGAATCAAACTGAGAGGTTAGGTTGTTACATTTTTCCATCTTAAACAAGCGTTCGTCCTCGAAAGGGTTTCAAATTATATTTGTACTTTCAATCAGTTATGAATATCAGATTTGCATGTACATTTCAGTCTCCGAATAGCCCCTTCGCTCGGATGGTTCTTAAAAAAACAAGGATACTTTTATCCCGGCAAGGACGTCCCTTTTTTCGCCCTTTTTGACAAGATTTTTGGTTTATAAACACAAAAAAAACACCTTTACATTATTAAGTCACAGGAAGCACTTTATTCATTTCATAAATTTACTCGACACGGATTCAAATTAATTAGATTAATGAGTTTTGTATACCAAATGCCTAAAGCAAGCAAAAAAATAAATAAAAATAGAACAACTCAAACTTGGAGGGCTAAAGTGTCACAGAGATGATACTGTATTCTAAAATTAGTCCAGGGACCTCCCGTCTCATTTGCCTTTTCCCATCATGTAAAGAACTCCCCAAAGTACAACTAATCCATTAAAGTTTCTTTAATTTTCTTAATGTTATTCTGGAAATTGACAGTATGAACTAAAATCTTCAAATAACAAACCTACATAATTTCCTACTTGTTTCTTTTTAGTTTTGAAAGTCACTTTTGGCGACTTTGACGATGTGACAGTTGGTAAAGCACATAACAGTGTTCGCCCAAACATTGATGACTGGACACAATTAGTATTCCTTACGTCCTTAATAGTTGTCACGTTCGTTTTTGGACAATTAATTCAATAGTTTCATATTAAAATTTATATATTCAAAAATTATACAATAAAAAAATATAAGTTATAATTCTTCTCATATCAATATGCAGAAATAACATCTTAAAATGATGGTCAAAATTCGCGTAGTTTGACTTTCCACTAGCAAAACATGACAAATATTTTATAGATTATTAATTTATTATAACAGTGATGAACTGATGATGGTGATTAGATGAATAATTATATCATTATCTTCTGAATCTGCGTTCTTAACACCTCAAGATACTCTCAGATTCTGACCAAAAGATGGGGCAAATTAAACTAAATATGAGTAATAAATCTCCACTATTCCCAATTTAATGACATCCATTTTCCAATATTTCAAAACATTTGGCGCTATTTTATTTGTACAATATGATTTATATAAATTTTCTAACATTAAAAAAATTCAAGCTACTTAACTTTTCAACTTTAAAATATGACGCGGTGTTCTATTAGATTAAAAATCCTCAATTCTTATTTTAACATAGTTTTTCTCTATCACTGATGTAATTGTATACGGGTAAAACTGAGGACAAGGATATCCTCGGTTTCCCGACATGGAAATTGAGTTCGGCTGGGGCCAGACCGACCACACCAGGTCTCGGGTTGCTGAGTTCAGTTGGAGCCAGATATCGAGATGCGATGAGAAGGCAGTTAATCGCCATAATGGGGAGACCGAAATATCCGCCACCAGCCGGATATTTCAGCACCGATCTGGCCCATCACTTACTGAAAGATTATGTGCCTTATTTAGACTTGTACTAGGGTTAGGACTCCTCTACTATATAAAGAGGAGGCCCCCCTTCACTTTAAGTGGTTCTTTTTCATACGCACAAATCCAAAAAAGCAATACAATTGTTAGCAAGTGTTCATTCATATTTCTAAGTGTTCCATCATTGTTCATTGTTCGTTATACAACCACTGTAGCATGATCTTGGTTCCCAGAACCCGAGGCCAACCATTACTTTACTGTGGTTTGATCACTTATATTTGCATTTACTTCATTGTTTATCTCTTTATAGTCAGTCGTGTTAAATCAAACCGCATATCCTTTGCACCGTGTACAAATTTAATTGTTATCCATTTTGAGGATAAACAGCTTGGTGCTCACCGTGGGGCCTAGGATAATAGTGGTGGTTTAATATGGATTTTTAATAACACTCGATATTTTACACTTATTTTTTGGAGTTTGATTTCAGATCCAACATGTCACCATATCCCGGGGCACCCTTGGTATTGAAGGGACCGGACTCGAAGAAGTTCGTTCAAATGCCTTTCCCACCGAGTGCGGCGCCAAAGCCACTCATAAAACGGTTCCACATGCCTGACATCTCGAAGTATAATGGGACCACTGACCTAAACAAGCACTTGACCGTATACACATGTGCCATTAAAGGCAACGACCTCGCAGAAGACGAGAGGGAGTCGGTGCTACTTAAAAAATTTAGGGAAACCATGTCAAAAGGAGCAATGATATGGTATCATAGTTTACCCGAGCATTCAATTAACTCATTTGCTATGCTTGCAGATGCCTTTGTCAAAGCTCATGCTGGAGCCATTAAGGTTGAAACGAGAAATCGGACTTGTTCAACGTCAAACAACGGTGACGATGAAACCCTCCGTGAGTTTGTGCCTCGATTTCAAATGGAACGTACGGATGCCAACGGGGCTCAAGATGATTGGGCGGTTCAAGCTTTTACCCAGGGGCTCAACCCACGAAGCTCGATCACATCTTTGGAATTGAAGCAAAATCTGGTAGAATACCCAGCAATCGCTTGGGCCGATGTGCACAACAGGTATCAATCAAAGATTAGGGTCGAGGATGATAAGATTTTGAGAACTGCATCGGGGTCGTGGCGTCCCAGCAAAGGAAACGATCGATCAAGGAGAATGACGAATCGAGAACCAAGATCATCACATGACAGGTATCAACCTTATCCACCTGATCGAAGAGGTAATATGCACAACGGTGAATCAGGCAAAAATGATAGAAGGAATAATCGCGGCCCGAGCAATCGAGGATTAATGAACAGGAATGCAATCGACAGACCATCGGGAAATAAAGAAGCCTCGAGATTGTCCGAGTATAATTTTTGTGTCGATGTGACAACCATAGCAGTAGCCGCCATCCGCAATAGAGAAACGAGGCACCCAAGGCCAATCTAATTCGACTCGAAAAAAATGAGATAAGAACCTGATTTGCAAGTACTATCACACCCACGGTCATCGAACCGAAGACTGTCGACAATTAAGAGAGGAGGTCGCTCGTCTGTTTAACCTAGGTCACCTTCGAGAATTCCTAAGTGAACGGGCCAAAGCTCATTTCAAGAACGTGGATACATATAAGCAAGATGGACAAGAAGAGCCTCACCAGGTGATCCACATAATTATGAAGGGAGCAGACATTCCCCAGGGGCCAGTAATGAAGCGTACCAAAGTTTCCATAAAAAGGGAAAAGCGTGTTTGGAGTTATGATCCCGAAGGTCCAATCTCGTTCAACGACTAGGATATAGAAGGCATCGTTCAGCCCCACAACGATGCACTGGTAATATATGTCCTTGTTAATAAGTTTAGAGTTAAACGTGCATTGATTGATCCAGGTAGCTCGGCCAATATCATCCGAATGGAAGTAGTCATCGAAATTGGGGGCCGTTAAACCGAGATACGTGCCGCGGTCCGGTCCTCAACGGTTCAACCTCGGCTTCGTGAAATGACAAAAGGTGAAGTCACCTTATCAATCAACATAGCTGGAACCACGCAGCAGACCATGTTTTATGTGATAGAGGTAGACATGGGCTACAATGCCTTATTTGGAAGACCATGAATTCATAACATGAGAGCGGTGCCTTTAACTCTGCACCAAGCATTAAAATTCCCGACCCTAGAAGGGATCAAAACCGTTCATGGTGAGCAGTAAGCCGCAAAGGAAATGTTCGCGGTCGAAGAAGCAGTTTCGGCGGCTAAGGCTCCGGTATTGAAGGACGGGAAGTCGAACAAAGGAGAAGACACCAAATAGCAGTCACATGTTCTAAACCCGATGTCCTCGGAAGATCGGAATAGGAACGCAACAGATGAAGAAATCAACTTTGGAATCCCGAGATCCTTCGTGGTACCCGATGATTCAGATGCTACAAAGTCGACGGTCGAGGAACTTTAGCAAATCGTACTCTTCGTTCATCTACCGGACAGGAAGGTATACCTAGGCATGGGGTTAACATCCGAGCTCAGGAAAAAATTTATTAAATTCCTTAAAAATAATGTCAATTGATTTGCCTGGTACCATTTGGATATGAAACGTATCCCACTGGAGGTGACAGCTCACAAGTGAGCTTGGACCCGAGTTTCCCTCCAGTTAAACAAAAAAGAAGGCCACAGCCCGAAGTCAAGCATGCATTCATCAAAGACGAGGTATCTAAACTCCTTAAAATAGGATCCATTCGGGAAGTTAAGTACCCGAATTGGTTAGCTAATGTAGTAGTCGTACCTAAAAAGGAAACAAGTTTAGAATGTGCATAGATTATAAAGATTTAAATAAGGCATGCCCAAAGGATTTGTTTCCTTTGCCCAGCATCGATCGAATGATTGACGCTACAGCAGGGCACGAGATGCTAAGTTTCCTCGTTGCCTACTCCGGTTACAATCAAATACGAATGGACCGAGAAAAAACCTCTTTTATGACTAGATTTGGCACATATTGTTATAACGTAATGCCTTTCGGTTTGAAAAATGCCGGTGCCACCTATCAGCGGCTAGTCAACCGCATGTTCGAACACCAAATAGGGAAATCAATGGAAGTTTATATAGATGACATGGTTGTTAAGTCCCTGCGAGCAGAGGACCTTTTAAAGTATTTGCAGGAAACTTTCGACATACTAAGGAAATTCAACATGAAGCAGAACCCGAAAAAATATGTCTGTAGTGTCAGCTCGAGTAAGTTTCTTGGAATGGTATCAAATCGAGGGATTGAGATCAATCCAGACAAGATAAAGGCAATTAAAGATATCATCGTGATAAGCGACATCAAAGGGGTGCAAAGGTTGACCGGGCGAATAACTGCCCTGAGACGATTCATCTCTAGATCCTTGGACAAAAGTCATCGGTTTTTCTCATTGATGAAGAAAAAGACCGACTTCGCCTGGATCCCCGAGTGTCAGAGGGCTTTAGCAGAACTAAAGAAGTATTTATCGAGCCCACCTTTGCTACACACACCAAAGGCAAACAAGCAGTTGTATCTATACTTGGCGGTGTCCGAGATAGCAGTAAGTGGTGTCTTAGTTCAAGAAGAAGAAGGTACGCAATACCCAGTTTATTATGTGAGCAGGACCTTAGGTGACGCTGAAACCCGATACCCACACTTAGAAAAACTAGCAATGGCTTTATTGAGTGTATCTAGAAAATTAAAGCCTTACTTTCAATATCATCCCATATGTGTCGTAAATCATACCCCTTAAGAAATGTCATGCATAAACCCGAACTCTTGGGCCGGTTACCAAAATGGGCTGTCGAGATTAGCGGGCACAATATTAAATATAAACTCCGAACTGCTATCAAATCCCAAATACTAGCGGACTTCGTGGCCGACTTCACACCGGCCATGATCCTCGAGGTCGATAAAGAATTACTCCTTACCTCGGGGACTAGTTTGGGGGTATGGACCTTATTCACAGAAGGAGCTTCCAATATAAAGGGGTCCGGATTGGGGATCGTCCTTAAACCACCCATTGGTGATGTAATAAGGCAATCTATTAGATCTGTTAATTTGACTAACAACGAAGCCGAGTATGAGGCTATGATTGCATGCTTAGAACTAGCTAAAGGCTTGGGAGCCCAAATCATTGAGGCCAAGTGCGATTCCCTCCTTGTGGTCAATCAAGTAAACGACACATTCGAAGTCAAAGACGACCGAATGCGGAGGTACTTAGAAAAACTACAGGTGATCCTTCATCGATTCAAGGAATATACATTGGAGCACGTGCCTCAGGACCAAAATAATGAGGCCGATGCCCTGGCAAACTTGGGATCATCGGTAGAATCGGAAGGGTTCAATTTCGGAGCAGTGGTGCAGTTGATGAGTTCGGTCATCGAGACCGGCCACGCTGAGATAAATTCAACTAGCCTCACTTGGGATTGGAGAAACAAATACATAGACTATCTTGAAATAGGGAGATTGTCATCCGATGCCAAAGAATCGAGGGCCCTTCGAACCAAAGCAGCCAGATTTTGTCTGGTCGATGGCCAGTTGTACCGAATGTCATTTTACGGTCCCCTGGCAAGATGTTTGGGGTCCGGAGAAACCAACTATGCTATGAGGAAAATTCACAAGGTGATTTGTGGAAATCACTCGGGAGCCGATACACTGGTGCACAAGCTGATCAGGGTCGGTTACTACTGAAACGAGATGGAGAAGGACGCAAAAGCCTTCGTCCAAAAATGCAACGAGTGCCAAAGACACGATCCATCAATACATCAACGGGGAGAGGAACTTCATCCGGTCCTTTTCCCGTGGCCATTCATAAAATGGGGAATGGACATAGTAGTGCCTTTACCCTGGGCTCCGGGTAAGGCACATTTTATTTTACTTATGACTGACTATTTCTCTAAATGGGTTGAAGCACAGGCACTCAAGAAGGTCAGAGAAAAGGAAGTCATCGACTTCATCTATGACCATATAATCTGTAGGTTCGGGATACCCGCGAAAATTGCATGTTATAATGGGAACATAGGGAGCAAAGTCAGCAAGTTCTTCGAAGACTACAAGATCAAAAAGATCTTGTCCACCCCGTATCATCCAAGCGCGAATGGTCAAGCTAAATCGACAAACAAAATTATACTGCAAAACTTAAAGAAAAGGTTAACCGGGTCTAAGCACAGGTGGAAGGAGATTTTACTTAAGGTCTTATGGTCATACCGTACAACGGTAAGATCGAGTACCGGAAAAATCCCGTTCTCCCTATTATATGGATCCGAAGCACTGATACCTGTTGAAGTCCGTGAACCAAGCTTAAGATTTCAACACGCTATAGAGGCATCGAGCCGCGAAGCAATAACTACTAGTCTGAATCTAGTGGACGAGAAGAGGGAAGCTGCCTACGTCCGGTTAGTAGCTCAAAAGTAAAGGATGCAAAGATACTATAACCGAAAGGCCAACGTTAGGAACTTTCAGATTGGGGACTTGGTCCTGAGGAGAGTCACACTACAAAGCAAAGGGAAATGCAAAGATACTATAACCGAGAATAGTTCTTAAGGCTCGAAGTGAAAATGGAAAACAACTTAGAATATAATGCATCTTTCGGTACTATTGGGGACTTAACCTTTTTTTTTAGCTTGTTCTTGTCATGGCAACTATTGTAATATTATCTGGAAGTCGAGAAGTCATAGACTTATCGAAAGCATAACTTTTTGCCCTTCGATTGGAAATTTTCTCAAAGTATCGTCTTGTATAGCGTGCTACTAAAATTCCTTCAAATTAATATCCTCGCATTTCGGAAATAGGAGACTATCGCATCGGGCTAATCGACACCTATTTAAAGCCCTTGAACCTAGTATCCGAAATGTGCGAAGTTTGTTCTTGCCACGACAAAACTTTCTATCTATAAAACGAGGAAATTCCTCAAAATCGTTAAAGACTTCCAAATATCCGACCCCCAAATATGAGCAAACTAAAAGGCTACGGTCTAAATCGTTAAAGACTACGGTCATTGGACCCCTAAGTATCCAAAACGTGTAAACTAAAAGACTATGGTCTAAAAACCCCGAAAACGACAACCCATCTTGTCTAGCCAATTACAGATAAAATGTGGACCGAAGTCATTTAAGATTTGACCCGATCACGTTATGCAACTCAAAGACGTCTAAGGTCGTAAATAAGGCCTTTTGCATGCCACATATTCATTAACTTGTTAACGGTTAACAAATAACCTCGGTATCGTCTCTGAAATTCGGTACTAAGACAATATCAAGTCGGTAACACTCGAGACTGAGTCACTGCCACTCTAAAATGTATTTTTTGCTAAGGCAATAATCCATGCTAAGGCAATAGTACATATCGGACAAACATTAAACCAAGTCAACGATTGTTCTAATCCTTAAGCACAGAATATAAGGAAGATAAGGCAATAAAAAATGGTGAATATACCAGGCAAAAACTTTCTTATATATATGTCAAAGTTTTACAAAGGCTTAGATAACGGCCTTGAGTATCAAAAAAACTAAAAGAAATCTAAGACCCACAAGCCTGATTTTCGCCCGAGCCCTCTACATCACCCTCATCTGATTCGAGGTCACTATCTGACTCCTCAGGATCATACTCGGCCTTCGCCTTTGCCTCAAGCCTCTTGGCCTCATTGATATGGCCCGATAAGTCCACTCCGATAGCATGAATTTCTTCTAGGGTCTCCCTCCGGGATAGACACCCCATATACTCGGCCCGAGTGTCGCTCACTCTCTCGGCCGCGATTAATCGGCTTTATACTGAGCGAACATCCCGTCAAAACTCGAGATTTGGCCTAGGGCTTCATTATTTTTGGCTCGCAGATCGGTAATATCCCGACCAAGATTGTCACGCTCCGACTCAACCAAAGAAATTTTTGACCGAATTTCATTGGCCTGCTCCGTCATCACACGAAGCTGATCCTTGAGAGCATCTCGCTCGGAGGAAATACCTTCCAATTTTCTCTTGAAGGCTTCGAACTCGGGCTTGATCTCGTTGAGTTCAATCCAAAATTGGTCAATCTAGGTCACATAATCCCAGGCCTGAGAAGGAGTAGCGTTAGCGTCGGCTATTAACTTCTTATTATGAACTTCAAAAGTCCTTACCTTCTCTACTAGGAGGTCATGTTCCCGTTTGACCTCGATGGCCTAATTCCGAGCCCTCTCCAAATCGGACTGAAGAGTGGAGGGGTCAGGTAAGCTCGAGAAATACTCCAGGTTTTGCTTCTCGAGCTTCCTGAGTGCTTCCGTCTCTTGAATTTGCTTCTCGAGCTCATCCTTAAGATGATCCACCCCCAGCCTCAGTCGGTGGAAAGTCTTGTGATGGAGCACGGAGGCTTGGAACAAGAAAGGAAAAAAAAAGCTAAGTGTAAATAAAAAGAGGAAGCGTACCCGAGCCTCGTTGAAAAGTCGGGATTGACCTCCTCATCTTCTTTCGATCCTCCGCGGTCACGGAGGGTACGGAATTAATCGGCCAGCCACGGCCGACCGGATAACATATTCATATCAGCCGGCACTATAAACGAGACCCTTCTTTTTCGGTTCGGGTCTATGCTCGGGACCGAAATTTTTTTCTCCAATCGGGGACAAGAATTAACCCCGAAATGATTGGCTGCGAGGATGAGTAGATGGTCGAACCCTGAATGGCTCTCGACCGTGGGTCTGTCTTTTTCGGGCAAATGACCAGTTGCATCCTCTGGCTCTACAGATCCTTCGGTCATTTTGCCTTTGGCCCTGGAGCTCTCAGATTGAACGGACATCGCTCGGGGCGGCGAGTCCTGTATGCAAATAATGGTCTCAGCCGAAGGCATTGCATGTATCGGAAGGACGAAACCTATACCATATAAGGGTGGAATGTAAGGTACCTTCGACCCCGAGACAGTAGGCGTTGCCCTCGATCGGGCTGCTGTGGCTGTCTCTTTTTCGATCCTCGAATGGGTAAGGGCTCGGTGGCAGCATCCTTAAAAACCCCCGCTCTCTACTCGACTGTTTCCAAACTCACTGATTTCAGGGCATCATCTTTCGAGCCTACCGGCTCTTGATTTTTTCTTTCCACCAATGGTGGAATGGTTTCTGTCGAGCTTCTTAGCTCTTGGTTAGTGTTTTCCTCAGAAGGACGGTGCCTGACTAACACAATGCCCTCGTCATCGGAGTGATTCTTGAGCAAGTCTATGGCCCCGGAATCTAGAACCCGAGCCCTGGCATCTTCTTTAGAGACCTCCTTGTCGGTAAGCCTCGATCTCTTTCCGCCCTTGGAAGGAGCACCAGAAGATTCGGAAGACCGCCTTTTCCTCTTCTTGCTCTTATCTTCCTCGGCGGCCTCGACCCCGGTTCGCAGATGGGTAGGGGGCTTAGAAGGGTGTCCCTGGCCGGGAGCCTCGATGTCGGCTTTATCGTCCGAAGCCTCTTTTTCATCCTACCTCTGGATCTTGGTGGCCTTTGAAAGGCCTACAAAGAAGGAAGAACAAAATAAGTAAATAAATTATGGCATAAGAAGGTAGAATAGAACCTCGGTCAGAGACTCACCATGATTCTCGACCTCCTATCTTCCCCTAGATAATAGACGCCAGTTGCGTTCGGCGTAGGTAAGTTGAGAATAGATTTTCCCGATCCATTCCTCTAAGTTGGCAACTATGTTGAGGGTTCGGGGAATTGCTACAAACACATGAACAGAGTTAAAAATTATCGCAAATAAAGCGTCAGGAGTACCACCGGGCTGTTTGAAAATGTAAGTCGCTTACGAGTAGAGTTTCACTTCTCGGGGAATAGCATCTTGTCGGCAGGGATCAGATCCTCGGTCCTGACCTGGACAAATCTTCCCTCCCAGCCTCGGTCCCTATCCTCATCAAGGCTGGAGAAGGGAGCTTTCCTTGCTCGTTTTGTGAGCTTGATCATACCCCCCAAAATACCTGAGGACTATACAACCGGAAGAGGTGGTTGGCCGTGAAAGGCTCGTTCTCGTTAGTTGCAAAATAACAGAGGAGTACAATGATCCTCCAAATCGAGGGGTGGATCTGACCGAGGCATATCTCGTACCTCTTGCAAAAGTCCACGACCACAGGGTCGAGTGGACCAAATGTGAAGGGGTATGTATAAACACTCAGATACCCCTCCACATAGGTCGTTATGGCTTCAGCGTGCTCGGGAATAACGACCTACATGTCTTTCCAACCCAGTCCTCCTTGACCTGCTCGAGTTTATTTTGGGGAATCATGCATATGTAGTCTGATATTTCAGTATCCCGATCTCTTTGCTGAGAAGGCCTCTCGACCTTGAAATCCCTGGTCGTTACGTAGTCAGATGGGACAAAATCTGACAACTTCAGTTCTGATTTTGGAGCCGAGAAAGTCTCACCAGTTTTTGCTTTCGAAGACTTGGTCATTATTCTGGAAATAGCAATTTTAAAGGTTTGGTTTAAAGGTTTGAATTTGTTAAAGATATGATGTTGGAAATATGAATTTATGAACGTATGAATGTATGAAGGTATGCATATTCAAAGGCACGATGGTAAAATTTTGAGAGTGAAAATTCTGAAAGTAAAAAATGAACGGAAAAATTTGGCTTTTATAGAGAGGCCGAGACAGTTGACATTTCATAACCGACCTCTCACCCAACCGGGTCATGACGCGTGGCTGGTGTCAGAGCGACGTGACGGATGGGACTCTGATCTTATCCATTCATATGAAGCTTACAGGGGAAGGAATTGGACCTACTTCCACTTCCCGCCGCTTGGAGCTACCTACACACGCATAAACGGACGAGGTCGAAGCCAAAACTACCCTCGATTCCCAGTTATGTTATTAAAAAAATTTCTCTGGGTCAAAGGCCCCATAGTTGTTATATCCCGTACTTTGTACGTTGGAATATTTTAAGTTGGTTGCGACAAGTTATGGACAAGACTTTTAATTTCCGGTTTTGTTGATTTGTGTTAATGCACGAGTTGCATATTCATCTTTTCATTGGCATGGAGTGTTAAGGGTAAATTTGGAATAAGGAAAAATTTGGGGTTAAAAGTGAATTATGAAAAGTTAAGCATTTCATGAAAATTTAGGGACTAGAAGTGAAATTTTGGAAACTTGATATTTCATGAAAATGGCCATATGTGGCCATGTGTGTGGTGTGGGCCATGGTACACATGTGTTAATTATATAAGGGGACATAAGATGACTAACTAAGTCATCTTCATCATTTTTCATCTCCTAGAAATTTCAAGAAACTTGGAGAGCCAAGAGAAGGCCATTCGGCCAAGATGATCAAAAATGGAGGTCCAAAAATTGATCATGAAAAATTCTTTTCTTCTAGCTTTCATACCAATTGGAAGGCCCTTATTAGCATGGGATAGTTGTGGGAGCAAGCAAACTCTTCTTTCTTGCCAAACACACCTCTAGCCGAATGAAGAAGTGAAGTGGAGAAAGGTAAGATTCAATCTTCTTTCATGTGTTGTGAGTGATTTGTACATGTTGTGAAATGTGGAAAAGAATGAAATTCATGAAATTGTGGTGTGGAAGTTGTAGCCGTGTACATGTTGCTTTGGTGTAGGAATGAGGAATTAATTGTATTTAGCATGTTTGAGTATGGTTGTAGTGTGTAGAAATGGATGAAAATTTGAGAATTTATATATGTTGATGTTGGCCGTGGGTAATTTTTTTTGGTAAGTTATGGCGAATTGATTTTACTTAGTATTTTGGTTGTTGTTGTCATGGATTATGTGATGAGAATGAAGGCATTGAATGATTCGAGTTGAAGATGTAATTGTTGTGTTGTGGCCGTGTATAGGTAGTGTGGTGTAGGAGTGAAGAACAAATTTTATTTAGTATTTTTGGTTGTTGTTGCATGGATTCTATGATGAAAGTGATGGTTTAATGATTAAAATTGAAGTTGTAATCGTTTGTAGGTTGTTGGAGAAGGTAATGTGATTTTATTATAGTTTCTTGTATTATTGAGGTTAATGTTGTTAATGTGTAGATTGATGGTGTAGTTGATGAATTTGGAAGGAAGAAATGTATTGTTGATTGTTTTCTTGAACTTGGAGGGTTTCGGATTGTTTGGTGTATTGGATGGGCTGATTTGAATATTTTGTGGTTTGTCGAAGTGTTCTTGAATCTTGTTTAAATGGTTTGGATTAGTACTTGAACGTATGAATATTGATGTTGGTTTGATCATATGCGGTTGATTTGAATGAAAATGGAATATCGTCGAATTGTATAGAAAAGAGTTACTAATGTTAGAATGCGTTTTGAATTCATTATTGATATTGTTGATGTGGTTGTTGGTATTGTTGTTGGATATTTGGCCGAGTTGAATTCTCGGGGTCGTTGAATTTATAGGGGAGATGTTGCCCAAATTTCTGTGGAATTAAGTGTTAGTGTGGAATTGGATTCCTAAGTGTTTACGGCTAATGGTTAATGCCTAATGACGTTGTTGTAGATTGTTGGAAGCCCGAGACTTAAGCTTGACTAGCGTAGGAAGCAAATGAGGTATGTAAAGCTTATCCTTCTTTCCTTTTGGCATGTCCTAGACGCAAGTAAGTTATGATATGTTATGAGCCTCGGGGGTAACTCTATTCCTACATTCCGAACATGTTTATGATTCATATTTGCTTCTTGATGTTGGCATCCTTATATGGCCAAGCCATAGTTCATATATCTTTGCATAATTGGTTTTCGAATGTTGCATAAAAAGCTTTGTTTTCAAAAGAGTTTTGTAACTACGAACGCCCGTAACTTTCACAGATAAAACCGGATGGCTTTGATATGCTCGTAAATGATTCTATAACGTATAATGACTATGACTTTCGTGGCGGGCCGGATTGGGCGACGCTCGTCCGTGGGTCCGCGACTTTCTTCTGTATAGTCGATGGCTTTTGAAAGAATTCAATATGACTATCTTTCCGACCCAGAGTATGATTACTTATTTATACGTTGAGTACGAAATAAGGATGTTTATGTATGTGATTTTGATACGTAACTATGGTTTCTGAAGTTCGGTTTGATATATTCCCGAGTGATATTCGGAAGAAAACCTGATTCGACTATTGTTTTGGTTTTGAACTAACAGTTCGTTTGATTATCCTATTGTGTTTTTGTAAGTGTTTTGCATTGCATATGATTTCCCACGATTCTGCTCGTGCATTCTGTTATTACCTCTTTCGCCGAGTCCCGAGCCGGTTATGCATCGTGCGCACTATATGATATTCCGGAGTATGATGTGTCCGGTTCGCCGAGCCCCTCCGCTATAGGGCCGGGTACCGTGTATATGTGATATCGCCGCTGGACTTTTGACCGCGGTGTGTGATATTGCCACTGAATTTTTTGACCGCGGTATGTGATATTGCCGCTGGATATTTTGACCGCGGTATGTGATATTGCCGCTGGATATTTTGACCGCGGTATGCGATATTGCCGCTGGATATTTTGACCGCGATATGTCGTGTTTCGGAGATATGAAATCTTCTGGAGTATGATGTGTTATGGCGCCCGAGGCAGGAGGGGCGGCCATGTTCTGTCCGCCGGGTCCCATTACGGACCGTATGTGGTATGTGATATGCTAATATGATGACATGATGATATGTGATATGATATGTGATAATATGATGATATGATCTTATTTGCCGAGTCCCTCACTAGAGGGCCGGGACACGATATGTGTGCATACGATATGTGATTTTGACAATGGATTGTGATCGGTTGGTATCGAATCCGGTGGTGGGGCAAACCCGGTGGTGAGACAAATTCCACATTGGTTTAGGCGAATCCCACATCGGTTAATGTCGGCTCGTATGATGTGTTTGATTTTCCGTATACATGAGGTAAATGTTTTTCAAAAGAAAGCGAAGCATTTTGGCATTCTGATTATCATATTTGTCTTCTGTATCTTCGGTTATGACTTCGTTTTCTGCACTTCATGCTTTGCATACTCAGTACATATTTCGTACTGACCCCCTTTCTTCGGGGTCGCGTTTCATGCCGCGGTACCCGCGGATGAGTAGGTGATGTGAACAGAAGATGTTCCGACCCGGATTGGCGAGCTCCATTTCTCTCGGAGCGTGCCGAGTCGAGTGCTTTTTGTATGGTATGCGGAGTTATGGTAGAGACTTTGCGAACGTTGTCGTGTGTATGAGATGTCGGATTTCGTATAGCGGCTATGTAAGCGATGTATCATTACGCTTATTGTTACAGATTTGTTATGATTACAGGCTTTATTTGATTTGATAAGACGAAAGGCATGTTTGTTTTCTGAAAAGTTTTCATTATGTACTTGTGTCATGTTTTGTGGGCCCAGTATGGTTATGAGTATTACGAGAGTCAGCGGGTTCGCTCGGCCTTAAGTAAGGTCGGGTGCCCATCACACCCTATCGGAGATTAGGGTGTGACAATAGTCGAGATTTCAACGTGGCCAAGGATAAGCATTGATATTAATTCAACCGAGATCGGGTGTGATTGAGTAGCCCCAGTGTTAATCGTAGCCGATTGTGGACCGAACGGACTAAGAACACCGAGGTGGAACGAGAATCAGATGAACAGGGGGATCGATAAAAAGATCTTTTGATTTTCCCCACGTCACTTCAAAATTTACAGGTCAAAATAACTATGAATCCAACATTACAAAAGCATAAACGAGGGTAAAAGTTCAAACAGAAGATAGAAGTCGAATGCATTCAATAAAGCCTGGTATAAGGCCGGTCAACGAAGTTCTACTAATTTACTTCATATAACGAATGCCCGATTTCCTCGGATACATCAGTCCAACAAAGGAAAAAGACCTAACTTATGGCCCTAAATTAGAACAAAAAGGAATCCTAAACCGGTATATTAAATCGAAGGTTGTGAACTTCGGCCTATACCTTAGGGTGCTAATACAATATAAGACATCGGCTAGATGATCTCGGGGTTCCTCGGGAGCAGCCACAACAGGGCTATTTGGGTCCGATAGATCTTCCTCATCAAGAACAATCATCGAGGGTGGTCCATCATGGGGAATTTCCCGCTGAGTCTCCATGATATGGCGCGTTCTGACCCGAGAGCCTATCTCTGAGGGAATGGCCGAGGCGCTTGTAATGACTCATCGGCTGGATGTCCTTACCGACGCAGGCAAAGTCTTTCTCCCCCGAACGGCATCGTCGACATCCTTTTCGACAATGTTTTTTTCCTTTTAAAGACCTTTTTGTCGGCAGCCCTGAAAATCGAAGATTCGAGGTTAGACTATGAAATGGAAAAGCTAAAGAATCCCACGAATAGATTGAAAATTACCATGGTTTTTGCCTTTCCACCCTTCGGGTGCCATTCTCCTCCAAGAACGGCCCGCGCTACGAGAAGCACCTAAAAGTGCAACTACCCATTCAAAGATAGTGATCACAAGCTCAGGTTAGATCGGATTCAGGATAGGGTTCCACATCTCCGGGAAATCTACAGATAAAAAGCGGTGAAGCTGGACCGTACGAATCATCACGAACCGATACAGCCATCCCCGGTCATAATCATCTTCGGGTTCTAGGAGACCTCGAGTTCCTCGAGGAAACAGGTGAGCTATCCCCCTTCGGATTACACGGGGTACATATATATGTAACAAATGATCGAGGGTAAAGGGAACCCCGTCTATGTTAGCTAATATTTCGAAGCAGTACACGAGCCTCCAAATCTGTAGAGCGATTTGGCCAATACAAACACGATATCGGCGACAGAAGTCCTCGATCAGGAAAAAAAAAAGTCCTCGATCACTTGAGGAATGGGAAGAGAAAACCCGATGGCAAAGGGATAGGTATAGATCATCGAATAAACAGCAACGTGATGATTGATCCTCACCCCGCTTTCAACATGGCGAACATCGACATCCGCACCAAGGTTACAATCCTTCTAACCACGGGGATGATAGCGTCATCGATAATGGACTCTAATTTCTCCACAGAATCAAGGTGTGAAGATATTTTGCAATCATTGGCGTATTTGAAATCGGCCGGAAGAATGTCCGCAGCAAGGAATTCTAACTCCTTCGCAGCAAGGAATTCTAACTCCTCCTCAGGACCGGTCACCCCCATCGCTAACAGGGGCAGTAAATGTGGTGGTGACGCAGAATGGTCCTCACCTTGGGTTAACAACGGTAGAGAAGCCATGACCAAGACTAACGCGTAGTGTCAAGCGAAGAAAGATAGTGTTCTAAGAAAAAAAAATTTAGAACTCAGAAGAGGATATGGAACTTGGCAGAAGCAAACAAAGGATTTTCGAAAAAATGAGGTTTAGGGTTTAGGGTCAAAAGTGCATGGCAAGAAGGAAACATATGGGCTTTATATAGAGGGGAGTGCAAAAGGTTTTTTGAGGGATTCAAGAATTCTGACAAGAGGCGGATTCCCAAGAGTGATTAGGCGGCTGAAATAATGATGAACTGACATCGGGCAGAGTGCAAGGATTTGATGGGAACGTCCTTTCCTAAGCGGCTAGGTACGGCCTACTCGGCTATATCCGGATCCATTTCCCGAAGTCAATACTTCCCTTCGGAATATGGGGGGACTATCTGTATACGGGTAAAATCGAGGATAATGGTATCCTCGGTTTCCCGACATGGGGGTTAAGTTCATGACGATCATTGCTGGGTCGAACTAGTCCCAGTCAGGTCCAATGTCGGGCATCGGGTTGGAGCCAGACCGACCACGCCTAGTTCCGGGTCGTTGAGTTCGGTGGAGTTAGATACCGAGACACGAAGAGAAGGCGCTTAATCACGATGAGTAAGGGATCAAAATATCCGCCATCAGTCAGATATTTTGGCACCAATCCCGCCCATCAATTACTAGAGGATTATGTGCCTTATTTAGACTTGTACTAGGGTTAGGACTCCTCTACTATATAAAGAGGAGGTCCCCCTTTACTTTGCGCGGTTCTTTTACACACGCACAAATCCAAAAAGCAATACAATTGTTAGCAAGTGTTCATTCATCTTTCTAAGTGTTCTGTCATTGTTCATTGTTCATTATACAACCACAGTGACACGACCTCGGTTCCCGGAACCCGAGGCCAACCGTTACTTTACTGTGGTTTGATCACTTATATTTGCATTTACTTCATTGTTTATCGCTTAATAGTCATTCGTGTTAAATCAAACCGCATATCCTTTGCACCGCATACAAATTTAATTGTTATCCATTTTAAGGGTAAACAATGGAGAAAGTGCAAGCAAATATGAGGGGATTCTCACAAGCATATACCGAAAGAGACGAAAAAGGACATGACAAGCACAAAACGTAGAGCAAAAAGAGGATGACAATTTGGTATGTGATAAATTGGAACTCGGCAACTTCCTTTGTTTATAGGCATTTCAGTTTATGCGCATGAGGACAAGCCTTAACCCAAAGGGTAAACTAGATCACCGAACGGCTAAATCAAGTAATAAACTAATAATTGGGCCAAATCTAGTATACTAGATCACCGAATGGCCATTGAGCTTAATTATCCCCCCCCCCCCCCAAAAAAAAAAAAAAAAAAAAAAAGCATGCCAAGGCCAGTAAGAGAGGCCTGCGGGCTGCGACCATCAATAATGTTTTGAGTATAAAAGAATCCAAATAAGTGAAGAACTACTTGAGAATCCACATTTATCTCCACCGGTACGTATAATTTATTTTTCCTTTGCAATGGGGATACGTTGGAGGAGTGCGAGGAGTTGAATTAAGTAGACTTCTGGGGAATCTAGAATCCAGTATAGTTATTTAATAATTTTCACCCAATTAATATATGGTACTAATGAAATCCCTATACTTGTGATGGAATTACTTTAGTTTCTCCTCAATATAGATATATTGCTATCATATTACAACCACTAATTTCAAATAAATAATTAGGCCCAAATATGCATCATGAACAAGCACATCTATTACAACTAGCTCTCCCTTATTTAAATTATTATTTCTTCTTTTTCTCTCTTTTAAAAAATTTAAAAGTTTAATCAAAGTATTATTATTTTATTTGATATTTTTTTCCATACGCGTACATTATACCCTTTCCAGACGCCACTTATTTTTTGAAACTTATTAAAAAGGAGATAAGTTCTGATTAATTTAAACAATGAGTAATAATATATAATTTGACCGTAAATCACGGGCTTGACTTGGAAACATTTGCTAATGTCAATATGTACGGACTTCTTTAAGCTTTATGTACTTTTCTTTGACATCATAATTCACTACCACGTCTTCCTTCTTTGTTTCATATCTCTTGTCGATCCGTACTGTTCTTTTCCATCCCCTCGTAACTCCAGTCCACGTCTATCTTCTTGCATATTTACACATTATTATTATAATATACATATTAAAATATTGTTGAGGCAATACTTGATGTATATCTCTTTTTTTGTTTTGTTAAAAAATTCTTCAGTACTACTAGTTGATATTTTTATTCATTTTATGTTTAAGTTAAGTATTAAACATCATGCCAGAGACGTGCCTAGGTTGGGGTAGGGGGGGTCACAAAATCATGATTAAAATTATCAACTAACCCTCTGTTTGGATGGTTGTTTCTCATGGTTCATTAATGTACAGTATGGTGTTATATCGTATTGTACTGTATTAATGAACACAATGTTTGGATAGAATGTGTTGTTTGTTGTGATTTAATAACATTTGTATTGTTTGGTTTGATTGTATGGCATTGTATAATAACTTGTAAGTTTACTAAAATACCCTTAACTCTTAATTAAAAATTAGTTTATATATATTAATAAAACTCAGGTAAAGAATAAAATAGGAACTTTAAAAAATAAGTAGGTAGTGAGTGGGGGTGGTGGAGGGGTGGGTGGTGTGAGGTAGGTGGTTGTGGGATGAGGATGGGGGTAGTGGCTGGTCGGGTGGGGGTGAGTGGTTGTAGGGGTGGGTGGTGGTGAGGGGTAGTGGGTGGTGGAGGGGTGGGTGGTGTGAAGTGGGTGGTTGTGGGATGAGGATGGGGGTAGTGGGTAGTAGGGTGGTGGTGAGGGGTAGTGGGTGGGTGGTATGAGGTGGGTGGTTGAGGGATGAGGGTGGGGTGGGGTGGATGGTGGAGAGTGGGGCAGTGTTGGGGTGGGGATGAGTGGTAGGGCGGGGGTGGGGGTGGGGTGGATGGTGCGGGGTGGAGTAGTGGTGGGGTGGGGGGGGGGGGGGGTGAGTGGTAGGGTGGGGTGGGCGTGGGAATGGGGTGGATAGTGGAGGGTGGAGTAGGGGTGGGTTGGGGGTGGGTGGATGGTGGAGGGTGGATTAGGGGTAGGGTGGGCGTGGGGTGGATGGTGGAGTGTGGGGTATAATGGGAAAATGAAATACGTAACCACGGAAAAATCACCAAATCTGAAGTTACAAAAATTGAGACTTTTCATGGTTATATAACCATGAGATGAACCACGGGTTTACAACACCATACCACATAATTTTAAGAACAATGAAAACAAACATAATTTTATACAAAATCATACATTGATGAACCACGGGAAACCACCATCCAAACAGGGGGTAAGTTGCTCAAACCCAACTGTAGCATTTTTTGTTTTTTCTTAGTCATGTCTCTAATTAGTAAAGTCAGCTTTGTTATTAATAAAGTCAGCTTTGTTTTCCCCTTGAAAAATGAATTGCATAGTAGTATAGTTTATATAGTCTTAAATGATTGCTTAGTTTATTATATTGAGAAGAGTTGTTAAAACAACTCATATATACTTTTAATATGATGTGATATTATTCGCTTTAGAATAAGTCCGCATGGTTTGCTTCAAAACACTTCACATCATGCATAAATATTATAATATCTTATTTTTCTTTTCAACTATCTATGTAGGACTTTATTCACACACCTAATAATCTTCCCTTGATTTGAATTCCACATGAGTCCATGACCCATCACAATTCATGGGTTAATTTGGAGATTAATTATGTGTCACCCACATCAACCGCGTATTTATGGCTACCAACGCCCGCTGACTTTTTTTGTTTTTGTTTGCGTATGCATCTTTGAAGCTATGGATAAAGGTAGCGAACCGGCCCATAGTGATGGAATACAGGCATACACATCGAAAACAAATAACCAGGATCGAACTTGCATGTAATATAGACAACACATAATCAAGATTTTAATCAAACATAAAATCGATACTTATGTATTGAAGCGTGAATGCGACCACAAATCTAGCCTTCAACCATGAGCAAGAGCCGTCCATGCATTCATCCTCCAGTTCCACGGTCTTCTGTTGTATAACCCGAATAATACCAGAATTTATGAAATTCGTGTTGGCAAATTTCTATGAAAAACGTGTAGAAACTTATATTAATCCTTGCCTCCTTATGGAATAAAACCCTTTATATAACCACTTGTATTAGGGTTTAAACCTTTTCCCCAAACTTACTAGGTCTTTCTTTTCCACGAAGAAATCGGATTCCATTTAATTCTTTATTATTCTGGCAAAGCAGGGAACCCGATATTTAATTAACGAGACTTCATATTGTGGACTTGATTCGAAATATCTGAATTAATTCTACCATAATAAATTATGAATTATTCCACTAAAAATTCATAATTGCACTCCTTAGTTCAATTTCGAAATCTTTCATTAAATCTTATTTAACTCCCCGTGTTAAGAATACAGATACAAATCAATTAAATTAAATTACTGACAATTTAATTCACTAACTAATTAAATCCATTATACTTTCTCTTAACTTATTTCATGTGCCAGATACAAAATCCACCTGCAGGGTTTTCACATAAAAACTCACAAGCATCCATAAAGGGATATTATCAATCTCAAAGCCGAGACATGGATTCTATCAGCTAATTATTATTTCTCAAATGTTATTTGTTACTATCTGATAATACAAAGTAAAATTTATGTTTTGATGATTGTCAAAACTGCCAGAGAAATAGAGAGAGACCTGGTTCGCGATCTGCTCTCTCTGTACATCGTACAGTCAGCAGCAACAACTGTAAAGCTGCACTGCCAATTGTACAGCAGTGCTGCGGCCCATGCTTTAAGTCAAACATGGGATGAGTGGTCTCTATATAACCCACATGTTCCTCAATATATATACAACTTGTTCTAACATATTGTGCATCACTTGAAAAACCTAAACAATTTTGTGCAAATACTTGCTGCCATAAGTTCTCAAGTGCTCTTAAGAACAAAGCCACTTACAAGCAGAAGAGCCTGATCCAGACACCAGATTATGTCTATGTTCTTTAGGTTGTTGTGAGTTTTTTGTTCACTTGTTCTTTAAACTGCAAACCTACTCTTCTTTCAAGAAGCTGTTGTAGGTAGCTAAAATTCTCAGTAGTTGTTAGGCAGTTTATCTATTCAATCTATTGAGTGGTACCCTTGGCTAGAGTTAGTCAAGTTTATTAGTTGGTTTGGCTAGAGTTAGTCAAACGTAATTGTGTGCTTGGTTAAGGGTAGTCAAGAGTTGTAGCTTACAACAGGTGTATTGTAAGGGTGAGGGATTTATGTGAGTAAAGTTCCTAAATTGCAAGAGGTTGTAATCTGAAGTTGCTCAGTGTAGTGAAGTGAAATCCTACGTGGTAGGTCGTGGTTTTTAATCCCCTGAGCAAGGAGTTTTCCACGGTAAAATCTTGTGTTAATTACCTACTGCACTGTCTGAGAGAACTGGTAGACAACCAGGTCTCTCCACATACTATTTGGTGGTCATATTGCTGTTAACACTATCCAACCTATCAGATACATTGACTCACAATAGATTCGTCCCTTTTAATAAATCAAAATAATGAACAAATCACATTGATCGTAATAATTATATCAAGATTAAGAGCCTGTTTGGCCTAGCGGTTTTGAGGCCAAAAGCGCTTTTTTTGGGGGGGTGGGGGGGAGGGGAAAGCACTTTTTTGGGATATATGAGGTGTTTGGCCAATTAGTAAAACTGCTTTTAAATCGAAGCAGAAGCAGTTTTTCTGTGATTGGGGCTTCTTGAAAAAAGCAGAAGCAGAAATTTTTTTTTTTCAAGACAAAAATATCCCTACCATAAATACATATTACCAAGTATATCCCTCATTAATCCATTAATTTTTAATTAATAGTTCTTTTTTTTTTAATTACGTAGTATAAAGTTAGCTTTCACGTATGTAATGGACTTTTATAATTTGTGGAATGATTTTGAATGTTATTTTGCTTGTAGATTTTAAGTATATTTAAATCACCGTGTTGCTATTATATCAATATCTAATATTTTTTTGATTTATATATGTATTATATTAATTGAAAATTTTAATATGTACTTTTAAATTTTAATTAAATACAAGTAAAAAACTTAATTAAAATCTTTCATAATAGATATTTAAAATATTTTCTCTCTTTAAAATAATCTTGATAGTAAACGTTCATGATAATTGTCCTTTTTCGTAATTTGACACGCAAAAGCACTTTTTTTAAGAAGATTAACCAAACACAATTTGCTTGTTAAAAGCAGTCAAAAACACATTTCAAATGAATTAGCCAAACAAAAACTACTTCTCACCAAAAGTACTTCTTTTAAAAGCACTTCTCAAAATAAGTAGTTTTTAGCCGCTATGTCAAACAGGCTGTAAGAGTATAAGTACATTTAATGAACTAGAGAAGTTCTTTTATATATTCAGTACAAAAACACTTATATCTTGGTCCGTTTAATACATACAAAATGTATTAGCACAAGAAGTCGGAACTATACCGTTCCCATAATGAAGATAAATTATATTTAATCTTGTGCTATACTCATACCGATGGCTTTGTCCAATTTCCATCTTAGATTGTGAACATAAACTTTATACTTATAAGTTATAAGAACCGATGATTTAATCTTCCGTGTATAAGCTAAACTCTACACACTAAATCATCTACTATATAAGTAAAGGACAAAAATACGAATACATGATCTATTTAAATCATTATTAAAAATTGAATAAACAATTATTTTATAATAAATACTATGTCCAAACACATGGTTAATAGTATATGTCCCAATACATAGGTGGGCAAAGACACTAAGTCGAGCCCTACGCCATCACTCGTACTTGTCTCGATGAACCATTGGCTCAGATTCCTATTGTTGGGTTAAAACAGCTTAAAGATATTCTTAACATGATGTGATACCGTCCGCTTTGGGTCAAGCCCTCACGGTTTTCTCTAAAAGGCCCCAAATCATTAAGAATATTCAAAACCTTATAAGTAGATTACTTTTCTTTTTACCTACCAATGTGAGACTTTGTTCACATACACCCAACCAGAAGGACATATATTGCAAATGTAAGCATTATATGTTAACCGTCTTAAAAAAAGTGAAAGCACGTCGAGCTATGAACACGACTTACCTTTGTTACATTAGTACTAAAGTAAAATGATATTCAATAATTTTGAAATTTATCATAACCACTAAGTTTTCTAAGATCAATTGCATGCCAATTTGTATAGGCGGATTCATAATTTGAATTTACAAGTTCAAGATTTTAAGACAACAACTTCAAGTGCTATTAAATAGGTTTTGAATTAATAATGACTATATTTCATGAATCTTTTAATGCATATACAATATCTTAATCAAAATAACTAGATTCGATCGACCACGCCCATACATTATACTAGGGCTGCGCGTTCGGTTCTTCGGTTCGATTATTTTAAACTTTAGTTCGGTTATTTTGGTTTCGGTTTTTTGAAGGTGGACACCGAACACCGAACACCGAACCCAACTAGTTCAGTTCGGTTATTTCGGTTTCGATTTTTTGAAGTTCGGTTAGGTTCGGTTTCGGTTTTTTCAATTCGATTTTTTTGATATGATATTAGAAGCGATTCCATTTACACTAATTCATATTCTCAAAAGCAATAAAACATAAAACTGATAAATTGAAATCAAAATCAAACAAACAAGATACACAAGAACGTAAAACCATAACCATGATATAGGATTACTAGGTGTTATATACCTACAGTAAGAATAATTAAGAAAATACATAAAGGACATACATTAATCTTAAAGACACATTCCAGTCACCTTCTTTTGTTATGGATATTACAATTGGGTTTTTGTTTGGGCTTGTTACAATTGAGTTTTTTTTTTTTGCTTAAACTTAATGGGCCTAGATTATTTTAATTTTTTTGGGTAATGTATTAAATTTCGGTTTAAATCGAAACACCTAATAGCTGAACTCTAAAAACTGAACAACGAACCGAACACCGAAATTTCTAAAAACGTAAACCGAAATCGAACGTAAAAAACCAAAAACCGAAAAACCCGAATTAATTCAATACGGTCCGATTTTTCGATTTTTGATTTTTATGTCCAGCCCTACATTACACTCTATGTCAGCTCTTGATGGTGTCCCTGCTGCCTTCAAATATCTCGAGTTGGCCGCCTCTAATCATAACATTCGTAGAGTCTTACGGCCGAGTTTTATCCTTAATTTTAGTATTCAACCACAACTAATGCTTCCCCCTCCTAAACAACAAAGAAATACTAATATTTAATCCGTTATTTTTCTCTATATAATATAGTGGGAGAGATATAGGGTTTGCGAATATCTAATATGAAGTTGATTCACTAGGGAAGGAAGAGAAAAGGGAGGAGAGGACTGGCAGCATCATATTTTAATTCGATCGGCCAACATGTATTCTTCTTCTTCTATCATTGCTTTATGTTTTCTCTATTTTAATTTATTTATCTTATTTTCCTTTTTAGTCTGTTTAAAAAAATATCTCTTGTCTGTTTTAGTGACTCTGTAACTCCAAATTTTCATATGGCATGCTTTAACTTTTCGTGTCAAGTCAAAATCCGATAAATACATTAAAGCGGAGGAGTATAAATCTAATGAAGATATTGTTCTTTACCTCTTTTTTAGAAAATTTCACTTGCAATCATTTTTATCTACCCAGTCAAATATAGGGGCAAGTTCTATCATTTGATAAGCTCCTCACGACCGCACCAACTGCTAGAATCTTATCACTTTTATCATTAAATTTAAAAAGTCCTGATATTTGACCGTAAATCACGGGCAGCGTTTTGCGTCGCACCTTAAACGAGAGGTTTGACTTGAATGAGAGTAGTTAATGTCAAATATGGCGTCCTTTTTTGTTGTACCTATATATATTACAAGTCATAACCCAACATCATCGTTATTTTCTTGTAGAGTACGTCTTTATCCGTACTGTCCTTTCCCATCCTCTTCACATCCTCATCCTTTGTCTTTTTAAAATTTTTGCACTACAATTGGGTGTTTTACTTCTCTTTCTGCATATATATTTAAATGTTTTTGAAAAGATAACGGTGGATCCTATCTTTTAATAACCATATATGTCCACATCATAACTTTTACATTCAGATGCATATTCCATTTGCTGTATAAATTGTTCTAATTGTGGGAAATAGTTTGTTTAACATAACAAAAAACTTTGAGGTGAATTATAAATTAAGTCCTGGATAATTTTGACGCTTTTAAAACTTTAATAGGGCGATAAATATGCTGGGATGTTAATCTCTTTCTCCGTTTCAATTTATGTGGCAAATTTAGAATAGACACGAAGTTTAAGAAAAAGTATTAAAACTTGTGGTCACAAACATATTATAATATTTGTGTGATTATAAGTGTTACGGTTCACTTTTACGCGAGACATAAAAGCTACTTCATAATTATGGACTCTTTTTGAATTTACTTGATTTTAGAGACGCCATCTAATTTATTTATGGATTTTTTTAATTTTATTTTATGAAAAATTAGGAAACCAATTTCAAAGGTTTATTTAAGTAAGACAAAAATAAAAACCTATAGTACCAGAGTTCGGTAAGGGTTCAGGTGATTCTCCGGGGAAGGTGTTAGGCACTCCGGTATTAAGAATCCGCAAAATGCGGTTGACCTTCGAGTTTCAAAGTGTTGTTTTAGTAACTATTTGCTTAAAATGTGTTTAAAATTATATATATGAAGTCATGGCATATCAAATGGTTTTAGAATCCTTTCGTCCTTTTCGAAAGAGTTAAATCCTTTTTAAAAATACAAATAAGGTTTTAAAATAGTTTATTTCACCTTCCCAAACCAAAAGACGCTTAAGGTTTCCCCTTAAGTAGAGTTCAACTTGATCTTAGTCCAAAGTGTCATAATCCATTTTTTGTCCTTAGAAGTTTGAAATGGTCCAAGTATATGTCCTTTTGAAATATACCATAGACTTATAGAGTTTTGACAAAATTCATCCCCTTCACTTACAAGTTATGGAAAAATCACATATTTTACCCCTTTTGTTTAAGTGAAGGTCAACCACATTCTTTATCTCAGTCATTATCCGAACTCTAGTTTAAAATAAAAGTTCCTTCATTCCGTTAACTTTATGTGGGCAGCCCAAAACTGTTCTTAAAACAACTTAGCTATTTTTTCATCCTTTCTTTCCAAACAATTCTTTCTTTGAATTTTCTTGAAATTCATTTTTTGTAACCAAACTTGTGATTTTGCAAGAGAGATCCAGTCTTTTGAAAACTCAGAGGCCATCCAGAAGCTTAAGGATAGTCCAAGGGAGTTTCGTCCCACAACGTGAAATGATGTGTACAACCAGTATAGTACCAAGCTTCAGGTAGAGGAGGACCTTTCGTCATCGGTCATCATCTCATTTTCGAGCCACCCACAAATATGAGAACCATATGGTGCCTTCCTTCGGACGTCTAGGACCTGGGAGAAGAAATGTATCCACTTGATATGATCTATACTGCACAGCATCACGTTCGGGGTTTAATAAGGAGGACCCCGACTAGGTCACTCATGCTCCTGGCCCCAGGGAAAATGTCGAACTCGTTCGATAGCTCGCGGGGTTTGGGACCAATAAGGACAGAGCAATGTTTCGTGATAACTACATCCGAGCTAATCATAGAAATGAAGACTCTAGCGACAAGGTCCAATGGCCAAAGCGAATGAAAGCGGAGCCCGAAAAGAGGAACCAATAATATTGGTGTGAATATCATAATGATCACGATCATACCACAGAGAACTGCCGAGGATTGCAGCTGGAGGTGTCCCGACTACTAAACTTAGGATACCTCCAAGAATTCTTGAGTGAGAAGGCGAAGTAGGTGTTCGCAAAGAACAGATCCAACGAGGACCCTCTTTGTCCTACCTCTCCAAAGAGAGTTGTTAATGTTATCACCGGAGAGGCCACGGTCAATGGGATCTTCAGTCATAAGACTGTCAAGATCTCTGTCACTTAAGCAAGAGAGTCCGAGACATGCTCGAAGACATCACATTCGGCGAAGAGGACACATATGGCTTGATATATATCCCTTATGTCGATGCATTGGTAATTACAGTAAGTGTCTCTGATACAAATGTTAAACTGTGTTTAGACTTATTAAGGTAGTTCAGTGAACCTCATCCGCGCACAAGTCCTAGAGGAAATTCAACTGGTTGGAAAGGTATACCCTTTACTATAGTGTTGTCGGGGTTTAACAATGCCAACGAATCAAGTTTCGGGATGATCGTCCTGGCAACCATCGCCCAGGGTGTTACCAAGGAGACCCGTTTCAAAGTACTGTCTAGGACGATGGCATACAATATCATCATGGACAGACTGTGGATACACGACATGGAAGCCATCCCTTCTACTATCTATCAAGTGCTCAAAATTCCCACCCCTAGGGGGATCAAAGAAATTCACGATGAACAAAGAGTGGCATGGGAATGTTACTCAGTAGTCGTGGCCAACGGCCTCGCCCACAAAAGCAATAGCAATCATAGCAGCAAACTACACTCGGGGACTCCCTCTCCAATTCACATGCTTGGGAGGACTCGGGGACTCCCAGGACATGCCTCTATTGATGCCCGAAGAGCCTCTGACTGATACTAAGACACAACAAGACTCGGGCTCAGGACTATCTCACCACTACAAAAAAAGGGTAATTTACAGAGGTTGAAAGTTGCAATTCGCGGGAGTTTTAGCCTCCACTAATTGTTCGAAGAGGCTAAAATCCCCGCAAATTGCAACTTTCAACCTCCGCAAATTACCCTTTTTTTTGTAGTGCACTACTATATAGAGAGACAGGACTCGGGACTCTGCGAACGCCATCCTGTCCGAAAGAAAATTCTCACGACCCAACCGGAGGGCCATGACGGGCACCCGGAGCTAACCTACCGAGCACCACATACATGCATCTCTTAGTCATACCTGAGCGGCCCATAATGTTAACTCGTAAATACTATAAGATGTATGGGATACAAGCCCAAAACATAATATACATACGTCATCAAGCTAATCCCAAATACATATGCCGGCAATGCTATTCGTAGTAACGATACAATAGAATATAAACCGAGATAACCATAAGACATCTAACTGTGCATATCTGTCTACGAGCCTTTACTGGAGTACATGACATAATGTGGTTGAGATACGGCCCCGCCATACCCATGCAAATGCATATGCAACCATGCTGACTCACAGAGCAACTCCAGAGCAAGTGGAATGCCACGACGCTGCCTGCTGAGCTGGTATCCTACTGAGGGATCTATCAACGTGTATCTCAAGACCTGTAAGCATAAAACGCAGCGCCCCCAGCAAAGGGACATCATTACGAATAATGTACCGAGTATGTAAGGCAAAAAATGTAACATAATAAACATATACTGTAAAGGAGAAGGATAAGAATCAACGGATAAGAATCAACCTGACACTTTTGACTCACCGATGAGAATTTAGCATATATGTCTCTCTATACTCTCCTTTGCTTAACTACATCTATGTACAATACTGTGTCTCTGGCCTACTTATCATTCTCGTGTTATCTGCCTAACTAATCAGTGGTAACTGCCCGACAGGCCGTAGCACGGTGGTAACTGCCCATCCGATTATCGCTCGATGATAGAGCGTACTGCCCGACTGATCAGTGATAACTGCCCAACCGGCCGTAGCTTGGTGGTAATAGCTGCCTAACCAGCTATAGCATGGTGGTAAATATATATCTGTCCGACCGGCCGTAGCTCGGTGGTAATAACTGCCCAACCAGCCGTAGCATGGTGGTAAATAATGATAGATAATCTGCCCAACTAGCTGTAGACCAGTGGTAAATATGAATGCATGTGTTGCGGAACGTGCAACCCGATCCAGATATGAAAGCATGTGCTGCCGAATGTGCAGCCCAATCCCAAATATGAATGTATATGTTGCGGAACGAGCAATCCGATCCAAATATCCCCTATAGGTACCTTTTACACACTTCTAGTGTTCATTCTTTATCTATTAGCTTCTATGCACTTATCATGATCATTACTTATCCGTTAATGCCTACATGATTACATAAGACTTATAAACACATTTTTAGGCCATTAAGACTTCTTCCCGATTAACTAACTTTAGTCAATTCCTGGCTGCATCATAAGCCTATCTTCTGGCATTAAGTACCTTATTAGGGATCTCATAACTAGCATACTATTCATGTCTTACAAAATATTCCTTAAGAACACATTTCTAAATTCATCGGAGTGATCTAAGGTCGGTAAACCTCCGATTTCCATTATTGAGCTAGCATCATTGGCATATCTCACCTTGAAGGAACAATAATCATAAGGTGAGACCAACATCAATAATATCGTAAGAACATCAAGAATGTAAGCTTCTAGCATTTCTATGAGAGGAATCATTATGGACATCATTTGTGAAAGTTCATAATAATACGATCATGCCTTAAGAAAGAAAGGGATAGCCTTAACATACCTCAAGTCATCCAAGCAGTCCAATAATTGAGCTAATCACAACTAGCACGCCAATCCTATAACAAGGAATACATATGCAACTTAGATGGCGCTAGTATATCACGTATATCAACGATAACTTAATTCTAAAGTAAAACGGGCAGCAGTTCCCCTTGCTCTCCAATCACCTCAACATATACAACAACCAATCCTATAATGAGCTAATCACAACTAGCACGCCAATCCTATAACAAGGAATACATATGCAACTTAGATGGCGCTAGTATATCACGTATATCAACGATAACTTAATTCTAAAGTAAAACGGGCAGCAGTTCCCCTTGCTCTCCAATCACCTCAACATATACAACAACCCACAATAACAACAACAAGCTTACAAAAGTCCTTAAATACTCCTTTTACTGCCTTTACAAAGAATATACATCAAACAACCCAAAGTATACCAATATACTATAACAATATACACTTCCTTTCTTCCCAATCAAGGAGCATAATCTCATCAACACACCAACAACACTAGATACCATCCATATACATGGCAATTAGCTTAACAACACAGCCACAACATGCTCAAAACAATCCATAAACTCAACAACTACAACACAACACTTTATGACCTTTTCCTTCATAACTATTTTCACTTTTAAGACTTGCTAAACCTTCAAATCAACTCAACATAAGAGATAGGATGAAGAACATACCTTATACTTGAAGAACTTTAGCGACACCAACTTTCTTCAAGACCAAACTCACCACAACATTAAGTAGAAGCAAGAGCAATCACTTTTCATGAACTAGTTTAGTGTAATCTTGTTGAATTCTTGATTTAAGGGGCTATAAGTGTTTAAGAAATGTTTATAGAGGTTTCTAGAGCTCAAGGGAATGATGATAAAATGAGGGGAATGGGGGTATTTAAGCCCCTTGAAGGTCGGTTCCACCGCCTTCCAAGTGGGCCCGCGGAGAAGCCATCTGACAGCCTATCTTGAAACGCCCATAACTTTCTACTTCGATGTCATATCAACGAATGGTTTGTTGCATTGGAAACTAGACTCAATGAACTTCAATTTGCATAGGATATTAATTCTATAACTCCTCATATTCTAGGAGATACACCTCCCTCAAGTTGGACCAGAATTTCCTGTCCAAAATTCTGCCAAGTTTTCCAAAATTTCGACAAACTTAATTCTTCGATTCGCTTGATCCCGAAACCTTTAGACACTTGCTTAGCACTTTTTAAAAGTATTCCTTAACCTTATAAGGGTTCGATGACCTCTCCGAGCTTACGTTAGTGTACTTACAACGCAAACAACGCAAAATTTTTTGAGGTGTAACGAAAATCTCCCGGAGGAACCTACTCCGAAGTTCCCGCTGCTTGATGATGAAAGTGAACCAACCACTACCTTCGAAGAGCTTGACACTATCACCCTTCATCCAGACACTCCAAACAAGAAGGTTTACGGGGGTTTAAAAGCCGATTCCGAACTCAGAGGTAAATACTTTTATTCTTAAAAGATGATATTTATATTTTGCTTGGTCCCATGATGATATAACAAGTATGGATCTGGAGGTCACAACTCATAAGCTGAACGTAGACTCCTTCTATCAACCGATAAAGCATGGGGTAAAGTATGAAGCTGCGAAAAGGTCGGCAAACTCCTAAAGGTCGAATCGATACTAGTACCCTCGGTGGCTGACCAATGTCGTTGTCATACCTAATGTTATTAAGTACTTTTTTTAATGAGTGTGCCAAAATTTTAAAAATCACTTATTGTGGACCGAGGAAATATTTTATTATATTATCCCTTTTCATTTAGTTAACATAAATAAACACATAAAGATTTTCATAAAATAGCAAAAATCTTTTATAGATTTGAACAATATAAATAATGCCCTCTTGATTTCATAAACCATACTTATTTGGACCTTAATTTATTTAGCTAATTAAATTAGTATTTCAAATAGACCGGCAGTAGTATGGAATAAATTATGCAACAATAATAAAAATATTAGCAATAATATGGTAAAAACTAATTCATTATTCTGATATCACAATTTTTAGCAGTCTATGTAGTATGATTTTTATTCTTTTTAAGTATTAAATATCCAAAATTTGCTAATTCAATTAATTCAAATTCAATACTTTTAAGGCTCAAACTTAAAATTTCTCTTTAATAGGTAAAAAAAATTCTTACATCCTAATACAGAACTCGACGTGGTCATTGTATCATCACATCACAAAGCATGTGTACTACTATTATTTAGTTGCACAACAATTTAAGTAACCGATGAATCAAACAGTCCCTCAATTTAAAAGAGCGAAAGGAGAAAGTTCTTTGTATTGACTTCCTTAAAAATCCACTAATCAACATGTGCAGCATGTCTCCTTAAGAAATTCAGAAACAAGACAACAATGGTACTTAATTGAGTGCAATGCATTTATTTTCAATCAATTAAACGTTTTATTCGTAAACGTTTACATTTTTAAAAGGGCAAAGGGTCATATTGGCTCCTGAACTATGTAAAATGAAGCAAATTTGTCATTCGTTAATAATTGAGGTCAAATATACTCTCGTCGTTACTAGATTAAATAAGCTAAATTTACCTTTTTTGTTTTTTTGTTTTTATTTTTGCAAACGGTGGAAGCTTAGCACCCGGTGATGTCATGTGTCCTGCAATATTTTTTTAAGAGAAGGGAAAATTTGAACCTTTGCATAGTTCACGGGCAATTTGACCCTTCTCCCTAATTGAGTTTTTCAGTTTTTTTGTTCCTCATCTTCCTCTCCGCTCCACTAACTCTACCACCAGTCACCCTTCTTCCTCCTTCCTCCTTGTCTCACCCCACCATCATTGTGACCATCATCTCCACCACCATCTTCTCTTACCTTTTCCTTCCTCTTTCTCTATCCCCGCCACCCCATCACGACCTCCGTCACCAAGAGAGAAAGTGCTAAACGACTTGAACATGCAACATGAGGGAGAAGGGTCAAATTACCCCTGAACCATGTGAAAGGTTGAAATTTACCATCCGTTAAAAAAATTAGTTCTTAGTTGCATAACACGGGACATCATAATGTAGTAACGGCGAGGGAATATTTAACATAGCTAACTATCAACGAAAGTCAAATCTGTTTCATTTTGACCTAGTTCAAGGTCAAATTTGACCCTTTACCCCTTTTAAATGACATCCCTTGGCCTTAACTTAGAATGAATGTTTTCTAATTTTAAAGTTTTATATGAAACTCATCTGTACTTTTTATATATAGAAAAATCACATTAAAAGACGAAAAAAAAAAAAGAAGCCCTATCACATAATCCATTTTCTATTGTAAAATTGAAAAACAATATCCCTATAAGAGACAGCTGGAGTATATAACTGACATTTGATTCTTTTCCTAAAATAACTCATGTCAAATAAAATCCAAGTCACTCGTCTAAATACGGCATATAAAAAATAGCCCATTGTTTCTCCACGGTCAGCGCTTTGGGCACTTCCCTTCTTTCCTATAAGTGTTTGTGTCACCGCACACAACTAACAACCCAACTCCCTCAATTGTCAATAAACAATACAAGCAGTTAACAAACAAATAAGAATACATATGAGAAAGTCATTGGTTCCACCTTGTTTGGTATTTCAATCATAAAATGCAAATAAAAGATGTTGTATGAGAGTCAAGAGATGAGGATGAGAGTGGAATTAGTTGGAAGACAAGAAGAAGAACAACAACAACCACCATTTGAGAGGAAGAGTAGGAGAACAAGAAGAAGAACGACGACGACGATTAGTGTCGTAGAAGAAGATGAAGATGAAGAAGAGAGGTTGGAGATTGTGGATCTGAGTGGCATGTCTATGGACTCTCTTCCTGTCAATCCTACTATCAATTTGGGAGTTATCTCCAAATTAGACCTCTCCAACAATAATCTTCAGGTTAGTCCTCCTTCCCGCTATACGACGACGACAACAACATACCCAGTATATTTTCACAAGTGGAGGTGAACACAAATCTTATTCCTACCTTTGTGGGGATATAGAGGCTGTTTCCGACAGACTTTCGGCTCAAGAGAAAATTATTTTTCAGAAAAAGGTTTAAAAGAAGTGTAAAAGTAAAGGTTATGAAACCCCACTACCCATATATCTCTCTATATATTTAGTACGATAGAAGTTACTTTTCGGAAATATTACTTGTGTTTCGAAAGAAAAATTGACTCTAGAAAACCATATAAATTGAGATGGAGAAAGTAGTAACAATTTCAAGTATTGGCTACAGTGGTGATATGGAATTAAGATAATTGTGAAGCAAAAACTTTTCACCCAAAAGAGAAGTCATTTAATATTCCTAAAAATATTTTCCGACAAGCAAAAACTGAAAAATTACTTATATTTTGAAAAACATTCTTCAAGATGTGTTTCATAGTAACAAACACCTTTGTATCTTCCATTTTTAGTGCTTTTGGTTTCGTCCTTTTGTGTTTGCTTAAACTTTTGGTTCCTTCCTTCATCTCTCTCATGCCTTTAGTAGTTTAGTTATGTTTAATTTCTCTATTTTCTATAAAAAGAAAACTGTTATTATTACCTTTCTCTACTTAATATAACGTTTTTACAACTAGTTAGGAAGTTCAATATATATTTTCTTTTACTATCATTGTGATTTAGTCATGAGTTGTTGCGATTTACATCACCTTTCGTGTATCTCTTCGGAATAATGTAGTTTCTATTCCAGCAAAAAAGTATCAATTACTTTTTTAACACCCTATTCTTTTTCTCAGTTTTAGTATCATGAAATAAAATAGAGATTTTTTTTTGGACAGAATAAAGAAATAAATAATATCAAGAGATCCAATAACTCCTTTTTCTTAAAATTCATTTTCCTGCGAAAGAAGTTAAAAAGAAAAGAAAAAGAGTCTAGGACGCTAGTCTAATTGAAACTTCCTATGGGTGCTATTTTATAGAGTTTAATTTCAAACATGGAGCTTGAACTCTATAATAAACCCAAAGAGTAAGACTATTATTCCCATTCAACTCTCGTTATGCACTTATATGGATAATTCAAATCCGTACCATGATTAGTTTGTAGTATAATTCAATCCTTACCATGATTAGTATGTAGTGAAAATCTCTACAACATATATAGTCATTGGGAATTTGGAATCGAAAATTAGGAGATTTTGTCTCGTCTTATTTTTTTACGTCAAAGGGAGTATATAGTTATGCGAAATTTTCTTACCCTTGTTTCCTTTACAATGTTTTATGATATTGGAAGTTATAAGAAATTTTTATGTTTTTTACCTATGTGTTTTTGGTTTCTAAACTTACAATTCCACAAATTGAGTACAAGTTAATATCTCTTAAGATTGTGATAATTATACTTGAAATAACAAAAGTCAACTGCAATGCAATAAAGTCTAGAAGAATATAAGTTTCTACACGTTGCTATCTTTTCTTAAAACTTTCACTGTTATTTTAAAGTTTAGGGCACATTCGGTTTTGAAACAAGTTTTTCTTGAACTATTCATGTAATGTTTATTGTTTAAAAGGATTTTGCTTTCGAAATCTGATTTTCACAGAAAAATAATTTTTCGAAAAAACTAATCCAGACACTCTATATTCAAAATTTGCGTTTTCTTAGGGTCAAACGAAAACCAAATCAACGATCCCAACGTCATTTTTTGTCCTTCATCATTCATTGAAACTGACCGAATAGTATAAGAATAAAGTCTTGAGTTAGTTTCTTTTATTTTTTGATAGAGTTTCTTAAAAAATGAGATTTGAGTGGGTGAAAATTGGATATTTCGATTTTTCCGGGATTAAATTCAATAATATATTCTTTTAACATTTTGACTGTTAATTTCGAATGATGTTATTCACAATTCAATTAAGTTTCAAAAAGACATATATATAATAATAAAATACTCTTGGAGAGTAACTAATTATTTTTTTGTTAAATGTTTACAGATTATACCAGAGTCTTTAACAGCAAGACTACTTAACTTGGTGGAGTTAGATATGCATTCAAATCAGCTCAAGTCCATTCCAAACTCTATAGGTTGCTTATCAAAGCTCAAACTTCTCAATATTTCTGGAAATCTCCTACTGTCGCTCCCTAAAACTATTGAGAATTGCAGGTTGGTCATCTAAACATTTCTAATAAAAAGATTTCTAACACAATGCGGAAAATGAGTATTGTACAGAAATAGTTTATACTTGCGGCCAATGGGTGTTAAATGGGAGGGTTGGGTTGAATCTGGGTGGGCCAAATGAGCTGATCAATGACCCGCTCAAAAGTTATTTGGGTTGAAACGATTTGGGCTAAAAAACAGGTCATAACTCAACTCGATAAATTCTTACTAAGTTAATTTCTTAGTTTGTTCTGTTATAATATTTAAATACATCATCAAACTATTTTTTTCTTCTTTATGGCAATATATAACATATCAAATAAAAAAAATAACTTTTTGAAAGTATTTTGACAAGCTTCTCACTGGTCAATTTGAGCTACACATCAACCAAATTTTTAGATGGGTTGGGCTAAACTGGACGAGTTATTGAATGTTTTGGATGTAACATATATATTTTCACGGGCTAATTTTGCTATCCCTATCGCGACGTCGTATTTTTCTTATTTGCAGATCATTGGAAGAGTTGAAAGCCAACTTCAATATGCTTACTCATTTACCAGACACCATTGGATTTGAGCTCATAAATCTCAAGAAGCTTTGTGTAAATTCAAATAAAATAGCATACCTTCCATATTCCACCTCCCACTTGACTAACCTTCGTGTGTTAGACGCCAGGCTAAACTGCCTAAGGTCTCTCCCCGATGATCTCGAAAACCTAATCAATCTTGAAATCCTAAACGTTAGCCAAAACTTCCAGTACCTCACAACATTACCCTATTCAGTAGGGTTTCTCATTTCCCTGCATGAACTAGATGTTAGTTACAACAAGATTACTGAGTTACCGGATTCAATTGGTTGCTTGAAGAAGCTCCAGAAGCTTAGTGTTGAAGGGAACGGTCTCGTTTCTCCCCCACCGGACGTTGTGGAACGAGGGATACATGCTGTGAAGCAATACTTGTGTGAAAAGATAAATGGAATGCATGACAAGTCGCCTAAAAAGAAGTCTTGGTTTGGAAAGCTAGCAAGATGTAGCACCTTTAGTGGTGCCAACATACCAAGAGATGATAGAGATGAGTGTGTTGTTCCAAGTAATCGAACTATTGACGCAATTGCTTCGCCGAGATTTATGGGCATGCTTTCTCCTCGTCGTCTCCTCTCTCCCAAAACCTACTTCTCGAAATAAGGAAGTTATTTGATGGAAGGTACACTTGCAAGAAGTGATTTGCAATATTCATTCTTAATTTGCCAAGAGACTTTGCAACTTGCATGGATATTGTGGTAGCTCTTTTTTTTTTCTTTTTTCTTTTTTTACGCTTGAAATCGTGTGTGGATATACATTATGTCCTGTAGAATTTGTGGTCTTGAGATTGTATATTACAGATTTTAGTAGATGAATAGCCTCATTGGTATGTCTGAATATACCAAGGGTGGGGTTGTACTTTTTTGTTTTTTATGACATTGGGGTGGGGTGTGGATGGGTTTAAGTCTAGTGTTTTTAAAAGAACTTTTATACTGTATAGCCGCCCGTCAAAATAATAGTCAGCAAATTTATATTTTCTTGTATATTAGTAATATATATGTACACAGTACTATAATTTATATAGTATAATTTATACAAAACTAGTGTAAATTTTTTGTATAATTGGCTAGCTGCTGTAATTATTTTTAGCGAGCTGAGTAGATGTATAACTTTCCCCTTCATAGCACCATGAGAAGGAGGATGCTATATAGTATAGGGACGGAATTATGGAAGAAACAAACATGATAAAATATACTACTGCATGAATCTAATTTCAGGGGGTCACTATCCAAATTCTAGAATTGTGATCAGTACTTAATTAGTGGCATACCCCAGTAAGTGAGCCCGTTAAAATCCTAACTCACAACTTTCACATGTACCAATGTCACATATCATCTTCAATATCGCTTTTGGTGAACACATAATTTCTCTAATGAACAAAAATCTTACGTAACCATAAACAAGATTCAGTGATTAGCCAGGGAGTAACTTCAAAATAATTTTAATTTTTATAACTATCGAACGAGAATATTAAAACATGTAACATGCTGAGTGGATCGGCGGAAAAAAGTCTGAAGCTCGATCAACAGGATAGGTAACTCATATTCCGACCACTAGAAATCTATACCTGAAGAGGATGAGGAACTAGTCAATGTATGCAGGCTTACTATGATTTGCAATTTTTCTCATGGACGTCCCTTAATCAAGGACATCTGTTGTCATTTCAATGCTAGCTTTCCAATTAAGGGAGTTGTCAAGATTGGACAGTATAATTTCAACCGCATCTTTCATTGATTTAATGGAGAAGGGTAATTTTAAAGCTATTTAAGGGACAATTTGTCGATTATGGGATTCCCAGTGCGTTATTAGAGGTGGACCCTGAAATTTTCAGCAGAGGAGGAAACTCCACTAGCTCCTATTTGTATCTATCTACCCGGATTGAAATGACACTACTTTGATTGGGATGCACTGAAAAGAATTGGAACCTTAGCTTACTCATGATTGACAAAGCTACTGAAACTAAATCCAGGCCTTTCTTTGCAAAGGTAAAGGTAGAGGCAGACTTGGAAATACAGAGAAAAAAAATCAGTTTGGGTTGGTATCAGAAGTGTGGAGGGAGCAGAGTAATCAGGTTTTTGGCATGTTCCTGAATACAACTTCAAATGCAAACACCAAGCTCATTCTGAGGATCGATGCTTGAGAAACAGGAGGCTAGGGTGGACAACAAGAAGAATGAAGCTTCAAAGAATAAGGCACCTAATAATTCAAAGTCGCTCCAAAATGCTTGTAAGAATAATGATCCAAAAGCTAGTAATAACACCTTTCCTAAGGCTAGTAATGTCGCTATTGGTGAAGAAAAGAAGTTCATCGAAAAGAATACTAATGGAGATGGTAAACAGAGGCACAAAGACAAAAGGGCATAAAGACAGAAGATTTAAAGCGTCTCAAAGCAGAGCAAATGAAGTGGACTGTTAGACACAAAGCTACAAGGTTGATGTGCATAAACAATCCTAAGAAAATGAGGAAATACAGAAGCTTATAACTGATGAGGCAGGTGGGGATGCTGTTAATTGGCAAAAGGAGTAACCTCAAGAAGATCTAAACTGCTAGTAGGCTTGAAACTTATAAACCTACTGGCTAAGAACTCTTTCAGTTGCTAAATGATGAAAATGATAGGGGAGAGATTTACCGTTTTCCCTGCATTTTATATGCAAATTTGAATGAGTGCCGCAGGCCATGTGAATGAGATTTTTTGTTTGGGCTATAGTATTAGTCGTGAGTTACCTGCCTTATCCGCGGTTGCTCGAAGTATCTCTATGATTTTCTTTTAGTTATTTAGACAGTTGTCTTATAATGTTAACTCTTAGTAGTAAATAAGATTATACTACCCTGTCCTGTTAGCTTCCGCAGTATATTTGTGACTTTCTTTTTTCAGATGTTATACTATCATCTCATTAGGCCAAATAACTATTTATGGTTTGCGTTATTTGATTTATGATTGTGGTTTGCTCGACATAGGGGATGTTGGGTGCCGGTCACTCAGCTTGGATAAAATGGACCATGATAGAATTGGGTTGTTATTACTTTTAAAATTATTATCAAGGGCCTAACTTACAGATTTGAGAAGATATAAATGGTTCGCGACGTGTTTCAACCATCTTACTGCAAGTAATGATAATGCGGAATAAGTCGACGTGCAGATTCAACTATGCAATAAGAGATTACCTCTAATCCCTTCCCCAACAATCATTCAACAATTGCAAACCCCTTCAAGTTAACTAACTTGAAGCAAATTGGTTCTCACGTGAATACCTCTCAAACACTTTTCAATTATAAGCAGAATAAGGTTATAGCTTAACGCCTAATACAATGAAAATAGAATATAATGGACATATAAAACTGTGACAACTTGTTCAGGAAGAGGTATCTAGCTCGTTTACCTGTACATTCCTTGCTCAAACTTTCACAAATATTGGTGACTGCTTGCAATATGCTCTCAAGATCTATATATATAAAGTGTGTATATACCTCAATAAAATTATTACTATGTTTTTATAGGTAGGTTCAATAATTAGCAAAAGCAGTCCAAACCAAATAATAAAACGTCTTCTTAGGCCTCATTTGTTTGCACTTAATGGAGGTCCAATAAATGGCCTGCATCCCTGGCCATTAAGTGCATTTGTTTACATTAAGATCTAAACACTTATTTGATCTGAATAGGTTTTAATCATTAAGATCTTGAACAAAGTCTTAATATCATTAAAAGGTATTTTGTATAGATAATTTTTACCACCTGCTCCACCTCACCCCTACTCCACCATCCAAGCCCCCACCCAATCCCCCCACCTACCCCCCCCCTCACAACCCACCCACCACACCCCATCCCCCTAACCCACTTACCTACCACCCATCACCCCACCACTCCACAGCCCACCCACTACCACCACCCAACAGCCACCCCATTTACCACTTCCACCCTACCCCCCACCCTCCGCCTACCTTACCCCCAACCACCCACCTCACCCTACCTCTCGACCCAACACTGCAATTTTATTTCAGTAAATAATCACTTTTTAATTCTTTACAGCATAGTACATTTTTCATGTATCAATCACCTTAATTGCATATCATACTTTTATTTATATGTATATTAGTTATATTTTAATATAGTCTGTCAGTACAGAAAAGCCGGTAGAGTTTATTGCAAACACAATTAATTCAAAGGCATTTCAAAATTTACTTTGTACTGATTATCCGGCTATTGCTCAATGTAAGATTAAATTTTATCTACCCCGCTTACTATTTCACCTACCCCATCTTTATCTCTCCCCTAATTTTTCTTGATTAATTACTTGACGAAACCGAGCCACATCCTTGCCAAAATTATTCATATAGCATGATTAATTGAAGTCCAAGTAAAAATCAAACTCCTACTCAAGATGAAAAGTAACTCTTTCGCCTCAAGTCAAATATTTAGCCTACCAGCTGGTTCTTCATATGTTCCACCTATGTCACATTTCAACCAAGTATAATTTTACTTCTTATTTATCACAGACTGGGGCGGACTCAGGATTCAATGGTCTTGGGTGCTCACCTTAAAATCAACAAAAACTATATTTCTTTGAGTAAGATTTGAACTCGGCTCCTCCATCGCTTAGCCTAAAGTATACAACCTTTTAACCAAAGCACCAAGATCTTTTATTGCTTCCTAGGTGCTATTTATTATTTTATACCAAAACTTCAATATTTTCTATATGTCTACATAGAGTATCCGCCACAATTAATGGGTGCTTGAGCACCAAAAATTAACATATGGGTCCGCCCCTGATTCACAGTCCATAATCACAAGCGCAAAAACTCATTTTGTTTGTTAATTATCAAAAACTCCTCCTGCAATAAGCTTTTGTCAAAAACATCTTACATAAATGGAATCATTGAAAGAAAGCCCCCAAAACAGAACAAGATTCCCACAAAGCAAAGTAGTTACATATCTCAGAACAGCAAAGATTTTAAAATTCAAATGAAAAAAGGTAAAGCTAGCTTCTTGATGATTTGTGAATTCTTCTCTTGCAATTCCTATTCATTTCTCTCATTGAAAGATTTTTGCAAATCCGATTCACTTCTCCGATTGAACGACCATTCTCGAATGGTGGATAAAAGTGGCTTCCACGATCGCGATTTATTTGATCTTTCTTCAATTCTGGTCGATGTTACAACTTCATTTTCTGATTCAACCATTAAGTTAGTTGAATATTTGGACTGCTTCTTCTTTGACTTATTTTTGGTTGCACCTTTTTTAGCTATGCAACTTAGCTTTCTAGCTATTGGAACCAAATCCATAGGAGAAACACTTGACTGAAATAAGGAACGAGGCAGCAAGTAGTAAACATGACCTTGTTCTAACATGGTATCGGGCTTTATAGGCTTTGAGGTAGCGGATAAAAGTTGGGCATGTGTGAAGACAAAGTTCTTTTGGGATTTTCCCATGAGTTCTTGTACGCTAATAGGATGATCAAAATCCTCAACATGACCATTTAAATGTACTACTCTAATAGTCATCAAAATATCAGAGGATTTGGGAGAAAAACAACAATACATCTTTGGTCTGTTAAAAAAAATATATTGTTGACAGACTACAGCAAGGGAGAGCAGACCAGGTTCGTTTTTTTGAAAGAAAAAAAAAACACTTTCTGTAGAGATAGTAATTATTTTCATACCAAATACACGAGAGTTTAAGTCAGCCTGGTCTGTTAAATAAAAAAAAGGTTCGTTTGGTAGGCTACTATTGGTGACAAGATATGCCGTAGTCTTGGGGTTTGGTGCAGTCAAGAGAATGCATACAAAAATGCAATCATTATCGAGATAGCTAACATTGGACGCCACTTCATATAGATCATGTACAGATTTTTTATACTAGCAGGGGTCGTTTACTGTATGGTATAAGCTGGGATATCCCAGCACTAATTTTTGTATCATGTTTGGTAGAAAGTATAAATTTATCCTGAGATAAATTTATACCTTATACCAAACAAGGTATAAAATGTATCCCATCCCAATAGATGGGATATCCCTTCTTATCCCACTTATATTAGGATTATTTTATACCATCTTTTAGATGGTATAAAATAATCCCAATAGATGGGATAAATTAGTCCCGGGATAATTTTGACTACCTACCAAATGACTTGGTAAAGAATTAGAATTTATACGGAAAAGGGCCTAAAATGTCCGTGAACTATCGTCGTTTTTGGTACAATAATATCCCCCATTCACTTTTAGGGCCAAAAATGCCCCCACCGTCAACATTTTGGCTCTAAAGTACTCTTATTTTTAACGGCCCCTCTGAAATTGAAATTAATAAATTCATTTATTACGTGGCACGATTCTATTGGCTAATTTTATAAAGATCTTGATTAATTAAAATTTCAACCCAAACCCGAATCCATCTAAGAGAGAAATATCAGCCCAGCCTAAAAGCCCCATTTAACTAAGGAAAACACCCTCAATTCTCATGGATTCACAACAGATCATTTGGGTGTTCTTCAAGCTTTTTTAACTCTCCAATGGTGATTATAATTTTCCTTTAAATACATTCCCAAATTAGTAAGTAAATCCAACCTAAGTACAACAAATGATTTTCCAAACGATTTTAACAATGGGTAACCTTTTTAACTCTCCAATGGTGATTATAATTTTCCTTTAAATACATTCCCAAATTAGTAAGTAAATCCAACTTAAGTACAACAAATGATTTTCCAAACGATTTTAACAATGGGTAACCTACAAACTTTAGCTTTCCGATTTTGAATTGGGATCCAAAATTCTTCAGCTTCAAAAATGGAGTTTCAACGGTTTCTTTCAACTTTTTCTTCCATCTTATTCACCAATCAAAAACTAAATCAAATTAGGTCAAACCAAAGCGACCTGAAAGATGGTTATACTCAAAGATTTAGCTAACTTACAACTTTAAACAGAACCCCAAACAAATTTGAAATCCTTGAACCCCCAAATCAGTAGATAAATTTGATTTTAGTAATGTGCGATCAAGAGCTTAAATCTAATAGGTGTTGTATTTGAAACTTAGAACTCATTAAAAATCAGCTGAATATTCATAAAAAAAATAAAAAAAAATCTAGTTTTAAAATTTGTTGAACACTATTGAAGCTCGGATGAACCTCTAATGGAGATTTCGAATTTTCAATCCATAATTTATTACTATTTTGAAGTGGGTGATTCAGATTATTGTTCTTAGCATCATTGTGAAGTTGTATTTTAATTTTGGAGTGTTCTGAAGCGGGATTAAGGTGGCTTAGATCAATTTTGAAGCACAGCTCAACGAAAAAGATGATCAACATTTTGAAGACCAAATTAGATTTACAATAATTAACAAAATGGGAATCGAAGTTTTTTTTCTTAGTTATATGAGGCTTTTAGGCGGAGCGGGTGTGACTCGTAGATGGATCTGAATTTTGAGTTGGAATTTTAATTAATTTGAATAATTTCAAAATTAGCCAATAGAATCGCGCCACGCAATAAATAAATTCATTAATTTTAATTCGTAAATGGGCCGTTAATAATAAGGGTGTTTTAGCGCCAAAAGATCGACGTCGGGGGCATTTTTGGCCCAAAAGGTGGATGAAGGTACTATTGTACCAAAAACGATTGTTTAGGGGGCATTTTAGGCCCTTTTCCGTAATTTATAATAGCATATAAATTACTCCATCCGTCCCATTTTATATGAAGGTGTTGACTAGGCACGAAGTTTACAAATAAAGGAAGACTTTTGAAAATCGTGGTCTAAAGCAAACCATAGAAATTTGTTTGGTTAGAATCATTTCATTAAGGGTCAAAAGGTAAATTTAAAGTTGAATTGTTACAAAATATAGAAAGGTGTCATTCTCTTGTGGACTGACTAAAAAGCAAAAAGTGTCATATAAATTGGGACGGATAGATTACTATTTTTGTCAGATTATTACTCTGAGTGCCTATTTATTGATGTTTGACCGGACACGAAGTTTAAGAAATAAATGAAGACTTTTGAAATTTTTGGCCTAAAATGAAATTATATATATTTGTGTGGCTTTAAATCATCTCATTAAGGGTAAAATGAGTATTTTAAAATTAAAATGTTAAGTACCAAATATAGTGTACCATTCTTTTTAAAGTAATTTTATAATTAATGACCTGATTATGTAATTGTTTTCATACGGTCAATGAATATAACTTAGAGCCTGTTTGGTTGGGCTTATAACTTATGGCTCATAAGCATAAGCCATAAGTTAGGAATTCTAACTTAGGACTTTTATTTATTTTGACTTAAAAATACTTTTTTAATCTTACCGAAACACCACAAAAATACTTAAAAGTTATTTTGGCGTAAAAGCACTTACAATAAGCCATTCCAAACAGGCTCTTAAACTCATGGCTTTATCTTCCCAAGAAAAAACAATGTGAACCAATTTTGCTTTTTTAAAGAGTAAAACAATGACAGCGTTATAATCTTAGGTCCCGTTTGTCCATGAGAATTATTCACTTTTTTCACTTTATAGTGTTTGACCATAAAAATTCCAAATACAATTTGAAGTTGTATTTGAAATTTGAAAAACAGTCAAAACTTGTTTTTCACTTTTTTTTTTCTCACCTTTTCACTTTTAATACATTCAAATAACCAAATATTCTTTGCAAAAATTATAACCAAACACAACTCCATCTTCAACTCTAACTCCAAAATACCAAATGAAGTGAAAAAATATTTGGTTTTCATGGCCAAACGCCTACTTATATACACATTTCATATTTTTTTGGCATTATACTCGTTGTTTTATTGTTGCTTCTTACTCATATATGACAGATCTTGGTCGTCTAATAACTACATGTATCCATGACGAATTAAAGTTTAAAATTAATCAAGTTGACCCTCATTGATCGAAGTAGATTACAACCAAAAAGTGAAATGAAAGAAGAAATTAGTTATTTAATTTCCAAGAACCTTTTTGCCAATTCGAATGGGCTAGATAAGTATTGCAAGGTTGGGCAGGGACTCAAAACCCGCCATCAACTCAGGCTAGACCTCAACTAGCACAACGTTTTATTGGTCACTGACACTTATGTCTTTGTTTTGTCCTTGTCTTTAATTTTTTCTCATCGTAACAAATAATTTTTTCGTGAGGTACAAGTTTATATTTTCACATCATAATATCATACAAGTTATGTCCTGTGTCCTTAAAGAACTTATTCCCCAAAATTTCATGGGGCACAAATTTATATTTTCACATCATAATATCTCACAAGTTATGCCCTGTGTCCTTAAAGAACTTATGCCCTGCTATGCATGAGTTCGATTTTTAAAGGACAGAAATTAAAGATCAGCCCATTTGACAGGCGAATCGTGCAATTTCGTCAAGTTTTATGTATCTCAAAGGGGTGCTCTCAAGAGGAAACAGCATTTTAACCTTGACTTCTAAAAAAGAGAGGAAGAAAAAAAAGAAGTGTTTTTTCTTTGGAAACACCATTGAAAGCCCAAAACCAAAATTCACGATATGATGGTAGGTAGGTATTGACCAATACCTGAGACAGGTTGAAAGACCTTGACTCTATAGAGGAAGACTTGACTAAAACAGTTAAATGGGTCTCCTTTTAAGACGTCTCTAATAAATCTAGGACTAAGACAACAATTTCAGGATTATTATAAATACATCGTATTATGGGTATCCGTTCAAATACACATTCAACTGGATAAGCTTACAATCAAACGGACGGCTACAGGCGAACTTTCTCAAAGCACAATCACGGACATAACTTACAAGTAGCTCGAGCGAGCGGCTTGGGAAAGCCTCGCAGTAGCTTCCTTTCTTCTATAAATAGGAAGTCAATTCGGTTCATTTGTAGACATCAATTGAAAGAGTAATAAAATCTCTCTCCCCCAGTTTCTTTGGCTATATTTTTTGTTGTCGTGTACTTTTAATATTATTTCATAACACGTTATCAACACGAGACTCTGCCATGCTGAGCAAATACATTGAAAGCCTCGAACGTATGACTTTATTTTTTCTCAATTAATGGTAAATCTTCTAAACTTAAATTTGTTGTCCCGGATATATAGGGAAAAAGCTCGTCTTGGGTGCTTGATGGTGAAATCTATGTTGATGTGTTGGGTCTGGTAGACACCATTAAAGATAAAAATCGGGCATCAGATCATGACTGTGCTAAAGCAATGATATTCCTCCGACCCTTGGTGAGGGCTTGAAATTGGAATATCTCACTATTAAAGATCCTCTTATCTTTGTGGAATAATTTGAAAAATAGATATGACTACATGAAGATGGTCATTCTTCCACAAGCACATTTGGATCTTAGGGAACCTAGTTGGTTCAGGACAATTTATGCCTCAAAATTGTTCCCGAAGAACAATATTGTTAAGAGGGATTATGATGTTAATTTCATAGCCCTTAAAGGCTAAATGAGAGTTTGCAAGAAATATGTGGTCACTAGAAGTGACAATATTTCCTATGCCTTGTTGTGGCTAATATGCCAATAATTACCTGGAGTAGTAATATTTACATAGGCTTGTTGTGATTACAACTGATGATCTGTTAGAGGAAAATTCTCTACATCATATGTATGCCTCGATTTCTTTGTTGAAGTAGCAATATCTCAAAAAGAGTTTCTAAGCTATCACGATTTGATATGCTTAAGGCAAGTTCAGATGATTGTGTTCCATACCTGAAGAATGTGAACTTTTGATAAAAGCTTATCAATACAGGCGTGCACTTGGTTGTGAAGATATCACGACTTACCTCCCGAAGCGGTTGAATATTTGAGAAGAAATATTCTGAATATTTTATGCTTTGCTCCTGAAGCAGTAAGGTTATGAAATTTACTCCTGAAGCAGTAAGGTTGTGAAATTTATTCCTGAAGTAGTAAATACTCTGCATTTTGCTCCAGAAGTAGTAAAACGCTGCAACTTATTCTCAAAGTAGGAAGACTCTGAATTCTACTCCGAAGTAGTAGAACTTTTGAAATCTATTCCTGAAGTAGTAGATACCTAAAATTGAAGTCTTTCGAAGAGGTTACATATGATAACACCATTCATCCTATATCGTAATTGTTAAGATCGTAATATAAATTGTAGTAAACCTGGAGTTTACTAGTAATACAATGGTTTTCATATTGGGACAACAAATATTAGAAGATTGAATATCTCCAAGTTATTATGGGTAGGAAACACGTGTGTGAAACGTTACCCGAGCATGATAGGATCACATGTTATAATAGTAAACCAGAAGTTTACTAAAATAAATAGTACTCGTCATGGTGAACTTGAAGTTTCATGACCGTTTGGTCATCTTGATTCAAATCTGATGTGCTAATTGAGTATTAAGAATATATTGAAGAGCTGGAAGATTTTTCAAGATCTCTTTTGTGTTGCTTGTACTCATGATATGTGATTACACCAGCTAATGTTGGGACTGAATTTCCAAAATTCTGGAAAATATAAAAGGTGAATATGAGCCTGTTCACTTGCAATGTGATGTCTTAAATAGATGTATCTATGAGACAGTCACATGTACATTTATTGTCAGCTGACAGTTTGACATTTACGAAGTTGCTTGCTCGAAATAATTGAGTTGGAAGCACAATTTCCTGATTATGTAATCAAGACAATTCATCTTGATAATGCTAGTTTATATCTAAACTGGTTTGGTATTGGATGCCTCCATAATATAGCTAAACCATTGCTTATGAGAACAGAACTTCAGATGTTGGTTTGAGATATATTGCATACAACAACACTTGTATGCTTCAGACCAATAAATTATGATAAATTCTCCCCTCATAATTGGTTTAGGATCAGGAACTAGAGATTTTCATCTTAAAACTTTTGATGTGCGATGTATGATTAATGGATATACCATGATGCACACAGATGGATTTCCCCAAAGAAAATGGGGATATGTGTTAGTTTTTCTAGCATAACAGGGAGAAAATATGCATCTAAGAAATATATTGTGAATTATCATTAGTATGATCCTCAGATAATTCAAGTCAAATGCTGGGAGCATTTGCTGACCCAACTATTTCATATTTCATCTGTAAAATGCTCCTAATGTCCCTGAAGGACAGATTCTACAACATGCATGGCGCATGGTAGACCAATCGGTTCAATATGTAATAATACCTGAAAAGGAGGAGGAGCAAATTATCAAAATGATCATAATAAGGAGGCAATGTTCTCTTGAAGAGCCTACGACATAACACTTCATGAAACCTTATGGGAGGTTCAGGTACCTGAAAATAATAAAGTGGTGAGATCTCAGTAAGTTACGTCGAATTGCAAAACGATACAAAATGATATCTTGTCGACGATATGTTTGATCCAATCTGACACGCAATATTGTATAAGATTGTGAGGATCCGAGTTCTAAGTATCTTAAAGCATGCCGACGTAGAAATAATTACCAAGTGATATGATACATCTTGGTAAGCGTCAAGCTTATTGGACATGCAGTCCAGACATCAGAAGACGTCACGTCATTTAACTACTAAATGGATGATGTCACAGTCTATATGTCTTACTTGATAAAATTCAAAAATTTCTGAATGATTCAAAATGCCTAAAGCACATAAAAGTTCTTGGAAGAACTTGTTCGTAATTCTTATATGGATTAAATCAGATAAGGTGAATGTGTTTTAATCACATTAGTGAATATTCCTTGACGAAAGGTACAAAGATGACCATGTTTACCCTTGTCTTTTTATGATAATCAGAACCTTTGATTTTATTGTGCAAGTTGATGACTTGAATATTTTTGGAGCTCTTGAAGAGTTTCCAAAAGTAGTAGATTATCTGCTAAAAGAAGTTGAAATGAGGAAATTATATTGGTCCTGACATACTACATATTTGTACAATTGATGCACTTATTTATCTTGCTATGACTATGAGCAAGATATAATTTCTCTCCTTCATAGAGATATTGAAATAAGATCAATTGCTTATTGCAAATGAAAGCCCTGACATGAATGTGTTTATCCTAACAAATGTTGACAAGTGTTTTGGACATACAGGGCATTCATCTGATCGACATAAGAGTTCGATCCAGGTATGTTATCTATTTGCATGAAGGATTACTGCCGTACCATGCTGTTTTACATAACAGTCAAATCATAAAAGGATAACAATAGTTTATGAAGCAAGTCAAGAATGTACTTGGCGTGATTGCAATAATATTATATGGTGATGATGCAACTCTATCTAAGGAATGATGATGCAAATGATCAACCAGTTCGTTAAATGATCATTTGATAGATCTGATCGCAAAGGCTCTGCAAACCTTAAGATATGATTAGTTGGTATACAAGATCGGAGTGTACTGTCTTCAAGAGCTATGTAATGCTCTAATCAGAGGGAGTAAAATACATGCTGTACTCTTTTTCCCTTAGCCAATATTTTGTCCCGTTTAGATTTTTCGGGTAAGGTTTTTAATGAGGTAGCTAGCAATGCGTATTACCAGTGTTTTAAAAGGCATTTTCGGAGCGAGCCCCGGGGCGGGGCGTATAAAAAATGCCCCTGGGCGATGGTTCGAGGCGAAAGTCTCAAAAGGCGTACGCCCAACAATTCGGGGCGTACGTCTGGGCGTTTGGGGCGAGTTTTTTTTTGTTGGGTCGTGTTGGGGCGTAAGCCCAGAAAACTTCCTCAAATTCAAACAAAATTTATTAAATAAATCCTCAATATAATGCCCAAATTCTCAAAAGTCAACTAGTAATTACTCAAATATGTTAAAAAGGAACCGAAACATTAAATTTAAAAGACACGACCTTTTTTTATTGCTAGAATGCCTAATATATGATCTTTTTCAATTATTTATCTTGTCTTCTACTATCTCAAAAAAGTCACGAGCAGTCACTTGTGCTTGTAAGTAGCGTATAATAGATTGTTCTGATTAGTTTTTTTATGGGGATGAAGCATATATTTATAGTTTTCTTTTACGCTATTTTACCTATTTAAAAGTATTTATTATAATTATATCCATTTATGAAATACTAAAAATTAAAGTCCTGCCGAGGCTTACGCCCCGTGCCTTGGGGCTTACGCCTCGCTGAGGCAGACGTAAAACACCTCGCCTTACGCCCCCGCCTTTTAAAACACTGCATATTACTATATACGTGTACTCTTTTTCCTTCACTAGGATTTTTCCCACTGGGTTTTTCCTAGTAAGGTTTTAACGAGGCACAAGTCTATTCATGAACATCCAAGGGAGAGTGTTATAAATGCACCATATTATGGATGTCCATTCAAATACACAGTCAACTGGATAAGCTTACAATCAAGCAAGCAGCTTGCAAGTAGCTCCCGGCGAGATAGCTTGCGAGTAGCTGCGGCCGCTTGCCGCAACTTGGAAAGCCTTGCAGCAGCTTCCGCGGGCTTGCAATCAAGCAGGCAGCTTGCCAGAAGCTTTTGAAAAGCCTAGCAGTAGCTTACTGAAAAGCCTTACAGCAGCTTTCTGTCACAACCCAATTTGTGAATCGTGATGACACCTACACTCTCCCTGAGGTAGGCGAACTTTTCGCAAATTATTTTAATCATATATAAGAATTATGCGGATATAAACAACGATTTAACTAACAGATTCAAATTATATAAGTGATAAGTGCAGAAGTAAGAATAAACCCAAAATTTGGTCTAGACTAGTACAAGAGAGCCACTATTACATATATACAAGTCTGATAGGAAGTACAAATCTCAAATGTCAATACTGTCTCAAGAGTACAAAGTAGACAGTTAAATACGAGAAGAGTCTCCGAATGCGGATCTAGCTCAAAAGCTCACCTAGAATCTCTGTCGAGTAGACTCAGATCACCCTCGAGGATGGGAACTGGAACTAGTAACAGATTCTGCATTCAAAGAAGAGTACATCAAGAGTAGCATCGGTACAAACAACAAGTACTGAGTAAGCATCATAGGCGACTAAGATTAGTTCATGCATATAAGCATAAAATCAACAAGATAAGCAGATAGGCACATAATACCCAAATTAAGGTCACAGAATATCCCATAACCGAATCACAACCTAAGATGAAACTTCTAAACCACAATTCTGTCGATTCTCAATAATCTCAAACGATAATCACAAAACCAAGTTCTGAACCTAGGCAGAGTCATTACTCCGCAATTTGACCCACTTTATAATCCAATCTATGTCACCATAATGATATGAACAGATCATACCAAATCAGACGTGAAGAGCCATATGATGATGCAGAATAAAATGCAATGTTATTGTTATATCCCGTATTTTGTACATTGGGACAATCCGAGCTAACCATGATAAGTTAAGGACAAGACTATTCCGGGATACGAGGTGGAGACTTTTAACCTTCGATTTTGTTTTAAGGCATAAGTTGCTTATGATTTTATTGGTATGGGATATTAAGGAAAATTTGGGGTTAAAAGTGAATTAAAGGAAATTAATATTTCATGAACAAAAGGGCCAAGTGGCCGTGCAAGGTGGGTGTGGGCCATGGTCCACATGGATGCATAATATATGTATATGAAAGATGACAAATTAATTATATTCATCATCTTCACCCCTTAGAAGCTTAGAGAACCTTGGAGAAAAACAAGAAAAGCCATTCGGCCATGGCAATAGCCGAACAAGGTCCATGAAAAAGTGATAAAAAAAAATAATTTTCTTCTAGCAATTCAACCAAGTGGAAGGTCCTTATTAACGTGGAGTAGTTGTTGGAGTCAACAAACCATTCGTTTATACCATTTACAACCCTAGCCAAGTTGTGGAGTTAAGTGGAAAAGGTAAGGTTTAATCTTCTTTTTCATATGTTATGATGGTTTGTACATGTTGTAGTATGTAGAAAGGAATGAAAATCATGAAAGTTGTGTGTTAGGGTGGTGGCCGAATATGGGCTATTTTGTATGGCAAGGAATGAACTAATTTTATTTAGTATTTTGGTTGTTGTTGTTATGGATTCTATGATGATAATGAAAGTTTAATGGTTCAAGTTGAAGTTGTAATTGTTGTGGGCTGTTTTAGAAGCCAACGTGATTTGAATGTAGTTTTTATATTTATGAGAATGACATTGTTAACGTGTGGATTGTTGGTGTAATTCATGAATTTGGGAGAGAGAAATGTGTTGTTGTTGTTGTTCTCGGGTTTGGGGAGGTTTCGGGTGGAATGGTGTTTTGGTTGGGTTGTTTTGAATATTGTGCGGATTGTTTGAAGTGTTCTTGAATCTTGTTTGAATGATTCGGATTAGTACTTGAACATGTGAGCGTTGATGTTGGCTTGAACGTATGTAGTTGAATTGAATGTAAATAGAATGTTGTCGAAGTATGTAGAAAAGAGTTACTAACGTTAGAATGCATTTTGAATTAATTGTTGATGTTGTTAGTATGGTTGTTGGTATTGTTGTTGATGATTTGGCCGAGTTGAATTCGGGGTTGTTGAATTTATAGGGGAAATGCTGCCCGAATTTCTGTAGATAAAGTGCTAGTTTGGGATTGAATCCCTAAGTATCTATAGCTAATGTTAGTATATAATGACGTTGTTGTAGATCTCTTGGGAAGCCCGAGACTTAAGTTCGGATTAGCTTAGGAAGCGGACGAGGTATGTAAAGCTTACCTTTCTTTCTTTTGGCATGTCTTAGTTAAGTAGAGCTATGATACGAGCCTTGGGGTAACTCCATTCTTAAGATCCGAGCATGTCTACGATTCTTATGCACTTCTTGATGTTGGCATTCTTAATATAGTCGAGCTATGGTCCTTATGTCTTTTATATGATTGTATTTCAAATGTTGCGTAAAGAGTTTTGTTCCTAAAGGAGTCTTATGTTGAATAATGTCCGTAACTTTCGTAGAGAGCCGGATCGCTTCGATACGTTCGTAGAAGATTCTATAACGAATAATGTCTCTAACTTTCATAGGCGGGCTCGGATTGGTTTGATACTTGTCCGTGGTCCCCGAGACTTTCCTTTGTATAGTTCTAACGACTTTTGAAGGAACTTATTATGGCTATCATCCCGACCCCCGAGTATGGTTAGTCTACTTATCTATTGAGTCTGTAATGATGATTTTTATGCATATGGTTACTCACGACTCTGCTCGTGCATACTGTTGTTACATCTTTCGCCGAGTCCCGGGCCGGTTATGTCAGTCGTGCGCACTATGCTATATTCCGGAGTATGATGTGTTATGGTTCACCGAGTCCCTCGCTAGAGGGCCGGGTACCGTATATATTCTGGTGTTATGATGTGTTATGGCGTTATGATGTGTTATGGAGATATGCGGGTTACGGAGATATGAAATCTTCTGGAGTATGATGTGTTATGGCGCCAAATGACGGGGTGGCGACCATGTTCCCTGAGCCCCATGCATGATTTGTGTTTCAAAAGTAAATATTTTGGTATTCTCGTATTTTGTACTTATTTTCGTACTTCTTGTTCGGTTATGATCCCGTTTATCGTATTTCATGCTTTATACTCGACATATTCCGTACCGACCCCTTTCTTCGGGGGTCGCGTTTCATGCCCGCAGTACGTACGCCCACTTTGGTGATCCGCCGCTTAGGACACCTACTCGCTATCTTGGAGTGCTCCTTTGTTTCGAGCCTATATTTTGGTACGTACTCTTCCGTTGTATACGTATATGTTTATTCGGGGGCACGGCGGGGCCCCGTCCCGTCATATGATTCTCGTTGTTACTCTTAGAGGTCCGTAGACATATACGTATGGGTTATAAATAGTTTGTTCGGTGTTCGTATGATTTATGTTTTGGGCGGTCCCATTCGCCGCCGGGCGTGCCCCCTTGTCGGCTTGCGTTTGTATATATTTTGGGACGTTGTGCTTTATGATAGCCTTGCCGGCTTCGATATATATATATATATATATTTGTATATATATATATATATATATATATATATGTCCGACCTTGTATACGTACACGTTATTTGTATGTTAAGTTATTGTTGCCGATTAATGGTTATGTGTACGTCCGAGTGTCCGCCCGGCACTAGTCACGGCTCACGGGGTTGGGTCGTGACAAAAGTGGTATCGCAGCGGTTCGTCCTCGGAATGTCTACAGACCGTGTCTAGTAGAGTCTTGTTTATCGGTGTGTGGTGCACCACATCTATAAACAGGAAGCTACAGGACATTTAGGATGTTATCTTTCCTTCTTATCCTAGATCGTGCGATAGAGCTGTGTTATCAGGATGATTCCTCCCTAACGAATTGTTATGTTTTCAGCGATGCCTCCAAAGAAGGCGACACCGCCCGTAAGGGCAAATCAGCCAGCGAACCGGAGAGACTAGCCAGGCCCGAGAGTTACTAGGGCCCGTGCCCGCCTTCGAGCCTCGATATTGTGCTCCGGCCGAGCTCGCCACACCGTTACCATCGGAGGAGCATGGGCGAGGCCGTGGATCGGGGGGGGCGCTCCACCGCTAGCTCCCCGAGAGTTCCTAAAGCCCGAGCCTCCGCCTCCTCGCCCGGGGCGGAGGATAGGGCTATGAGAGACGCGGTCCGCCTGTTCGACCGTATTAGTGGCGGGCAGCTCGGCTGTGCAAGGAGTAGGGGTGATCCGTACGACAGACATGATAGTTTGAGGGCCCGTGATTTCTTGACTTGTAATCCTCCAGAGTTCTTCGGGTCAAAGCCCGAGGAGGATCCCCAGGAGTTTATTAGACAGATGCAGCGTACGTTGCGGCTCATTAAGGCTTCTGAGACTGAGTCTGTCGAGTTGGCTTCATATCGGTTGCATGGATATAGCTGCTAATTGGTACGAGTCCTGGGAGTTGTCTAGGGGCGAGGGTGCTCCTCCGGCCGGTGGGACGAGTTTGCTGCAGGCCTTTCTTGGCCACTTTCTGCCTCCAGAGATGCGGCGAGCTAGGGTTGACAGATTCCTACAGTTGAGACAGAGGGGCAGGAGTGTTCGGGACTATAGTCTCGAGTTTGATTCATTGGCCAGATATGCGCCCACTATTGTAGCTGATATGACCGATAGGATGCATCGATATGTGATGGGGTTGGATCGTTATTTGGTCGACAGCTGTATGGTGATGGCTTCCCAGCCCGGTATGGATATTGCACCGGCTGTGCGCATGCCTGTGGTATGGAGGATCGACATAGAGGGCGGCCACCGACAGAGATTATGACAGAGCCGCCCAAGAGTTGGCAGATCGGGCCCGGTTATTCCGGGGAGTCCCGAGGCAGTGTACCAAAGACGAAGATAGTAGATATCCTTCCCGGCCCAAAGCACGGAGCACACCCCCCACGCTTACGGGTAGGAGACCGGACAAGACAGGTATTCAGAGCCGTCGCAGCTCCGTGGCTTTCGGTTCGGCAGTGGACAGAGGTTCCGGCCGGGCCGAGGCCACCCATACCCTCCTGTTCTCACCGTGGGAGGCATCACCCCGGGAGAGTGTTATCGTGCTACGGGTGCTTGTTTTACCCGTGGCCGTCGTGGCCACCTTATGAGAGATTGTCCGCTTGGGGGTAGTCCGTGGTGCGCCGGCCCCACCGGGTCGGGCCTGTCGGTTCATCGTCTCTCTCGTAGCTACGCGCCCCGCGGGCGGGGTATGCCGACACCGCAGGCCGCGGTAGAGGCCGTGGCGGAGCTTCCAATTCTGGCGGTCCCTCGAACCGCATTTATGCCTTGGCTAGCCGACAGATCGTGAGGCGTCACCTAACGTGGTTATGGTGTATATTATTGATCTTCTCCCGAGATGTATATGCATTGATAGACCCAGGCTCTACTTTATCGTATATTTCTCCCCTTGTTGCTAGTAGAATTGGGATAAAACCCGAACCGATAGAACCATTCGAGGTAGCTACACTGATAGGAGATACTGTTATCGCAAGGCACGTATATAGAGATTATTCGGTTATTATATGTGGCCGTTGCACTAAAGCAGATCTGATAGAACTAGATATGACTGAGTTCGATGTTATTATGGGTATGGATTGGCTAGCTTCTTGTTATGCTAACGTTAACCGTCGAAGAAAGTAGTTCGCTCGATTCCTGGGGAACCCGTTATAGAGTGGACGGGAAATACAAAGATCGCCGAGGGGTAAGTTTATTTCATACCTCAAGGCAAGGAAGATGGTTCGAAAGGGTTATATTTATCATCCGGTTCGCGCATGACTTAAAAGCAAAAGCACCGACTCTTCGCCGTCCCGTGGTTAATGAATTTTCGGATGTATTTTCGTATGAACTTCCGTGTCTTCCTCCGAGCGGGAGATAGAGTTCACTATAGATGCCGCCGTACACTCACCCCATATCTATTCCTCCTTACAATGGCACCCGTTAATTGAAAGAACCGAAGGAGCACCGAGGATTTGTTAGAGAAGGGCTTCATTAGGCCCAACACATCACCTCGGGGAGCGCCGTATTGTTCGTGAGAAAGAAAGACGGGTCGTCGCGGATGTGTATTGATTATAGGCAATCGAATAAGGTAACCATAAAGAATAAATATCCCCTCCCAGATTGATGATTTGTTTGACAATAAGGTGGTGCTAAGTGTTTTCGAAGATAGACTCGCGGTCGCTACCACCAAGTGCGGTACGAGAGGCGATATTCCAAAGATCGCATTCAGACCCGATATGGTCATTATGAGTTTAGAGTGATGTCTTTGGGCCGACCAATGCTCCAAACTCGTGTTTATGGATCCGATGAATCGAGTATTCAAGCCGTTCCCGGATATGTTCGTGATTGTATTTATCGATGATATCCTAGTCTATTCACGATCGAAGAGGAACATGCAGATCATCCGAGGGCGGTATTGGGTGCTCCAAACACCAGTAAATTGTATGCTAAATTCTCCTAAATGTGAATTCGGTTGACTTCGTAGCATTCTTCGGGGCATATTATGGAGCCGATGGCATCCCGGATACACGTAAGATTGAGGCCGTAAAGAATTGGCCTAGACCTACGACACCAACTGAGGTACGTAGCTTTCTGGGATTAGCAAGATATTACAGGAGATTTGTAAAGAAGTTTTCTTCGATTTCAGTGCCTTTAACGAGGCTAACTCGTAAGGCGACTAAGTTCCAAAGGACCGACGTTGCGAACGGAGCTTCCAGCTGTCGAAAGAAAAGTTGACTACGCTCCGGGCTCGACTCTTCCCCGAAGGGACCAGATGGTTATGTTATTTATTGTGATGCTTTCCGTGTTGGATTAGGTTGTGTATTAATGCAAAGATGGCAGTAGTTATAGCCTATGCCTCCCAAGTTGTACCGTAAAGACGAAAGAAATGATCCTACTTATGATCTGGAGCTAGCAGCGGTAATTCATGCTTTGAAGATATGGAGACACTATCTATATGGCATTCATGTTGATATTTATACGGATAACAAAAGCCTCAAAGATATCTTTTTGCGTATGAGCCGAACTCAAGGGCAGCAGAGGTGGCTAGAGTTGCTGAAAGACTATGATGTGGATATTTTATATCATCCGGGAAAGCCAATGTTGTAGCGTATGCACTCACCGTAAGTCTATGGGTAGCTTGACGGACGTGCCATAGAAAAGAAAGAAATGGTTCGTGAGATTCATCAGCTAGCTAATCTTGGAGTCCGTCTGGCCGATTCTGGAGACACACAGGGTTTCGTTCGAGGAATTGCCGAATCCTCTATTATGGAAGAGATAAAGCGACGCGCATGAGGACCCCGTTTCCGGCACAAGACAAAGATGCAGCCCTTGAAAAGGAGAAGACCCCATTCGAGATTACATCCGATGGAGTACTACTACACAAGTAAGGGCATTATGTGTACCCGAGGCTGCGGTGGCCGCGGCGGTGTTGCGGGGAGAGGCACATTATGCCCATTATTCGTCTCATCCGGGATCAACAAAGATGTATCATGACCTCGCATGCTTGTACCGGGTGGGATGGTATGAAGAGGGACATAGCCGCAGTTCGTTGCGCTGCCCAAATTGCCAACAGTTAAGATCGAGCATCGAAGCCGGTGGATTGTTACAGAGACGGAGATTCCGACTGGAAGTGGGAAATAATTAATATGGACTTCATTACAGGCTTACCTCGCACTCCACTAAGTACGACTCCATATGGGTTATCGTGGATAGGCTGACAAAATCAGCCCATTTTCCGCGCTACGACTACTTATTTACCGAGGACTATGCCAAAGTTATATATTAAGGAGATAGTAAGACTTCACGGAGTTCCCACATCTATTATATCTGACAGAGGTGCCCAGTTTACAGCTAACTTCTGGAGATCATTTCAGGAAGGATTGGGGACACAGGTGAGTCTTAGTACAGCATTTCACCCTCAGTCTGACGGACAGGCCGAGCGTACCATTCAGACGCTAGAAGATATGCTACGGGCCTCGTGTTATTGATTTCGCAGGTAGTCGGGACGATCATTTGCCACCGTTGAGTTTGCTTATAATAATAGCTACCATTCTAGCATCCGATGGCACCGATGAGGCTTTGTATGGCAGAAATGTAGGTCACCGATGGCGTCGGTTCGATGTTGGCGAAACTAAGTTAATTGGCCCGTATATGATTCGGGAAAGGCGCTGACAAAGTGAAACTTATTCGGAACGGTTATTAATAGCTCGCAGTCGACAAAAATCATACGCGATAATCGACGTCGATACTTAGAGTTCCGTATCGTGATTGGGTATTCCTCGAAGGTGTCACCCATGAAGGGTGTTATGAGGTTCGGCAAAAAGGGAAAGCTCACCCGAGATATATCTGGGCTATATCGCATCACCGTGCAGGTAGGCAAGGTTGCCTATGAATTAGATCTACCTGGATTTGGGAGCAAAGGCATCCAAGATTCCACGTGTCTATGCTTCGCAAATGCATTGGTGACCCTTCCGAATATTTCCCTTGGTGGAGGATATTCAGTGGACAGAGAGCTATCCTACGAGGAGTAACCTATAGCCATACCGGATCGTGTGTAAGAAGGTTGCGTAATAAAGATGTGGCTTGCGTTAAGGTGTTGTGGCGGAACAATAACCGGGAGGAGATGACCTGGGAAGCTGAAGAGGAGCTGAAGAAAAAGTATCCCCACTTATTTCCGATGCCTACAAGTAATCTAAATTCCTTAATTGGCTATGTGATCGATGAATGAATTGTATGTGATAGCTATAAAAGAAACTCTCCCGAAATGCTTATAAGACCCGTAGGGCTAGTTTAACATTCGAGGACGAATGTTCTAAAGGAGGGGAGGATGTTATATCCCGTATTTTGTACATTGGGACAATCCGAGCTAACCATGATAAGTTAAGGATAAGACTATTTCGGGATACGAGGTGGAGACTTTTAACCTTCGATTTTGTTTTAAGGCATAAGTTGCTTATGATTTTATTGGTATGGGATATTAAGGAAAAGTTGGGGTTAAAAGTGAATTAAAGGAAATTAATATTTATGAACAAAAGGGCCAAGTGGCCGTGCAAGGCGGGGTGGGCCATGGTCCACATGGATGCATAATATATGTATATGAAAGATGACAAATTAATTATATTCATCATCTTCACCCCTAGAAGCTTATAGAGAACTTGAGAAAACAAGAAAAGCCATTCGGCCATGGCAATAGCCGAACAAGGTCCATGAAAAAGTGATAAAAAAAAATAATTTTCTTGTAGCAATTCAACCAAGTGGAAGGTCCTTATAAACGTGGAGTAGTTGTTGGAGTCAACAAACCATTCGTTTATACCATTTACAACCCTAGCCAAGTTGTGGAGTTAAGTGGAAAAGGTAAGGTTTAATCTTCTTTTCATATATTATGAATGATTTGTACATGTTGTAGTATGTAGAAATGGATGAAAAATCATGAAAGTTGTGTGTTATGGTGGTGGCCGAATATGGGCTATTTTGTATGGCAAGGAATGAACTAATTTTATTTAGTATTTTGGTTGTTGTTGTTATGGATTCTATGTTGATAATGAGAATGATTCAAGACGAAGTTGTAGAATTGTCATGGGTCGCCAGAAGCCAATGTGATTTGAACGTAGTTTTTATATTTACAGAGAATGACATTGTTAACGTGTGGATTGTTGGTGTAATTCAAGTTGGGAGAGGAATGTGTTATCGTTGTTGTTCTCTGGAGGTTTCGGGGGAGTTGTTATCAGGCGGATTGTTTGAAGTGTTCCCGAATCTTGTTTATCGGGACAACTTGAACGTGCCCAGTTGTTTTGAAACCATAATCGTCCTACTAATAGCATAAGATAGAACTTGAAGGTAAGTCATCGCTCCAAAAGCCGACATATATATATATATATACATATATACATGGACATATATATACATATAACATATTGAATGTACAAAGCCTGAGTAAGGCTATCAAAACATAAGAACACAAACCATACAAATACATTGCGTCGTAACTCGCCCACTACCCACACGTATATGTCTACCGACCTCTAAGAGTCATAACGATGTAATCATATGACGGGACAGGACCCCGCCGTACCCATGAACAACATATATACAAATAACGAATGTGCGTACCAAATATGTAGGCTCCGGATCAAGGGAGCACTCCAAACCGCGGGATAGATACCCTAGACCGACGGACCACCCACAACGTGTACCGTATATGTCGCGATTTAAGATGAAACGAATCCATATGACGAAGACAGTGGGGTCGGACGGAATATACACACGAGTATGCAAAGCAAGAAGAAAAGATGAATGTGATCATAATCAAAGTAAAGAGTACGAAAAGTGAATATAATACCGAATGCCAAAATGCTTAGCTTTCTAAAAAAAATATTTCGTCTCATATATATACGGAATGCAAAACATATCATATGAGCCGACATTAATCATGGGGATTCGTAAATATATGGAATTTGCCTCACCACCGCCCCACCACCAGGGACTCAACCGATCAAAATCCACTATCAAAATCACATATCATATGCACACAAAACGTGTCCCGCCCCTCAGTGAGGGACTCGGTAAATAAGATCATCATATACGTGTCAATTATCTAAATCATATGTGAGTTACGTAAAAACATGTATAATAATCGAATGTCGAATACTTACTTCGAACATAAATCATGCATATCAAAAACATATATCATATGCGGTCCATAATGGGACCCGGCGGACGGAACGTGGTCGCCCCTCCTGCCTTGGGCGCCACAACTCATCATACTTCGGAAGTTTTGCATATCTCCGAACACATCCTCCATATCACATCATAATTCATAACTCATCATACTTCGTATCATATCATATATCAAAACTCATCATACTTCGGAAAACTCATCATACTTCGGAATTTAACAAATGCGCACGATACATACCGGCCCGGGACTCGGCGAAGGAATTATCAATAAGGTGCACGAGCAGAATCGTGGGAATTATATGCAATTTAAAATATTCATAACCATATGCAATGTAAACATTTACAAAGACTTAACAAATTAATCAAACAAATCATTATTTACAAATTAGGACAATAGTCCAATCACGTTTCTTCCGAATGCCACTCGGGCACATATCAAACCGAACTTTAAAGTCATAACTTCGTATCGGAATCATATACATAACAATTCTCATTTCAAGACTCATTAAATAAATAAGTAATCATACTCGGGGGTTCAAAAGATAATTACATTAAGTCATTTTCGAAAAATCGTTAAGTCTAAGCATAGAAAAGTCTCGGGGCCCACGGATAGGTGTCAACCCAAATCCGAGCCCGCCTATGAAGGTCGGGGATGTTATACATTATGGAACCTCCTATGAGCGTTTCTGAGCGATCCGAGCCCGTTTGTGAAAGTTACGGACGTTCGTAGTTCAGATTCGTTTAAAAACAAAATTCTTTTGAAGACAAAACTTTTATGCAACTTTTAAAAAAAATAGTCATACGAAAGACATAAGAACCATAATTCGACTACATTAAGAACACGAATAGCAAGAGAAAGCCAAGAATCATGGACATGCTCGGATCACCAGAGTAGAATTACCTCGATAATCGTGTCATAGCTTACTTACTCTAAGACATGCCAAAAGAAAGAAAGAGTAGCTTTACATACCTCGTTTGCTTCCTTAGCTAATCCAAACTCAGGCCTCGGCTCCCCAAGGTCTACACAACGTCAATAAGTATCAACCATTAGCTATAAGCATTTAGGAATTCAATTCCAAACTACTACTCAATTCTACGTAAATTGGGCAACCTCCCCTCGTAAATACAACAACCCCGAGAATTCAACTCGGCCAATTTGTCAACAACAATACCAACAACCATTCTAACAACATTCAAACACACTTTAAACCATTCGCACAACATTCCAAATGGCCAAACCAACTTACTACATCACCCGAAACTTTCCAATTTCCATAGGGACGACATTAACACGTCTCTTCCTTCCAAATTCGTAAACTATATCGACAATCCACACATTAACAACATTATCCTCACAAATCCAAGAAACTATAATAAAATCACATTAACTTCAAATCAGCCCACACGGTTTTTAACTTCAACTTGGATTATTAGCCTTCATTCTACATCATAGAATTCATAACGACGACAACCAAAATACTAGATAACATTAATTCATTTCTTGCATACCAAACAGCCCCTAATCACGGCCCAACACCAACATATATAATCTCATGAGTTTCATTCATTTTCTACACATTACAACAACACACAAACATGCTAAATTCAATTAACTCTCTACACACACAACACACATACACGACCAACACACACACACACACGGTTCAACTTCAATCATCCATATTTTCATGAATTTCATTCATTTCCACAACTCACAACATACACAATCATCCATAACATATGAAAAATAAGATTGAATCATACCTCTTCCACTTAATTCTTCAAGTTGGCTATGAGTTGCGCCTTGAACCAACGCTTGTTCTTACTACTCCAACGACTTCACCACGTTGTTATGCACCTCCTAAGGAGTGGAATTGCTAGAGAGAATTTTTTTTTTTCACTTTTTCTTGGTCTTGCTCGGCTCCAATCTTGGCCGAATGGCCTTGCTATTTTTCTCTCTCACTTTCTTGAAATTTCTAGAGGTAAGAATGATGAAAATGTGATGAATTTGTCATCTTAATGCTACATATATTAAGCATCCATGTGGCCATGGCCCACACCTCATGTGGCCGGCCACATGGCTATATTTTTCATGAAATTTCAACTTCCAAAAATTAACTTTTGGCCCCCAAATTTTTCATGAGATGTCTAACTTTCCATAATCCACTTTTAATCCCAAATTCCATAATATCTCATGCCAATAAAATCATAAGCAATTCATGCCTTGAAATAAATCGTGGTTAAAAATCTCTACTTCGTATCCCGGAATAATCTTGTCCTTAACTTATCATAGTTAGCTCGGATTATCCCGACGTACAAAATACGGGATATAACATCCTTCCCCCTTTAGAACATTCGTCCTCGAATGTTCAACTAATCTTACGAGGTCTTATAAGAATCTCGGGGGTTGCCTTTATTACTATAGTTTGCAGTCTCAACTACCACTTACTCCTTCTTCTCCATTTCCTTTTCAACTTTTCAAATCCTCACTTCTCTGTTATTATTCCGCCATAGTACCTTAACACACGCCACATCTTCGGCACGCAACCTTCTTACCTTACGAACAATACAATAAAGTCCAATACATTTCGGGTTAAACTTTTCCTTTTATCGAACTTTATTACGCCTTTCATGGGTAATGTCTTTAAGTATTTCCACTTGTGAAATTCACTCTCCCTTGGTAGCCCGCTAGTTCCGATCGCCTTGCTTATTTCATCTTGTAATCCCCTTCCACTCAGCTTGTAGCATTCTAGGCATATCGTCTCGTGTCACTTCTTTATCTCTAATTCAAACCCTTCTGTTATCTCTTTGCCCAGATCCTGCTCCCAATCTTCCGGTCACACTTGACGTTGTCATCTTTTCGTGAATACACGAAGGTGCCCGAATTAGCCCAAGACGTATATTAACGTCGCTTTACTAACCCTTATATCCTACCTTGTCTCCCCTTTTCTCGTCTTACAACCGGTATCAGGGTAGATTTTTGGTCCACCCACCGCCATGTCCTATTTGGCCTTAGTACTACTCTACCTCGAAAATTTTTCTTAAACCGTCTTTACATCTTTCCTTAACGTATTCGGGACCTCGTAACCATCTCGTCTTTACCGAATTCAAACTTTCTTCATTAACTATTCGCTCGACCTCATTCTTAGCATATAGATGTTCATAGATGACATAGCCACTCTTGTGCGACTTATATAAAGTGTTTTCAATCTTGGTTACGGTCTTTCCTTTTCCTAGTTCACTCTGCCCCACGTACTCCTTCCGCACTAACATTCGCTAGTAGCCTGTCTTGTCATGCTCCTTTTCCTTCCTTTTCTTACTTCTTACTATAGGGTTTGCTATCATTGGCGAACAATTCCGTTGCCTACATCTTAACCTCTAATCCCGCACAGTGGCGTTATCTTTTACAATGCCTCCGTAAGTTGCTTGTCACTTTCCTTTATCGTATTCTCTCTCTCCTGTAAGCATTCACCTTCTAAGGTCATATCATTTAGGATCTTCCACGATTAATTCCCGGTACTATCTCAATTACCCTCCTATCTTCAACCTTTTTTTTCCAGCTTTCGGATCTTATTGACTCACCTCGGCTGGGGGCTTACCCGTAGCCCCAGCATCCTATCCAGGATGTCGTAGTGTCGATTGTCTCCATTTTACATTTACATGCCTCGCACTCGCTTCCCCCCTTTAGGGGTGTACTTATACTATTACCCGATTATACTTTGCCCTATGTCTATATTCCCAATTTCAATCCGGCGGTATTTTGATTCCGATGTTTTGATTCTCTGACCTTCCATCTACTCACTTTCTTCCCTTTCCACATATCGTTGCATTCGAACTTTCCAAACTTAACCTGTGGTAAAAACAACATCAGCTTGCCTTATAACATTTGTGCCATCTATATACTGTTTCTCACTTAAGCTTCGTTACCCTGTCCACTTAATGCCTTCTCTATATCGCCACGTTGGTTGCCGGAATACACATATCCGCTAATATGACCATATATGGGACACTACACGCACACGTAGACATATAGTTGCTACCGTCTCACTTACCAAATATTTCCAAACACCGTTCAAACTCACCCCAATTCCAAAGCCGTGATGCATCTTCTTCCTCTTTACCGGTCTAATCTGCCTCGTTCTATGTGACCACTTAAGGTTCCGGCCCACTCCACACACTCTAACTTCCTTTGGATTACTCTAGCTTCTCATTTGCCTCTCACGCCTGAATTTGTGAGACTTTCAGAAAACTTCCCAGGGGGTCACCCATCCCAAAATTTCTCTCACTCCAGCACGCTTAACCTCGGAACTCTGATGAAATACGATGCTCTAATGTTAGTCTGATAGCGTTCACCTCACCGCATGACCTTCAGCACACAACCTGGAGTAAATTGAAGTCTTAACAGATTTCAAAACGCCCTCATGACACAATTACTATTTTACCCTCTTCGATCCTCCGTATTCACTTTTCGTCTACGGATACGACTACCTTCCGTCCTCGACTTCCAGATCCACTATAGTGATAAACACACCTTAATCGCCATGACTTATGAATACTCGATTGTCGGCCCTTAAATTTCTGCTTACCGCTATTACGTAACAATCATACAGCAAATACACATACATAGAACAAATTCCAATAAGTACTCATATACCTGTAGACGAGCGGTCTCCAGCCTGATCTGGTGGGCTATAGGGCGAAATGTAATCCTCCTCGTCATCCCCCTCGTCTGAATCCGAGGAATATAGATAGCCCGGCAGCTCCTGGTTCACCGACGGCCAGGATAAGGGGCTGGAATAATCTGTAACGCTCACTGAGGAAGCCGACCTAACATAGTGCTCCACCATAGGAGCGACTGGCACGATGTCGGGAAGCTCCTCCTCTCCGTGTCCGGTGTCCTCCTCCCCGAATCAAAAATAGGAATCGGGCGAGGATCCTCGGATGGATCTGTGTCATAACTGTGCTCTGGGGGGTCCTCCTCCCTAGGAGTCAAAAACTCCGGAGGAATCGTAGCAGGATCCTCCGAGGGATCAGTCTCGATAGAATAACTAGGGCTCCTCCTGCTGGGCCCTGGAGCCTGAGGTCCTGAGGATACTCTAGGGGCCTTCTTAGCACCCCCACTATCTGAAGCTGGCCTCTTCATCTCCCCGTCAATCCGTACCTACTGCGGAAGAAGGTGTCGAAGTGGTCTTCCCTAGACTCGGCTCTATCGCACGATCTAAGACGAGAAGAAAGGTCATTGATTCCTAAATGCCCCGCGACCTCCCGTTTATAAGTGTGGCCGGCTTCACACCATAAACAAGACTCTGCCGGACACGGTCTGTAGACATTCCGAGGACGAACCGCTCTGGTACCACTTTCTGTCACGACCCAACCCCGTAGGCCGTGACTAGTGCCCGAGCTGGGCATCCATACGTACCCATCAACCATAATCGTCCTACTAATAGCATAAGCATAGGCGAAGGTAAGTCATCGCCCCAAAGCTGACATATATATATACATATATACATATATACATAACGGACGTAAGCCGGTAAGGCTATCAAAACATAAGAACACAAACCATACAAATACAACTGTACAGAACTCGCCCACAACCCACACGTATATGTCTACAGACCTCTAAGAGTCATAACAGAACCATATGACGGGACAGGGCCCCGCCGTACCCATGAACAAACATATATACAAGTAACAGAAATGTCTGTACCAAAATGTAGGCTCCGGATCAAGGGAGCACTCCAATCAGCGGAATAGATGTCCTAGGCTGACGGACCACCGAACGTGTACAGCGTACACGCGGCATGAAACGCGACCCCCGAAGAAAGGGGGTCAGTACGGAATATGTACTGAGTATGCAAAGCAGGAAAGACAGAAAACAGGATCATAATCGAAATAGGGGTTACCGAAACAAGTGTAAATGACCAGATAACCAAACTTGCCTTTTAAAACACTTATCATGCATATCCATAAGTCGGTAAGTAAAACCATATCATAATCATATCATCATATCTTCGTACATATGTATGCCGTACCCGACCCTCTAATGAGGGACTCGGTGAGTAAAATCATCGTATACACATATAGCGTGTCCCGGCCCTCTAATGAGGGGCTCGGTAAATGAGATCATCATATGCATGTCAGTTATCGGGAATCATATGCGAATTACAGAAAACATGTATAATAATCAGAATGCCAGACTACTTACTTCTGAACATAAATCATGCATATCAAAAACATATATCATATGCGGTCCATAATGGGACCCGGCGGATGGAACGTGGTCGCCCCTCCTGCCTTGGGCGCCACAACTCATCATCTTCGGAAGTTTTGCATATCTCCGAACACCTCCTCCGTATCACATCATAAACGTAAACACATCAATCTCATCATACTTCGTATCATATCATATATCAAAACTCATCATACTTCGGAAAACTCATCATACTTCGGAATATAGCATAGTGCGCACGAACATAACCGGCCCGGGACTCGGCGAAGGAATTAACAATAATGTGCACGAGCAGAATCGTGGGAATTATATGCAATTTAAAATATTTATAACCATATGCAATGTAAACATTTACAAAGACTTAATAAATTAATCAAAGCAAATCATTATTTACAAATTAGGACAATAGTCCAATCACGTTCTTCCGAATGCCACTCGGGCACATATCAAACCGAACTTTAAAGGTCATAACTTCGTATCGGAATCATGTACATAACAATTCTCATTTCAGACTCGTTAAATGAGTAAGTAATCATGCTCGGGGGTTAAAACGATAATCACACTAAGTCTTCTTCGGAAAATCGTTAGGTCTAAGCATGAAAAAGTCTCGGGGGCCCACGGATAGGTGTCAAACCAAATCCGAGCTCGCCTATGAAAGTTGGGGATGTCATTCATTATGGAACCTCCTATGAGCATTTCAGAGCGATCCGAGCCCGTTTATGAAAGTTACGGGTGTTCGTAGTTGCGGGATCTTTCAAGAACAAAATTCTTTTATGACAAAACTTTTATGCAACTTTTAAAAAAATCCAATCATATAAAAACATAAGAACCATAATCCGACTACATTAAGAGGGTCAATAGAAGAGATTAAGAAGCGTATACAAGCTCGGATCGTAAGAATAGAATCACCTCGATAATCGTATCATAACCTACTTAACACTAGGACATGCCAAAAGAAAGAAAGGTAAGCTTTACATACCTCGTTTGCTTCCTAAGCTAATCCAAACTCAGGCCTCGGCTCCCCAAGGTCTACACAACGTCAATAAGTATCAACCATTAGCTATAAGCATTTAGGAATTCAATTCCAAACTATTACTCAATTCTACAGAAATTTGGGCAGCACCTCCCCTGTAAATACAACAACCCCGAGAATTCAACTCGGCCAATTTGTCAACAACAATACCAACAACCATTCTAACAACATTCAAACACACTTTAAACAATTCGCACAACATTCCAAATGGCCAAACCAACTTACTACATCACCCGAAACTTTCCAATTTCCATAGGGACGACATCAACACGTTTCTTCCTTCCAAATTCGTAAACTATATCGACAATCCACACATTAACAACATTATCCTCACAAATTCAAGAAACTATAATAAGATCACATTAACCTTCAAATCAGCCCACACGGTTTTTAACTTCAACTTGGATCATTAACCTTCATTTTACATCATAGAATTCATAACGACGACAACCAAAATACTAGATAACATTAATTCATTTCTTGCATACCAAACAGCCCGTAGTCACGGCCCAACATCAACATATATAATCTCATGAGTTTCATTCATTTTCTACACATTACAACAACACACAAACATGTTAAATTCAATTAACTCCTACACAACACACATATACACGGCCACACACTCACACACACGGTTCAACTTCATCATCCATATTTTCATGAATTTCATTCATTTTCAACTCACAACATACACAAATCATCCATAACATATGAAAAATAAGATTGAACCATACCTCTTTCACTTAGTTCCTCAAGTTGGGTATGAACCACCCCTTGAACCAACGCTTGTTCTTACTACTCCAACGACTCCACCACGTTGTTATGCACCTTCTAAGGAGTGGAATTGCTAGAGAGAATTATTTTTTTCTTTCACTTTTCTTGGTCTTGCTCGGCTCCAAGCCTTGGCCGAATGGCCTTGCTATTTTTCTCTCTCACTTTCTTGAAATTTCTAGAGGTAAGAATGATGAAAATGTGATGAATTGGTCATCTTAATACACATATATTAAACATCCATGTGGCCATGGCCCACACCTCATGTGGCCGGCCACATGGCCTTATTTTTCATGAAATTTTCAACTTTCAAAAATTAACTTTTGGCCCCCAAATTTTTCATGAGATGTCTAACTTTCCATAATCCACTTTTAATCCCAAATTCCATAATATCTCATGCTAATAAAATCATAAGCAACTCATGCCTTGAAATAAATCGTGGTTAAAAATCTCTACTTCGTATCCCGGAATCCTCTTGTCCTTAACGTATCATAGTTAGCTCGGATTATCCCGATATGCAAAATACGGGATATAACAATCTATAACTAATGTTAGTATCCAATGACGTTGTTGTAGATCTTGGGAAGCCCGAGGCTTAAGTTCGGATTAGCTTAGGAAGCGGACGAGGTATGTAAAGCTTACCCTTTCTTTCTTTTGGCATGTCTTAGACGTAAGTAAGAGATGATACGAACCTTGGGGTAATTCTATTCTTAAGATCCGAGCATGTCTACGATTCTTATTCACTTCTTGATGTTGGCATTCTTAATGTAGTCGAACTATGGTCCTTATGTCTTTTGTATGATTGGATTTCAAATGTTGCATAAAGAGTTTTGTTCCTAAAGGAGTCTATGTTGAATAATGTCCGTAACTTTCGTAGACGGAACCGGATCGCTTCGATACGTTCGTAGAAGATTCTATAACGAATAATGTCTCTAACTTTCATAGGCGGGCTCGGATTGGTTTGATACTTGTCCGTGGTCCCCGAGACTTTCCCTTGTTTATTTCTAACGACTCGGAAGAACTTATTATGGCTATCATCCCGATCCCCGAGTATGGTTAGTCTACTTATCCCTTGAGTCTGTAATGATGATTTTTATGCATTTGGTTGCTCACGACTCCGCTCGTGCATACTGTTGTTACATCATTCGCCGAGTCCCGAGCCGGTTATGTCGTCGTGCGCACTATGCTATATTCCGGAGTATGATGTGTTATGGTTCACCGAGTCCCTCGCTAGAGGGCCGGGTACCGTTTATATTCTGGTGTTATGATGTGTTATGGCGTTATGATGTGTTATGGAGATATGCCGGGTTACGGAGATATGAAATCTTCTGGAGTATGATATGTTATAGCGCCAGATGACCGGGTGGCGACCATGTTCCCTGAGCCCCATGCATGATTTGTGTTTTAAAAGTAAATATTTTGATATTCTGTATTTTGTACTTATTTAATGTACTTCTTGTTTCGGTTATGATCCTGTTTACTGTATTTCATGCTTTGCATACTCAGTACATATTCCGTACTGACCCCCTTTCTTCGGGGGCTGCGTTTCATGCCCGCAGGTACAGATGCCCATTTTGGTGATCCGCCAGCTTAGGACACCTACTCTGCTATCTTGGAGTGCTCCTTTGTTCCGGAGCCTATATTTTGGTACAAACTCTTCCGTTGCATATGTATATGTTTATTCAGGGGTACGGCGGGGCCCTGTCCCATCATATGATTCTGTTGTTACTCTTAGAGGTCTGTGGACATACGTGTGGGTTGTGAATAGTGACTGTTCGGTTATGTCTGTGTGATTTATGTTTTGGGCGGTCCCATTCGCCATGGCAGCCTTGTCGGCTTGCGTTTGTATATATTTTGGGACGCTGTGCTTTATGATAGCCTTGCTGGCTTCTGTAATATATATTTGTATATGCGACAGTTTGGGACTATGTCTGACCTTTGTATATGTACATGTTATTTGTATGCTGATTTTGATTAATGGGTGTGTACGAGTGTCCAGCTCGGGCACTAGTCACGGCCTACGGGGTTGGGTCGTGACAGTTATGCAATGCAATGCACTGGCCAAATACCTCAAACTTGTACACATATGCTAAAGGCATTGCTCGCTCAATAGTCATGAACCATGGGGGATCCGCGAAGTCCATGTACCCCTTGCTCCAGAATATACCTCGGATCATGAGTCCACTCGCTCCGGAATAGACCTCAGATCACGAGTTCACAAATAGGCTACATCCTCACCCCCTGTCAAATGTGTCTTATATATATATATATATATATATATATATATATATATATATATATATATATATATATATATATATATACACACAAGATAGGCCACATCCTCACCCCCTGTCAGATGTGCCTTATATACATATATTGTATGCAAGACGAGTATTCAAATATGGTTCAAGTCTAGAACCCCAATATGAAACACCAACTCAAAAGTAAGCATGATAAATCAATGAAATCAAATGCCAATGAAAGTATGAGTCACAATGACACAAGCCATATTAGGACTTAGATAAACCAACTCAACCATGGAATGAATCATACAAACTATCTCAATCAACATAAAGAGTCTATGACACCCTTTACTTCCAAATCTAACAAGTACACCTCACAACTAAGTCTTGTGTCACCAAAGTGCTCCATTTACTCATGTATCATCATCAGTACCAAGTCATCATTCGATATCAATATACATGTGACATGAGAATGTATTCCATGCGTGATATCATCATAATTATACAACACGATTCAGGCCTAATCTCATCATCCTTACTTTCTCCGATGATAAATGATACACCAAGAGAGAAATGAGTGCAACACGTATTCACAACACAACAATTAAGGCAACAAGCATAATCACAATAACAGGGCAACAAGCCACAATCAACCAACCTAATAAAATACCATCCCAAATCACCACAGTACGAATACAAATACACCATCACAATGCGTAAATAATGGCGACAAGCCCACATGATCAGAAGTCATACCAACCTAGGTAATATCCAACCAGACATCATGTACGAAGACCTAATCATGATTTCTCCCCTCAATTCTACACAATATATACGTTTCGCTAATCAAAGTCTAACTAAGGTAAACCGTAACCTACCTCGAATACAGAACAAGAGCCATGAACTACTCCACACGAGCCTTGTGTTTTTGAAGCATCTCAGAACGATGGTAGTCTAGCAAATAACATTGCAAGTAAGTAAATGACCACGACAACGAACTAATCGAATGAGAAATCAATTCGAGAAAGTTTACTCAAAATACTCAAAATACCCCTAACGAATCACGAGGAAAAAGGGAAATTAAGGGTTAAATTACCTTAACCATAGTCCCAACAGTCATAATCCTTAAATTCATGGGTTTCTAATCACATTAGACCCTTCAATTTCATCAATTAGTCAAAAACCCCAAATTTAGGTGAAACTCTAAGTCTCATTTTTAGATTCTTGGACTATCAAGCAATTCAACCTTTGAATGTGTTAATATACACTTCTAGATGAAATAAATAGTGAATTAAACAATAATAACCAATTCAAGCTGAGGTTTCATGATTTAGAATTCTAGGTCTTCAACCCACCATTTTTAGAACTTGAACTAACATGGAAACTTAAAGGGAAAATGAAAATGAACAAGATAATGGTTTAGAACTTACCTTCAAGGATGATTCCCCTAAGTTCTTCAATAATCGCCTCTTTAAGCCCTTAAGCTAGGTTTTAGGAGTGTTTTTACTAATGAAGTCGTACTTAGAAGAATAAATGGGATTCTGGTCTCGTCATTCCGCTAAGGCGGTCACAAGAATCACCATGGCGGTCCCGGCGGGGCAACCAGACTATCTGCCATGGCGGATAATCATTAAATGCCAGTTTCTCTCCATGGCGGTCCTGCTATGGCAGCACAAAGCCCGCCATGGTGGTCACACCAGAACCAGTAAAAATCTAGTTTCACAAGTCTTTCCCGAAATTTCGACATCAATCCGAGGCCCCTCAAACACAAACCAAATATGCACACACACATAAAAACGCGCTATGAATTCACCTGTGGCCTCGGAATTTACAACAGACGCCTAATTTACCAAGTCAACTCCAAATGGAATAAAATAAGTTTCCAACCAAGTTCTCAAAACGCAACCAAATGCCTCAACGATTCCACCCCACCAAGTCATAATCGATCCTCCGGACCTCACGGAATTGATGAAATTTCAAAAAAAGTCCTTTTGTCCAAAAGTCAACTATTGATCAAACGCTTTCACTTAAGGATTCTAAACCCTTCAGTTTTCACTAGACTCGCTTAAAGTCTCGAGAATGGATCAACGGGGGGTAAAATGGTCAAAACTCACATAACAACCTAATGGGTCGTTACAGTTTCTTTCTTCTATAAATAAGAAGTCAATTTAGTTCATTTGTAAACATCAATTGAAAGAGCAATACAATCTCTCTCTCCCCAAGTTTCTTTGGCTATATTTTTTTGTTATCGTATACTTTTAATATTATTTCATAACAAGGATCACCTTTTTCATCTTCCATAAATTATCGAATAACCAATAAGAATAAATCCAAGTACATAGAAACAAAATGAAATACAATTTAAATTTCATTAAAATAGTCTAAAATTTTTGTCCAATTTTTTCTTTTCCATGAGCAAAATTTGTTTTTCTTCCCTTTTGAAAAGGTGAAATCCAAAAAAATGTGACTTTAACATCTCATAGACACTATATTAAAATGCTCAACACATTGTTAGCCCCTTAAGCTTGCCAGGATATTCCATGTAGACACTCGAACTAAGCCTTATTCCAATTGAACACCTCAACTCTTAATAAAGTGTTTCAATTAGACACTTTTGGTACAAATTTCATTTTTTTTTTTGCGTGTGATTTCGTTCGTCTATTAGGTGGTTAAGTTAACCACTTAAAATACGTCATCTCCTTTAATCATTCTGAGTGATATTTTGCACAAATATAATGTTTTGTGTCATTTTAATTCCTATTCTTATGACTGTTATCGCTTAATCTATGATGAAATCATCGTATTTGGGCTTATGTTGTTATATTTCATGTGTATAGGCACGATGAAGACAAATGATGAAAAACCGGGCTAAAAGTGGTTGATTTTGGAGCATATGATGATTACACGAGGTAACAAGTCGAAGACCACAAGTGATAAACTAAAAGGAAAAAAATTGAACTGAACGAAGCATATGTGCCAGTCCCATAGCACGGGGCCAGCACGTGAAGATCGAGTTGCGGGAAATTGAAGTCCCGCGCTACAAGGGCTTGGTGGAATTGGCACATTCATCATCTAAAATTCACTGAAGGTTCTGTGCTGAGCCCGCGACGCGCGACCAGTCTTAGAATGGGCTCAACCTGTCCGAATTTAATTCGGATTTTGTCTATTCTTGAGTCATTAAATTCCTAGGCTATAAATACTTATTTTAAGGGTTGAGAACGGTATTCTTGGGCTGAGATACTTTGAGACACTTGTAAGCCATCATTAACCCTTTTCTTCCCTGTTTTTACTTTTATCTTCATAAACCCTAAGCTAATCATGAATTCTTTTGTCTATGATCGAATCATGAGTAGCTGATCTATTAATTCTAGGGTTGTGGCGTAAGACTTGAAAGTTGATTTGATGAAATTTTCTATCAATTAAATTTTCGTGTTTTGGGTTGCTTATTTATTCTTGTGCTTAATTATTTGATTATCTGGCCAATAGTTAGACACTATATGTGGTGTGTGAATTCGACTTGAGAAAGGAAATTCACGTACGTAATAAGAATAAATAGAGTTTGTTCGATATTATTGTTTCGCTACTGAGGATAGAGATATACCCTTTAGCCCTACTTAGTTGAATACGGAGAATTAAATGCGTTCTTGTTATCTCTAACGACCATAGAGATATAGGCATTATAGTAATATCTACAGGCTTGTGAGTAGTTCGAGAGAATATCATAAAGTTACAATTAACCCATGGACTAATAACCCAGGAAATAAGATAGGTAGAATTGTCGGAAGATCAACTGGATTGTCAAAAGCCATAACCCTGGAACTCTCCATTATCTGATAAATCTTAGAGTTTTGTCAAAATACTCTCAGTCACAAAAACACCTCTCACAAATTATTTATTTTCAGTTTTAGTTAGTTTACACAAAATCATCATTCTTGTTACCGAATAGTTTCGTTCGAATTTGGATTAGCTTAACAGTAAAGTCTAAGTCCTTGTGGGATCGATATCTGGACTTAAAAGGTCTATATTACTTATAAGACCACGTATACTTGCGTCTGCGTTAGGAGCAACATTGAGCTTTTCAATGGTCAATACCATCAGTAATACGTAAACAGACCCATCAGATATGTTCAGATCAGTACATGGTCATAATTGTTTTGTATTTGATATTCATGCTCTCTTACGATCGTTTATGCATATTCATTGATTAGCCCGATATGGTCTGGTTGGACCTAGTTTCGGGTGGAGCGATCGTTATTTCAGTCTTAAATGATTAGTTGCCCGATGTGATCTGGTTGGACCTGGTTCTGGGTGGGTATATGGACCTCACGAGTTCCCAACCGGTCACTAATCCCAGATCCCTCCCCCCGTGGTAGCTTGTGTGTATACTGATTGCATATTGCATTGCATTCTTCCTATTTGGCTTTATCTGATTATTTGGTCCTACTTAGTAATTGATTTATCCTCTACTCTGTTAATGGACCAATAATGGTGTTAAGGTAGTTAATGCTAAAATAAGATTTTTCCTCAATAAGCCTCGTCACTACTTCAGCGTTGTCAGTCTATGATATTTATTGAGTACACGAGCTTTCCATACTCATATTACTCTTGCTGCACTATTTTTGGTGCAGATTTAGATCTGAGTACGAGTAGGGCACGTAGAGCCATCTGAGGTCGAGGCTATCTTTAGGGAGATCTGAGGGTGAGTTGCCTGGCTAATCTGCAGTGCCAGTTTCCTATATTATACATTTCTATCTTTCCTTGCTGTTCCAAACAAAATATTTGTTCATTTCTGACCTGTAGTAGTACTCTTAGTGGCTTTTATACACATGATACCAGTCTTGATTTGGTATTTTGTTTCTTTTTCGCATTTTAATGAGTAAAAACCTAGCTTTAGATATTGTTGTGTTATCACTTTACTTTATTGTTTAATTGATTAAATGAATTGGTTGATAATCAATTTTGGCTTACCTATCAGGTTGGGAGTAGGTGTGATCACGGCTAGTATTTTTAGATTGTGACAAAATGCATTTGAGGAGCTCAAACAAGCAAGGGTTCAAGCTCATGTATTAGCTTTACCAAATTTTATAATGTCTTTTGTTGTGGAAATTGATGCGAGTAAGGGGATTGGTGCAGTTCTGGCCTAACGAGGTAGGATGATTGCATAAGTTAGCCAATCCTCGAGCCCAAACATTTGGGATTATCAACTTACTAGAAAAACTTGATAACACTACTTTATCCAATTGAAAAATGATGCCATTATTTACAACTTAGCCATTTTGTGATTAAAACTGATCATTTTAGTCTCAAAGTTATAAAGGATCAATGCATTACTACATCATTACAGCCTCAAAGTTATAAAGGATCAATGCATTACTACATCATTCCAATATAAGGAGTGACACAATTGCTGGGCCTTAGTTATGAGATCCAATTTCAGAAAGGTGTGGAAAACATAGCAGCTAATGCCTTATCAAGAAAATTTGATGAGGTAGATTGCAATGGTATTACATTTGTGCGACCCAGCTGGGGTTTGGAGGTAAATGAAAGCTATGAGTGACCAGTAGGCCTAAGGCCTTATTATCTAGCTCAGCCTAAATCCAACCTTAATACCTGATGTCCAATTACAACAAGTGATATTTAGATATCAGGGACATGTTTGGGTAGGAAGTAATGGCCAGGTGAGACAGAAGTTAATCTCAGAACTTTATTCCACCCTATGGGAGGTCATTTAAGAGTGCTAGCCACTCAACAAAGAACTAGAAACATATTTTACTGGCCTAGCATGTTACAAGATATGAATAAGCAAATCAGAGGATGCGATATATGCCAAAGAAATAAAGACGAAAATATTTCTTACCCAGGCTTATTGCAGTCATTAGCAATCCCAAAGAGGAAATGGGAACATGTAGCTATGGATTTTATCAGCGGTCTTCCCAAATCACAAGGTAAAGATTCAATCTTGTTGGTAATTGATAGATTCACCAAGTTTTCTCATTTCTTTGCCTTAAATCACCCTTATACTACTTCACAAATTTCCCAATTATTCCTTGACAAATGTGAAAATTACATGGTTTACCCAGCTCGATAATTATAGATTGTGACCCAGTTTTGTTAGTACTTTTTGTAGGGAATAGGTCAAGGGACTATAGGTTCGATTTAAGCTTAGTTCTTCCTACCATCTCCAAACCGACGGCCTATATGAGAGATTGAATCATTGTTTGGAAACTTACCTTTTAAATGTATAACTGGTCATAGCCATCTGATTGGAGCAAATGGTTGGCACAAGCTGAGTTCGGGTACAACTCAACTTCCACAGCTCATTGGGTAAGTCCCCGTTCAAAGCTCTTTATGGATATGATCTTCCTTAGCCTACTTTTGAGCTGATTGCTCAGACCAAGTTGGACACGAAAGATCAAGTGCTTCGGGGCTGTTAATTGTTGGATAAAGTGCTTCGGGGCCGACAATTGTTGGATAAAGTGTTGAAAAATAATTTGATCAAAGCACAAAATAGGATGAAACATTTTGATTATAACAGAAGTAGCGAGCGAAAATTCGAAGTGGGGGAGTGGGTATTCTAAAATTACAACCTTACCGTCAAAGTTTTGTAGCTATTTGCTAAAATTTGAAGTTGTCGGCAAGGATTTTTGGTCCCTACGAGGTGGTACAAAGGTCGGGCTTAGTTTCTTAGGAGCTAAAATTACTAGCAGGATGCAAAGTTCATCCAATTTTCCATGTGTCGGGACTTAAGAAGAAGATTGGGGATCATATTTTGGCGTCTCAAGACCCATCCTCTTTGTGCTAATGATTGTTGAATCATAATAGAGCCAATTGTGATGATAGATAGCAGGACAAACAAGAAGAGAAATGTCACGCCCTGAACCTGGGCTTGGACGTAACATGACACTCGATGCCTGACTGCATGTGACTAAGCGAACCACATGGCTGGCTGAATCGACATAGGACATGTACTGATACAGAATGTAATTTATAAACATGCCGAGCTGTTGAAAGTCTGACTGAACGTATAAATAAGAAATATTGACATAAATATGAGAATAAAAAGGTGTAGCCAATATGGCTAACACAATATTAGAAAATACTGACTGACTGCTATTCTAGTCTATGAAGCCTCTGAAGAGTACTGAAATACTGACTGTTTATTGGGACAAGGCCCTAGGCATACCTGATTATCTAACATAACTGAATAATGAAAGTAAAAGCAACGCCTCGAAAGGGACTAGGGCTCACCAAGCAGCTAATACGTAAGAGGTCCTAATGAACGGATCTGTCGTCTTGTAAATCAGTACCTGCATCGTGAAATGCAGGCCTCGGATAAAATGGACGTAAGTACATTTGAATTGTACTTGTATGTGAAACCAAGTAAAGAAATAAACAGATGTAGGGTGCTCGGGGAAAGGGCATCCTAGATTAATAAATATGAAACATACTAATACTGGATATTAAACATAAGGATAACTGAACTGAACATGAGAATCATAGTCATAAGTACTCCTTTCTGAATATGGGAAACCATCTGTTTATATGAATTCATAAACTGTGCCCTCTGGCCCAATTATAAGCGCACAATTCTGTAGCCTTGGGCCCAAGTATATGTATACATAAATGGTGGCATCCGGTCCAAATACATGTGTTCATCATTTAACAATTTATATCATGGATCTGAGAGACATATTGTGATTCATAACATGGAATACTAGCATCACTATTTTGAGACATGGAATTATGAGTTGTTCATAGAATTTAGAGTATTAATTGTTCATAAGCATTCTGGGTTTTCTAGACTTAGACTTATGGGATGATGTCAAACATGAGTATACACTGATTACGTACTGAGTTCATGTTGGTTGAAATAACATGTCACGACCTAACCGGAGGGCCGCGACGGGCACCCGGTGCTAACCCACCTGGGCACCTCTTAACATACTTTCACATTACAGCTAGGTGAGCCACATAGCTAAATCATACTTTTCATTCATCATCATTCTAATCTCAATTGGGCAAAAATTCATTTATATCAACATTAGCAACTATGCCCAAATAAATGTACATAAGCCATCGAGGCTTAACAAAAATAATATCCCAAAATATAGGCCGACAAGGCCAAACACATCTAACCATATACACATGTCTACGAGCCTCTAAGAAGAATACTTCATATCGTATAGGCGAGACAGGACCCCTCTGTGCCCATAAATATGTACACAAAAGAATCTATACCAAAAGCCGGCAAACTCGAACGAAATGGAGCCCCGCTATGTAGTCCTTGAATAATGAGGCTATGGATCAAGTCTGTCTCCCTGGCCACCGCGGGCATGACGCAGCGTCCACAAACAAAAGGACGTCAGTACGAAGAATGTACTGAGTATGTAAAGCATGATCAACATCAATATGAAAGCATAATAGACAACGTATGAAATAGCATAGGATAGGAGATAATAGTATCATCGTCATAGCACTTACTTGCCTTTCATAGGGACATTCCATTTCTATTGCGTATCCGTGTACATACATCCATATCCTTATCCGTCTACGTATCCGTACCCATTTACCTTTCGTATCCATTTTCGTATTCGTATTCATATTTCCATTCATACTCATATTCATATCATTTACATCTCATATACATTGCATATACATAGCCTTTATATAGCATTTACATACACTTAGCATATTCGTACTCATATTGATGTCATATACATAGCATTTTTATAGCATACCCGACCACGAAGGTTCGGTGTTTCACATACCTGGCCCTACCAAGGCTCAGTGTCATACATACACGGCCCTACCAAGGCTCGGGGTTATCCGTACCTGTTGCGGTGGTGAGCGCGCATATATATATATATATATATATATATATATATATATATATATATATATATATATATATATATATATATACATATCTATATGTTATACTCCATTTTAACCGGGTCAAAGGGGAGTACAACATATTGGTGATTCCTAATTATTTGACTTAAGGAATCGCCACCTAATTATTTTAAAGGTGAATTAGGACACCTAGGTATTAACTAGATAAATGTTTTAAAATAGGCTCCATTTTTTAAAGGTCTATTTAACTTAAGGATTCTAGGTAAGGGTTCTAAATATCCTAAAGGGAAGGGGTTAAGCATCCTTTAAGATCCGTCAAAAGACGGTTAACCGGCTAAACTTAGGTTAATTAGTCTAAAGCCTGATTATACGAGAGTTACATAAAGTATATAACATTAATATATATAAAGTGATTTTTACCGGTTCAGTTAAATTAGGACAGTAGTCAAACATTATTTTTCAAAAATGATCAGTCATGAATGAGTTTTAAAACCAGAGTTGCGAAAATTAATTCTAGCAAAATATCATTTTAAAGATGCTTCCCATATTGCTTAGAAAAAGAAAACACTGAGTACATATTTACACGAAAATCATTAAGACTACAAGTATTCATTAGAACAATAGTTTTTAAAGCCTTTAAAGGAAAAGGGTACCATATTATTTCTTGAACTCTCATTTACAAATGCTGAAGACGTCTTTGCACCCCCTTTTTTTTTATATATTTTTTTTTAAGGAAACCATGTGTCAAGTTGTGATTGAAATTTTGATCTTTTAAACAATGTGAAAAGGACTAACTAAGTTATTGATCGAAAGTTAGGCCAAACGAAGTTACTTTCTGGACATTGAGATTGTCTTTAAACTTGAGTCTAAGAATTCCATGCCAGTTTAAATTATGAATGCAAAATGTGACTTAAATCCCCTATGGGAAAACCTTCCGAACTTGTCTAAAGGTCTAAATGAGTACATATAGAATAGGTGATGCTAACCAATTAATTCTTTATTCTATCTTAACCATAATTCTAGGTGAACCGATTATGAATAAGCTACCCACTACACACTTAACGGTTCCATAACAGACAGGGCAAGTAAGCAATTAAAAGAGATCGAAATAAAGTAGCGGGAAGCCCTTCGTATAGGCTGCCCCTAAAACAAGAGCTTTGGATATCTAAGATGCGATCCATTGGACACGAGAGGAAATGCAGTGGTTGTAGCCCGATATAGCGGCCTCGTCGAGTCTCTCGTGAGACTCTTCATTGCTCCGGTAATCCATGCAAGATAGAAAAGGAAGAAAATAAAGAATTAGAAGATGTTCTATTACTTCTCAATAGTAGCAAGATATCAAAAATATAACAGCAAATCCGTAGCATTCATGGTATAATTTTACAAACCCTCCAACAGAGTGCATAACTATTTTCTTCACTTAGTCATGGCAATGTACCACACAACCCCCCACATTCAGTGTATAGAGTGGAATACATAACGTCGGCCCTTCACTTAATCAAAAAGGGACAACGAGAATCTTAAAAGTCAATCATGATCCAATCTGATCCGAGGCAGGATGAATACATGGACATCCAGTGCATTTAGGCCATTTATAGTTTCACTAATGCATTCATTCAAGGCACCTTGTTGCACATAATACCATAATGGAACGACAATCATCAGTAAAACCAAGACTAGACTAGCATACAGAGAAACATCCACACCTGGGGGGCTTTACTATGCAGTAACTAACTGATTCATGACACACATATGACATGTAAACCATGATTAACCATAACAGGATACACAACACATGCTTAAACGTAGATGAACTTAGGCTAAGCATACTTTGACTAGGCTAAGCTAAATAAATATCAAATCATGCTTAACTGTAAAATAAGTCATCATATAAGACTTTATTGGATTAAACTAACTTAAGCAGGCCGAGCAATTCAGTTATTAAGCAAACAGGAGGACCTTTATCATTTGACTATGATCGCGGCTTCAACAACCAAATTAAAGTAATATATATCACCTTATTAAAGCAAACCAGGCTAAACATGGTACAATTCTCAACAAGTGAAGCAATGAACCCACTTAGTATAGCAACTAATCACAACTAGTCATACAAATAGCTAATGATGGACAAAAACCAAAATATCTAAACATGCTTAGCTAAATAAGATTAATATAACTAAATAAGCATATTAACGAAGCCACAGAACTAATAATGAACTACTTACCTAGCATATAAACAAACAACAACCAAAACAACATTAGGACTGAACAAACCTCCTTGGGCTCATTAAAACATCAGAATATGCCAAAATGAAAATAAGTTAAAAGGAAGAAGATTACTACTCATTACCTAGGAAGGCATATTTTGTCTTTAAGCACATAAACAAACACCAGTTTAGATAGCATTACAGATTTGAAGCTGAATCTTAGTAGGAAAACGACTATCAACTCCCTGTTCTACCTCATTTTTTAAGAATACCAAAGAGATCCTATTCAAATCATCTATTACTAACAAAACAGTGAGCGCATATTATTCTCTGAGACCTTTTCTATCCTTTTGACAAGCAACTTACTCATTTGGAATCAAACTTCACTAAAGAGGTTTAGATAGCATAACTGGATCTTAATGCACATTCTTTGACCAAATTTTGAACTGAAAAAGTTGGTTCAACAAACAACTAGCTATTTAATACTCATGTCAATCCATTCCCAAAAGTGCAAGCACACAGTTTCGGAGCATAATAATGATCTAAAGGGACTTAAATAAAGCATGAAACAGAAAAGAAACACTCATCATAGAATAAGACATCGTAGTAATACGGGCATGCATTTTGACAACGAAGGGGTTAGCAGATTTGAGGACTGACCCATGCTACCATTTTGAACACCAGGGAATAATCCCAAACCAGTATCACAACATTGAAGAGAAAACATGATATCACATCATACATTTACAGGTGCGCACACTAACACAGACCAGTTTAATTTTAAAACCAACGTAACATTCATAATGATAAGCTTTCTTGGCTTTACACAAACAGTAATAACTAATATGATGTTATTTATTCTAATGATAACACTTAAACTATCATCCAGACTTAGAGTAAACATAAAACTATCTTATCATGCTTTCTAAACCAAAAGTATCGTATAACTAAATAAAGCAGACCCTAATCATAAGCATACCAGTTGATTAAAACCAAACATCGTTAACACAATCATCCACACATGAACTTATATGAACATATCAATACTACTAAAACTGAAACCAAACTAAACTAAATTAAGACACGAACATACAAACACTGTTAACTGAAACTAACTAACCAAAACATAAACATACCCAGATACTACTGAGCTACTAAACTGAAACTAAATCAACTAAAACAACAAACATACATGGACACATAAGTGCTATTTGACTACTAGAAAAACTGAAATTAGACGAACTAAAGGAAAATTATTTACCTTCTTCGAGTGCAGCGAACTGGGTGCGAGGGTCTTCGGATTCGACGAACTCCGACCTCGAATTCAGGAACAAAATGACACGATTAGCACTAAACGAATCTCCTCCACGACTGAAAGTGGACAGAGATCTGAAAAACGAAGATGATTTTAAGGCTAATATTTTGGAGATTAAACTAACAGAAGATTTGGAAGTTGAAAGGGGAGGGGGGGGGGAAGAACTTTTTTTTTTAGGAATCAGATTGTCGCCGTTCAACCATGCCCTAAAATGGTCTCAAAACTTTTGTATTTATAGAATAAGATTAGGGTTTTTCGGATTTCAAATTTTTGGCTCCAAAACGAGAATCAAGAATCGCTGGGAAATCAAACCCAATCTCTGAAAAGTTGATTTCCTCTCTGAAATTTCAGAATCGTTTGGCCTTTTGTGTTGACTAAAATTGTTGAAGATAGGAGAGAAGGAAACGTTTCAGTCCTTGAGATGGAGGGATACGAAAAAGGTGCAAAGTTTGCCCAAATCGGAGTGACAAACCTGCTGAGCTTTGATGAAAGGAAAAGGGTTTTCACAAAAATGGAGAGGGTGAAGAAGACGACAAGGTGCGGCTGGGTGGAGTAAGCTGAAGGGAAACCAAATGGATTAAAGAGAAAGGTGGGCCGGGTCGCAGCTAATTGGGCTCGGCTTGGGTGTAAGAAATGTAGGTTGGTTTCTTGCAATGCCTAATTTGGGCTCAGAAAATTAAGGTGAAAGACACTCTTTATTTAATTACATATTACTGTGTGCTAAAATATTACTTAATAAAAAAAAATTTATTAGTACTCAAATAAAATTACATGATACCGTGATAGTTGTGTGATAACATTTATAAAGTCTGAAAGTAAGTAATAAAATAAATGCGATGCATTTTCGCGTAAGATGATAAATAGGAAAGTTAAAAGTGATCATGACAATCATAATATTAAGCGAGGGCAGTATGATGAAAATAATAATAATAATAATAATAATAATAATAATAATAATAATAATAATAATAATAATAATAATAATAATAATAATGATGATGATGATGATGATAATAATGATAATAACAACACTGATAACGATAATAGGCGATGACTGTAGTTGGATAATGGAAAACGACAATATTAATAGAAGGCTAATAATTGCAATAAAATATAAGCGAATGTTCTTAAGTTGTCAAAACTATTAGAAGCTCAAATAAATATTTTGGAAAAGGGCGGGACAAAATTGGGTGTCAACACTATACATTCTACCCGGCCATATAAGCTCGGGGTTTCATAGTAGCCACACATGGGCACATATACATATAGGCTCATAAGCACCTTTAGCATCATTACTATCGTCGTTCATTACATCTATCCTTATAGGATTATTCGTCGTATAAGGAACTTAGTACAATCGTATCTTATCGAGAATCATAAGCTTAGTAGCTTTTGGAGATAGGATCATTGGAGAATATCGTAGGCTCATAGAAGGATAGATATTTGGCCAAAGAACCATGCCTTATGAAAGAAGGGTTAGCCTTACATACCTTTCCGTTCAACTATTCTATCACTTTCACGTGCTTCTTCAATGCTCACGCTTCTACCTTCATTAGAGTTATACTATCATTAGGAAATTGATGACTTAGCACACATGACTAAAGCTAGGAAAAATTGGATAGCATTTCCTTTATTTATACGACTTCCTCCATATCATATATCAACTCCCAAACGTTTTTAATAACATTCACAACATCATAAGCAACAATCTTCACACACCTATATTATCCATATTTCCCAATTCACTTCAAATCACCCATAACCTTAGACATATCACACTATTACGTTCATTCATATACAATGTCGATTCCATGTTCTCAATATCATTTATAACATGATTATAATCATAATGTATCAAGAATCATAACTCAATCCAAACATCTATTCAAAAGTGACACTATTCCCACATTCATGACCCATTTCTATATCCTTTTTGCAATCCAAGTGTTTCAACTTTCAAATACCTTAAACAACATGGAAATGTCATAAAACTTACCTTAGATGGTGTAGGAATGAACCTTGGGTGCAAACACCTCACTTGAGCAAAACCCTAGTTTCATCTTCACTTGGATTTCTTGTAATCTTCTAACCCTTGGAAGCTTTCTAACACATAAACACTTAATTCTAGCCTTTTGATCTTTGTGTTCTTTTGGACTTGAGTGAAATGTGCTTAGAGAAGGGTTTTGAGCTCTCAATACTTGTAAAAGATGATAAATGAAGTAAAAGAACCCAAGGCATCTATTTATACAAAAACTAGAATTCACATCGGTTACTATACGGACACTTATACGGTCCGTACAATATTGTACGGCCCGTATAAGTAGCCGTGGTTCACCAACCAAAATTTCATCTCCCTGCTGGGTGTTATACAGACCCCTTATACGGACCGTATAAGTGGTCGTATAACTCCATTTCCGAAAATGGATTCCGTCGTTTCGTTTGATCCCTAATCCTTATGGAACCTTCTTAACACTTGTTTAACACTTCATTAACAATCCAAGGGACGTTATAACTCTTCTCCAAAACTTCATTAGGTCATCATTAATTCGATACTTGTGAATCTTGCCCGACACACTACATATACCTTACTTTCCTTAACAACTTTCGTCTCCTACTTCCAATGTCTTCGAAAGCTTATTTAGAATCATCAAATGCTATTTCTTACTTATCGAAACATCATATACCTCGTGCTCTTCGTTAGACTATTCACTGTGCATCAACGAAATTTTTTTTGAGGTGTAACATAACATACATGAATGAACTACGAAACTATATTGTTTAAAGAATAAAAGTTCCGAAGGTGTTCATGAGACTATAGCATGACTCTATATCTGAAGCAATTCATAGTAATCATGAATGACCGTGGCGCAGGGAAGATCAATAACATTCTCGCACGTAGAGAGTTAGTCTTACATACCTCGATTATGTCCTTTAATCTTGGGTCACCCCTTTCGACTTTAATTTATAACAACATACGTCAAAGGGAACTGATACGATTCGACTTGGGAACGTATAAAAACAAATAACAAATTTGCGAAATTAAAGATAGGGGAGAAATCAAGAGATGAGAATTGAATAAATGGGGATGAGAATAGAGAATAGAAGCAAAACCCAATTTGAATTGGATTTATGAGCAAACTTAGATATATGAAATCCAAATCCTCCCAATTAAATCAACCTAAGAGAACCTATACTAATTGAAATTCAATCAAGAGTTAATAATGAATCTAGATCTCCACAAGTGAGCAACTCTATTATGAATATCAAGGGAAAAGGGATTCAATAGCCAACAATGGAATCCACCAATTGATGAACTATCACTAACACTAATCTCTAGATTAGCACTACACTATACTACCAAACCAACTATCACTCTATATGAGTATTTCTTCAATCATCCAAAAACTAAGTAGTGAAATGAATAAGGCAAGTATATATAGTATTTTCTTTACATGCCTAGCCACATTATTTAACTAATAGCCACATTTGGCATCTAACTACCCAAGCTTGCAAATGTAGCCACATATGACACGTTTGGCTTCTTTTAAGAGGCAAGCATTGGGCCTTAGGCTATTGTACTCTTCTTCCATTCTATCTTCCATAGTTTGAAGGCCCTCCAATGTATGTCTTTAAGAGCTTCCATAGCTCCATTCTCCATGAACATGGCTTGTGAAGCTTGAAAGTCCTTGGCCTGACTTCTAGTATAAGTCCTTGAGGAAATATTGAGCACTGGAGTCATCCCGTATCGTATCAGGAACCATTATTAGTTAGGATATTCATTCTTTGGTCATCTAAGAATTTTATCAAATACCTAGTGGGCACGAAACTCCACAACCTTCATCAATGGTGTTTCTTCATCTAACAACCTATCTTCTTTCCATTAGATGATACTACAATCTCATAGAGATATAAATACCATCATCCTTCATCACCCGTGAGATCAACAATAACCCTTAACCATCTAATCATATAATCATTCATAATTCTCTATCATATCCCCCAACTATAATTAAAGAATCTATAGTCTCCAAACACCAAATACAAAAGTATATTTGAGTGTAGGATGAAGGTCTTACCTTTTGATGTTCAAATCTTGAATTTCAGATTCTAGGGTTTCGTGTCCAAGATGAAGACCCAAGCGATAATCTATGAGTTTTCTAGGTTTAATCTTATTAATAAGAGTATTGGGGAGTTGGAATCAACTTGAAATCATCATTAAAAATTACCTTGGAGGGTTTTTGATGCCTTGGACAAGTTCTATCTCTTTCTAGGACGTTTTTAGTACTTGGGGAAGTTGGGGAAATAAACACCGACCTTGGATACTTATAAAATACAAAAGCTAGAAATCACAACTCTTATGCCACCCTTGCATCGCAAGGCTTCCGTACAAGACCAAAAAGATTTCAAAGAAGGCTTCGGCTTGCGCCACCCCTACGATGCAAGGGTGCCATATTTGTTTGTACTATTTTCAGTAAAATAAGCATAACGTTTTGAACAGAAATTTGTTTGGCCCGGTCCATATATGGATAGAAAGGTATTTCAAAGGGCTACAACTTTCATTGAGGAAACTTTCCAAAATTCCCAATGGTTAAGAGGGTTATGCTCACTTGAAATGAGACCTTGTGAAAGTTGACTTGAAAACATGGTCCGTTCGTAGCTTCCAACTTTAATTTTCCTGAAGACTCTTCTTATACCTTTTATAGGTTTCAAAACACTTCCTACACTTCCTATCTTGGTTCCATTATATCCCCATCTTACGAGCCAAACCATAGCCTGAAGGTACAAGGTGTTACAAGAAATCGCGATGCAACACAATGGTTAGTTCAGTGGGCAAATCTGTCACCAGAGGAGGCCACCTTGGAAGATCCGTCCTTTCTCAAATACCAATTTATTGACTTCGACCCTTGAAAGGGTAGTGGAATGTAAGGATCGGGTCCATTCTTGGCCTATATTAATAAGTGGGTCATTTGTTATATTGCGATAGGCTTGTTAGCTGAAGCCAGATATTGTCCAGAGTTTGTCTAGCCCTGGTCTGTTTAGCCTAGTTGTCTAAATGACCTGAATAATTCTAGAAAGTATGTTAGAAAAATAGGTTTCAAAAGTGGGGAAGAAATAATCTGGCTTTGATAGAGTAGTTTCTGTCCTAAAGGAATTTAAGCCTCCCATTTCGTTGCTGCAGGGATGGCGGCAGAATTCCTCCAGGATTTTACAAAGCCCCCGAAATTCGAATACCAGCAATTAATTCGACTTTTCCACAAGAACACAATGTTGCAATTTGTAGTGAAAGTAATAGAGAGAAGAAGAGAAAGTCTATTATTATCCATCTGTTTTGAAGCAGTACTAGATATTTATAATACCTTAAGAAGTTGTTCGCAATAGACACATCTCTCCAAAGAACCTTTTCATAACAAACACATCTTTTAGAGTGATTTTTTTTCCTGAAAAAAGTGTCTTTCTTTTCTTTGAAAAGAGTGACTTATTTTTTTTCCTGAAAAAAGTAACTTTCTTCTCTCTGAGCTAACCCATCAACACTAACTAATATAACAATCCCCCACTTACTTAGTGATTGATGTTGTTAATGAGATTTATGCATATATTAGGTCTCTTTTGAGTTGAAACTTCTACTTGTATAAACAATTCGATCCTTGTCGAATTTGATAGTTAGATTAATTCTATTGAACTACAATTCCTTAATGATAAAGACGGAAAAGCTTTATACACACAAATCATACCAACTTCACAACTTGTTCACTCGTGAGTCTTAGCAGCCGATTATGGCCTTGTGCTCTCTCCTGAATTCATAAACACTTTACCAAGTTTGTCTCCCAACTTTGGACTAAGCAGCACCACTTCAAGTGTTTATATAGGTGACGGTTTAAACCAAGTCCTTATCTTAGACTTACGAAATCCTTACCCTGGACTTTACTTAGTTCTTAATCTGAACTCTGGTTTCTTCATTAAGAGTACTTTTGTAGTCACCCTCCATTTTCTAAGTACTAAATTCCAGTACTTGCTAACCGTCACATAGTAACTTGTTGTTACCTTTTGAACCTTTAGTATTGTTGTAGAGCAATAGTAGAGGAAGGTTCCCAGTACCCGTGACAATTTAATTTGCCTTAGACCCACAACACTCATAGTGTTATAATCATACCTCTTGAGAGCATTTTAGACGTCAAGGGGTCGGCATAGTTGTTTAGACATGACATAAGCAACTGGTGATAATTCCACCAACATTCAATTGTCTTATTCAAGCAATATGTTTAGATTTTCCATTTTTTTCTAAGTACCTTAGACATAATTGCTTCACTATCATAGTACAAAGAGAACAATTGACTTCCGTTGTGGCCACAACTTTATAATAACTTTTCCAGTCATTTGTCTCTCTTTCCGCATCTATAAATCCCAATTTCACGAAGAAATGAGTAACCCCCGTCTGTTTTTTTAGAAGCTTATGAAATTGCTTCTCCATCCAAAATAGGATCCAGCCAGACGCTAATCTATTATCATTTACACTAGCTATCCAACTAGCATCACATTATCCTTCAATATTAAAAAGATATGTTCTAAAATAAGACAAAGGTTTTGTCCTTTTAAGATAACCAAGTATCCATGTGATACTTCTCCAATGTTCACTTCTAGAATTATGAGAATATTTCATATTTATGAATATCATAGGCAAAACCTAGTGCAATTAAACTCAGAATCCCATTAAATTACCATTGCACTAGCATGGTCTTATTGACTATAAATCTTTCCCATTTCTCAATCAATTTATAAAAATATCTAATTGAGTATAAAATTCCTAATACCCAAATGATTAAACACCTTGGAAAGAACCTTTTCAATGTAGTAATATTCGCTTACAATGAAACCCCCACTACATTTTTAATTTTGATACCTAAGAGATAGTATCAAAACTTCTTAGTTTCATTCATGCCTTGCATATTAGTTCTTATAGCATGCCACCAACATAAAGATATACTATCACTCTGTAATCCTTTGTGAACCTGAAATTCATTCATCCGCTCCGTTGTGTTTAAAATCATTTGGTAAAATTACTTTATCAAATATTCACATACTTTTTGGAGCTTGTTTAATCCATACAACGACCTTAAGACATTTCTTCTCCTTTCCAGGAAGCACAACCTGAAGCGTTGCATCACGTCTTTTGATCTTCATCCAGATTCAAGACAATAGTATTTTATTTAATACCTTATCAGTACTTCCTTCAACTAAAACATATTTTCCTTGAGAAGAAATAAAAATAAAAATTTAAATTCTTATTCTCCGTAAGTCTTTCACTCCTCCTAGGTTCAATAGGAGATTCAATCTCTTTTCAAAGAAGAAACAAATTTCATCCTTCATATTGTCTAAACTATTATTCACAATTACCGTAGTATCATTTTGACTTACTACATTCTCAATTATCGTTGTAGTATTATCTTGGTTTACTTTCCAATTAGAAGTTTCTATATTTATAAATAAATATTTTCCTTCATTGGATAGTAATTCACTTCCTCGATCACTTCGTAGGATTTTAATTTTCCTTTCCAATGGCTTTCCAACTAATCCTTGGTAACCCTTAGACATCAATAGTTTAACCTTTCATTCTTATCAAAATAAGAGATGTATAATTTCACTATTCCATAACAATATATCTCTACTATTTCATGATCTCAAAAATAAACTTTTCAAGTATTATTGTAAGCAATAATTCGTGCATGTCTTACTACATTTAAAATAATATTCCACATATATCATGCATGCTACCAAACTGTATACCAACAATTAATTTTATGGCATGCAAATTGAACATACTTTGAGAGCATCAAATCCTAAATATCTACCCTAACATTTATAAAATTGAATTTTCATAAATCATAAAGGGTAGAAAATAAAAAGACGAGTGAAGAAAATAAAACCCGAATTTATGTTGTTCCAATATCTTCCAACAGTGGCCAAATCACCAATTACGCCGTGTCATTTGACTTGTATAAAGACAATTGTTCGTAGTTTACACAGCGTAGCGGTAACTCATTCTTTTCCCTTCTTCATGTCTTCTCATTAATATGATTATCAATTTAATTGATGCCTTTGTTTTTGTAGTTTAAAGACATCACAATGTGACCAAATCATCCCATCAGGATCTTTTCAACCTTCGAGCAAGGGCGTTTGAAGATTCCTTGTGAAAGTGCAAACTGAATTTAAATGATTTCTAGTAATCTAGATCTAGACATCATGGAAATAATTGATGCATCTTGCAATCCTTTCACAACACCACGACAATATGCCGCCTTAGTCAGATTTAGTTCGTCGTCGTACTCTTCTGTGTCACCAAATAATTTTCGATGCTGCGACACACCAAACCAACATATACAGTTATAGTAATGACGAAGAAATCAGTACCATATCTGCTCCATTGCAGATCATCGCTACTCTTCACATTTTTTTTTCTTCATTACTGTATTAAATTCCTTAAGATCGTTAGAAAAACAGGTTTCAAAGGTGGGGAAGAAATAATCTGGCTTTGATAGAGTAGTCTCTGTCCTTAAGGAATTTAAGCCTCCCACTTTGTTGCTGCAGGGATGGTGGCAGAATTCCTCCAAGATTTTACAAAGCCCCCGAAATTCGAATACCAGCAATTAATCCGAATTTGCCACAAGAACACAACGTTGCGATTTGTAGTGAAAGCAATAGAGAGAAGAAGAGAAAGACTATAATTATCCATCTGTTTTGAAGCACGAGATATTTATAATACCTTAGGAATCTATTCGCAACAGACACATCTGTCCAAAGAAACTTTTCATAATAGACACATCTTTTAGATTTTTTTTTTTTCTTTTTTGTTGAAAAAAAGAGTCTTTCTTTTCTTTGAAAATAGTGACTTTCTTCTCTCTGAGCTAACCCATCAACACTAACTAATATAACAAATTCACATGTGTCTTGTGTTTAGTGGTTATGTTGTTCCCTTTTTGTCCCCATTGTTTGGGTTTTTTGCCCTGATTTTCTTGCCAAATTTGAGTTTTACTTTTCTCTTGAAGGAAATTCAAAGTATTATCATAATTACTTTTACTTTTCCTGAAAGGAAAATATAATTCTCTTCCATATTGGCTATTCCTTGTCTTGGAGGAAAAGTTTCAGACATCCATAAATTGAAGACCTTCTCCCACAACTAGAACACAATATCATCCACAATGTAGTCATTAAAGAGTCCTGTTTAGGGGAAGATAATTCTCTCAATAAGTTATATGCTTTTTTATATTAATTTTTCATATGTAGGTCAATTGACCAAACCCTATTAGAATATTATGCCTTTTTAGTATACTTTTCTTTGTCATCTTATTTATCGTCGTTCAAGCATGGCAATTGATACCTTTCACATGATGCCCTGATTATTTCGATCCCAACAAGAGGTATCAGAGCCAATGGTTCTATCATATGAAGACAAGTTCAAGGTGGTCAGTTCAAATCAAGTTGCAACCGGTTTCACGTTAATGAAGATTTTGTTTAGAATACTACATGTAGAGATGAATTTTCAACCATGTTTTCAACAATCCTGTTGCTGCATCTTTGAAAATAAAAATAAAATATTTAAAAACCATTTTTAACCCATAATATTTTTAACCTTATTTTTAACCATGACGAGCAGTAGTGATGAAGATTACGTGAAGAAGGCAGATCAAGTTTTGTCAAGAAAATCCAGGCCAAAAGGGGAGATTTGTTTGGATTTTTTGCCCTGATTTTCTTATCAAATTTGAGTTTTACTTTTCTCTTGAAGGAAATTCAAAGTATTACCATAATTGCTTTTACTTTTCCTGAAAGGAAAATATAATTCTCTTCCATATTGGCTATTCCTTGTCTTGGAGGAAAAGTTTTAGATATCTATAAATTGAAGACCTCCTTCCACAACTAGAGCACAATAGCATCCACAATGTAGTCATTAAAGAGTCTTGTTTAGGGGAAAATAATCCTCTCAACAGGTTATATGCTTTTTTATATTAATTTTTCATATGTAGGTCAAGTGGCCAAACCCTATTAGAATATTATGTCTTTTTAGTATACTTTTCTTTGTCGTCTTATTTATCGTCGTTCAAGGTTTGCAATTGATAGCTTCCGCATGACGCCTTGATTATTTCGATACCAACACTCATTATCTAAGTGTCATTGTCATCACCAATTTCAATTTTCATAGTTGTTCCTTGTTATGTATACTGTTTTTTCGAGCTAGGTTTAGCTGAATTGTACAGGAGGCAATATCAGTTCTTATCTTTATTTTTAGTCTCATTTCATTTCGACCTATGCATGTATCTCATATTCTTAGTTGCTCCATGGCCTAGAAATATTTAGGGTTTATGAGTTCTTAATTTGACCTTGTACTCACTTTCAGTTAATTTTATATGAGAACACACTTATTATTATTTTCTAGTATTGCTTCCACGTAGTTTTTACATTTATAGCCGGTACGCCCTGTGTGCGGTAACTGCTCATTTTGACTCCATGATGTACACATGGTTACAATTTATGTAAGTAATTATGGGAACTTCAATTAAAGTAAAGTTATTTTCAGTTTTGTTAAAATCCAATAGACACAATTTTCATATTAACGAACGATTTATGATTTTCACACATAATTTATGACATATTTAGTAATTTTATATATGTATGCATGCTCATATTTTTTAAGTATCTCCATCCTTATTGGAGGGAGTTTGTGACACATACTGACCTCAGGGGCGGCTCGATACTGTCAGGAACCTAAAGCCAAACTTTAATGAGGGCCTTGACTTTTTTTAATCACAGAAATGAGAATAAAAAAAAATAAAAATCAAATTTATTTGTTATTTGAAGTCTACTTTTTTTGGTCTATCGGGGACAGCCTCCTTTCCAAGGTAGAGGTAAGGTATGCGTACACTCTACCCTATCCAAACCCCACCTGGTGGAATTATACTAGGTATGTTGTTGTTGTTGATTTGAAGTCTGCTTTCTGAGGATTTATGTCAGATATATATCTCACAAACTTCCTCAAGAGCTCCTTTTTGATATTGTATCAAAGATTCAACTCTTCTTTTTTGAGTTTTGAACAATCATATACATATTTTCTAGTTAACATATTTTATATTATAATAAATAGTTAAAGAGACAATATATACTACGTAGTAAAATATCAAAAAAAGAAGAAGAAGAAGTTGTAGATGAATACAATACTAAGAAATTGAAATAATATAACCTGATTCAAGAAGTTGATAACTTGAATTGAGAATAATTATTTGGTGCTTCAATATATCTCTTGCAATATTTGGTGCCCGAGAAAAAATAAAAATAGCAAATTCATACAGTGTGGCTCTTGTCTTTCATAACAATATAATCAAATACTCTTTTGAAGAAATAAAGAATAATATAAAAGCGTTGAAGTATACTAAAGTATAGAGAAAGTAGATTGGATATTGTAGGAAAATCAATCAGGGGCCTTCTTTCGTGTCAATATACTAAATATAGATTGACCATTTGTATACTATACGTTACTTACTGATTTAGGGCTCTTCTTTTATGTGAAAAAGTACTCAAAATATTTATAGTTTTCCAACAAAAACCTTTATCGATAAAAAATGGGGCCCCCCAAAATGAGGGGCCTAAAACCTAGGCTTTAGAGGCTTCACCCAAAAGCCGCTCCTGACTGACTTATGGGCAATGTTGTTGTTGGTGTTGTAACAAATTCATGAATTTTCAGAGTCAACGACATGTGTGATGCGTCTTCTCCTTCTAGTTTATTTTGTTGTGAGACCCTCCTTGCCATCAGCCGGTGCAGAGTCATTATGATATTCCTTTGTCGAGTCAGGGAATTATCTTTATATTCTTATGTCCGTCCTTAGAGTAAGCCTGTCAAGTGGGCCGGGCCGGCCCGATAAACTTGGCCCGCCACCGGCCCGGCCTAGACCCACTGAGATGTGCAAGGGGCTGGGCTAGGAGGGATTTATTAGGGGGCTGGGCCGGACAAGGTGGACAGCCCCCTAGCCCGGCCCATCAGTAGCTCGGGTGATGGCCCACAGGGGCACCGGCTCGGCTCGGCCCACTTAAAATTAAAAAAGAAAAGAAAAGAGATAAGTACTACATTTATTACTAATAATAAATATTTTAAAAACATTGCATCCCAATAAATTAGGAGTCTCTTTTTACGGAGCATTTAAGTTTTCTTTAAAATTGTATTTTAAAGCTAGACAATCTTGTTTTCTCAACAAATATACCTTTGATACATTTTTAGTATATAGTATATATTAGGTTGTGATAGTTTTATATAAAAGTAAAATTCCATTAGCATGTTATATATACTGTGGATACGTAGATTATATCAAATATAATACTCCCTCCGTTTCAATTTACGTGAACCTATTTCTTTATTAATCCGTGCTAACTAACTAAAACCCGGCCCCCAGCATGGCCCCTGAACTACGACCCGGCTCGGCCCCCATGTGGCCCGGCCAGGCCGACCCACTTGACAGGCTTACCTTAGAGGTTTCATGATACAATGTCGAAAGGTCTAGTTATTTACATGAAACATTTATGTCTTGTTATTATGTATGATTACGCACTACTATTATTTTGGAACTTATAGTTTATGATATAAACCACATGTTCTCCTTTCAAAGTTATGAGAATGATTTATGAAATGTTATATGCATATTTATGGTAATTAAAGGCAGATAGATCTATGTGTTTCGCTGGATGAAATTCAAAGATGTAGAATGCTGGTTTATCACTTGCTCCTTCATATTTGGGGCGTCTAGAAGAGACCTATAGGTAACTTTGCATTCTCCAAAATTTGAAGTTCAAACATTTCCAGTCTATTATTTTTAGGCAAAATACATCAAAGCATCCCTGAACTATACCCGAAAAATCGATATCACACCTAAACTATACAGGCGACCTATTACACACCTGAACATCTAAGCGAATTTATTACCACCCTACAAACTGATGTGGCATAAATTATAAAATTAATTAAATAAGAAGCGCGTGTTTTAGTTAAAATTTTAAAAAAAAATCTAATCCCCACCCCAACCCCCTTTCTCCTTCCTTTCTTCTTCATCTTTTTCTTTTTCATTCAACGTGAGCTGCCCCTCCCCGCCCCGCCTCCTCCACCCTCACGCCACGGCCACCTCCTAGCCCCAAATTTGACCACCACCACGCCGCCCCTTTACCCTCCATCTTCTTCACCATATATATCACCAACACTAGATTTCCATAGCCACCACCTCCATTAATTTCAATAGCTACCATTAAACCACCACCACCAAAATCAAAATACCAATACCAAATCTTAATACCAATACCGAATCAAAATCATAATCTATCAAGTAAAAAGAAGCAAGTGGATTACTACTAAATCTCTGCAAAGTCTATTGGGTTGTGGATTTTTTTTTTTAATAATGAAATTAGTAGGGGAGAAAGGGCGGGGGAAAGGTAGCAGTGGGGATGGGATGAGATTGAAAAAATATGAAGTTGAAGGATGAGAATGAAGAAGAAATGGGATGAAATGGGAATGGAGAAGAAATAAGAATGAAGAAGAAATGAAATGGGTACTACTCGTCGATGTAATAGCGACATCGTAGTAAAATTACTAATACTCCTTTGTTCGCATTTATTTGTCCATAATTATTGGAGGATTGGTTGTGGTGAAATTGGTGGCGGATTGGTGGTAGTGAAATTGATTGCGATGGTGGTAGCGTATTGGTTTGGTTCCGATGAAATGAGGTGGTGGTGATGAAGAAGAAGATATAATTATTGAAGGATTTTAATGGCTAATTAGGGATTAATTAGTGTAAATATAATTAATAAAAAAATTAAATGAATAAAGAAAAGAAAATAAATATAAAATTAAAATTTAGGAAATTTTTAAGGTAGAGGCTGATAGTCTTGGTGTGGCGCTGATGTGGCAAGAGAGTGGGTTACACTTCCCATTGTGCAAGTGGTCATCAGTTTGCAGGGGGTAAATAATTTCAGTTTTTAGATATTCAGGTGTGTAATAGGTCGCCTGTATAGTTTAGGTGTGATATCGACTTTTCGGGTATAGTTTAGGGGTGCTTTGATGTATTTTGCCATTATTTTTAACATCTTCTTTGTATATAAGAAGCAATGCTTGTACCTTGAGACGTACTCCTTCCCTTATATCGTGAAACACATTGCTCCCTTTGAATCATTAACACACAAAAACTAGAGGAAAAGCATCTCACTTTGTTGATGGCGTTGTGAGCAAGAAAGGCCACGAAAAAGAAGTAAAAGTGGTGAAAAATGGAATAGTAGTACGTAATCAGAACAATGGTCACATAACCTTTCATCCTTTAGGTGAAAAATGACAAAAAGAAAAGAGAATATATCCATTGCTTCCTTTCAACTCCACCTTCTCACACCATGGGTAATTATCTATACTTGTTTCCTTATAATTATATATACTTACAAGTAGGTATACACACAAAAATAAGCTAAACAACATGATAGAAATGTCACCACCATCTTGCTCTCTCATATTTGGAGTTGTTCTCTTGTTTTTATCAGTATTTTCATTTACAAATATTCATGCTCATCATTGCACTGAAGGATTCTTGTCAGAAGCGAACCAGAGAAATCTAACTATAACATTTTGCAAGCGATATAAAGAAAGCAATGCAGTCGAAATAGCGATGGACCTACGCGAAAAGTCTCGAAGACTTGACGTAATGGTGGGAGCTAAGTTAGAAAAAAAAACGGGGTGGCTGGCCTGGGGTTTGAACCCTGGTCCAGAAGCTAGAATGGTTGGGACACAAGCTCTCATAGGTAGGGTTGTCGAATGAGCAGGTTAGGTTAGGCTGAATTTGGGAGGGTTAAAATGGCTGAGTTAATAAATTGGCTGTTATTGACCTGCCCAAAAGTTATTTGGGCTGAAATGGGCTATAAATGGGGTCATAACCCAACCTGCCCAATTCTTACTAATTTTAATTGTTTGGTTTGTTCTTTTATAACTTTTTAATACCTAATTAAACTATTTTGTTTTAACTATTATACTATATATAACATATCAAATGAAAAAAATATCTTTTTGTAAATATTCTAACAAAATTTCTCGTGCTTTGGCTACATATCAACTCAATTTTTGATAGGCTGAAATGAGCCGATCTATTAAATAGGCAAGTCAATAACCAACCCAAACTTGAACGAATTGGGTAGGTTATGTTATAATTGGCTAATTTTGCCACATCTGCTCGTAGGTATCAAGAACATGAATGGGGAATTACTTTGGGATAAATACAACATCACAAGGTTTACCAAGATAGGTTGTCAACTCTTGCCTTCTGCCATTGACTTGATCATAAGCAATTCCACTTTCAATTTCAGTTACATTGAACATCTTCAGTATTATGTCATACAAGCAACTATTGTTCTTCCACTGAAATATGATGTGTCGAGATTAAATCATGTGTGGCAAGTTGGAATTGATGTGGCAGAAGGAAAGGAACCAAAGATGCATCCTAAAGAACTAAGGAATTATGATAGCACTGAGACAATTAACTTGAGGACTGGCAAAGGTCGAGGCAATAGAGTTCATGCATCTTCTCGAATAAGAAAAGTAAGTCAGGCTTCTACTACTTTTGAATATGGATAAATAATTTATTTTGCTAACTCCATATGCATATATAACAATAGGAAAAATTACATCTCAATGCATTTTTATGATCTATTTTACAAAATATGACAAAATGTATACATATAGTACACATATAAGATACATAGTATAATATACATACCTATACATATAGTATACATATTCAGTGTATAAATTTTGTAAGTTTCAACTATATTGATAAATAAGTTTGGTTGAACTGTACATATAAGTTTCCCAATTTCCCAATATAATTAGCCGCGGTATATGTAGAATGCGCACCCACTATTTTATTTATCTTTATCAAGAAATTCTTCAAACTACACTAAGCGAAAAGTCTGTTTTGTGTTTTTTTTTTTTTCTTTTTTCTTTCTGGTTTGAAAACAATTTTGTTATATTGGTCAACGAAGTATTTGCACGAAGAAGAAAAAAGAACAAAAATAAAAAGGTTCTCGTAGAATCTGATTATGTAACCCTCTTTCTTTTTAATCAATTCCAGCAAAACAATACATCTTTTTATTCTTAGAAACAATTTAACTTTAGACCTCATTTACCGTCATGATTTTATAGACTGAGAAATGTCATAGCTTGTTTAAAACCTCAAATTCAAAAGCCTTTTTAAAAAAAAAAAAAAAAAAAAATTGTGTCTAGTCAAATAGGTTTATATAAAATGAAATAAAGGAAGTAAAATTTAGAAATTCCAACTATTAAAATACGCATAAAATGAGATAAATGGATAAAAGTAAATCAGAATTTTCGTTCGTTTTAAAGTAAAAAAGGTGAACAATAGAACAAGCATCTAATATTTCATAAACCACCAAAGGATGTGGTGCAGCGCACAAATGGTCTTTCCTTAGCCAGAGGTACGTTCGACGATATGGAAAAATCCTTGGTAAGGAGTGCTTTTCCTAGAAATGGGCCTTACGCAGCGCCATATAGTCGGGCTCCAATGGGGGTACCAGATGGAAAAAATAAAATAAAAAAAACTAATACTCTATTTCTTATTATTGGTATAAACGGCACGTGTTTCTGTACAGACAAATATACTAACATCAACATAAAGAACCCGCATGTTGTGATATTTTTGTTGCATAATGATGAATTGAGAATATTATGTGCAGGTTCATGGGATATTAAATATTATTGGGTGGGGTACATTGCTACCTATTGGTGTGATCATAGCAAGGAATTTCAAAGAGTTTCCATTACCTTGTCCGAGTTGGGAAAAATATCATATTATATGCCAAAGTGTTGGATACATTGTGGGTTCAACTGGCTGGGCTGTTGGAATATGGCTTGGTAGAACATCCAAATATTACTCCTTCTCCACACATGGAACTTTTGGCATCTTCATTTTCACTTTTGCAACCCTACAAGTAAGAGTCTCTCTATTGAGATCCCTCAATTATTGGTAACGTGTAACTTCGGTCCTTCTGATACTTCACTAGCATGTACTCCCTCCATTCACTTTTACTTGTCCACTATAGTAAAAATATATTTTCACTTTTACTTGTCCACATTCGCATATGAAGAGAAAGACCAAACTTTTTTGTTTCTTGTTTTACCCTTACATTAATTATTCATTAATTTTCAAATCATTTTTCAAGTCTATTGAGACACCAATTAATATGGGTATTATGATAAAATATATACTTCATTTATTAATTATAAAGAGTCATGCAAAATTAAAAGTGAACAAATAAAAATGAACGGAGGGAGTGTATATTACGCTTGAAACAACCAATTAGATGAGTGTTTTTGGTCCGTCTGGTACTTCACAAGCATATTTACTCTTCAACACAACACAACATTATATATCAATTGGTTTTTCACAACATTTTATGCTCTCAAAAGTATACTAACATATATTTGTGTGGATATTTAAATAATACTCTCACGGTTCACTTTCGGTTGTCAACTATACTAAAATCAGATTTTCAGTTTTATTTTTCCACTTTAGCATATTAAGACAAAAACAATTTTTTTTCTGTTTACCCTTAACATTAGAACTACTAAATTCTCCAAATCATTTTCCAAGATTTTTTTTTGAAATGCTAATAGTCATGGGTATAATTATAATAAAATATACACTTCATTTATCATTTTGTTAAAAGAAGTGTAAAGTCCATTGTGGACAAACAAAGGTGAAGGAAAGGAGTATATATTAATAGTGTGGAAAATTATGTATTATTAGTGTATTTTAACCGGTCATAACAGATGATCTATGATTTTGTAAGTTGTCAAATTAGAATTATGTATTACTGCTGGCCACTATTAACCTGAAGGTGTAAAAATTTATACATTGTGATTGCAGAAACCCTCTAAATCTACACAAAAATTATTAATGTCAACTTGAACCAATAAAAAGAGTTGCAAGTAGTAGAATAAATTATCTACTGATGATCCTAACGAGTTAAATTATTGATATCTTTTTAGCTCATATTGACAAATAAAGGTCTCTGATCATTTGGTTTGCCACACACAGATGCTGGTTTTCATATCATTTAAACCGGGCGATCATGCCGGATTTCGTACGTATAGGAACATGTTCCATCATGTTGTTGGATATTCATTACTCGTTGTGAGTGGTATCAACATATATAAAGGGATAAGCATAATGCATCCGGATGATCCGCACTTGCTACCTATTTATTTCGGAATAGCTGGCTGCCTGGCTTTCATCTTTCTAGTCTTTGAAATTGTATCTTGGTACAGATTTTTGCATGTCAAGTTTGGTCTTGGGATTCTATGTGAAAAGAACTTACCTTCAAGAGAAGATGGCAAAGTTCAGCCTAGTGATACACCTAAAAACAACTAAGAGACACCAATACAGAAGCAACAAGGCAGTTGCTGCCGTTTATGATATAGTACGTGTTTGCAGGGTCGGAGGTAGAGGGGTGCAAGGGGGTTCAATTGAACACCCTTCGTTGGAATATTATACTACTATATTAATAGGTTAAAAATAATATTTTTCCATTTATAAAAGTTGTTGAATCCTTTTAATGTAAGAATATTTTTTTTGAATCCCTTTGTTTAATTCTTGGCTCCGCCACTGTGTGTTGGACCATTTACTCGTTTCCTTCTGTTTTGGCTCGATTCTATTCTGTTTTGTCCTATTGTAAGTTTCTGTTTGGAGCCTTTTTTTTACATCTTTTGGTGTGGTAGAATGCATATTTTCTTGGCAAAGGCTTCTATCTATATATTCTGCAGGTGATGTAATTATTTTTTGGACTAAAAGCTTATCCAAAAAATAATTATCTGAAGAGTAGTGTCATAATCCAAAATCTCCCAAAATGACTCTCATCGTAGCTTTAGATTGGTATAGGGCATACCAACCGAAAAAAAAAAAAAAGCCAATAATTAGGACGCTCTCTTCTCTCTCCTCTCCCATGCCAAAACGTAGTCACATGGTGGCACCACCTACTGGCCAGCCGTCAACGGCAGTTGGCCAGCCTTTGGATATCGCATTATCATCAAACTTCCCACCTCTACCATCAATGACACTCCCCACTAACAACCCTACTCACCCGCTTCCTACTATCCCTCCCACTTCATATGCCAATACTTTGATAGATCCAGATGTTGTTTCCATGCATGAGTGTGATCCCATTCCCTTGAAGAATATTACATACGTAGATGGGATTCCTTACGTAAAATGGACATCAAGTGAAGTTGCTAGAATGGAAGTGATAGAGAATCTACAATATGCAATAGTTGGAAAATTCTCATACAGTTGGCCTGAGTTGGAAGAGTTGAAGAACATCATTCCAACTCAATGTGGTGTTAAAGGAAAGTGTCAGGTTGGTTTTTTCAGAAACAGGCAGGTTTTAATACGATGTACTAGGATGGAAGACTTCATTACTATTTCATCCAAAAGTGCTTTTTGGCTCAAGTCGAAGGATGGATTTTCCTATCAGATGAGACCTTTAATAAATGATTCAAAATTTAAGATTGATGAGGAAACCACGACTGCTATGGCATGGATCTCGTTCCCTAATCTTCTTCCAACTTTTTTTGTGAAAGAATCATTATTCTATCTAGCTTCTGCTGTTGGAAAGCCATTACAATTGGATCTTGCAACTGTTAACAAAACTAGACCAAACTGTGCTAGGGTTAAAGTGCAAGTGGATTTATTGGCAGATTTTCCTAAGTTTGTGATGATGGATATAGAAGATGAAGATACTAAGGAGATTCGTAGTCTTAGAGTGAAGATTCAATATGATCATCTCTCTAAGTACTGTACTGAATGTATGTTACAAGGTCACTCTAATGATGACTACCGAGTCCTCCATCCAGATATAGATGATAAGACTGTTGATCAAAGGAATAAAGTTGCTGATCAGGTTCAGGTTCAAGGTGATGATAAGGAGAGGGTGGAAGAGCCTAGACAAGAACAAAGAAATAGAAAGAATGAGAATAGAAGAGGTTATAGAGGATGGCAAAAACCTATTCAACAGTATCTTCCCAAGGTGTTATCTAATGGCAAGGTGGTGACTTATCCTGGATCAAAGAATTATGTAGATTCAACTGGAAAGGAAAACAAGGCTGAGGATAGTAATCATAATAGTGATGAGGGTACCATGACAAAAAATCAAGATATAGTGATCAGCACTAACAAGTTTGATGTCCTATCAATAATTAGTGAGGAGGAAGAATCCAGCAAAGTGAATAATGCAGCAGAAGTGTTTAATGCCAATGTGGAAAATGATATTCAGAAAAGCGGTGTGGATCAGGTAGTACAAACTCCTAAGTTAAGCACTAGGGATTGGGCGGAAAAGAACTTTAATCAGGTGGTAAGCATCTCTGAAAGATCACCAACTGGTACTGATGAACAGAAGAAAAGTGGAGGGGCTAATGAAAGCTCTTCAATTGATATAATTGTAGTGGTAAAGGAGGAGGCAACTAAAATTGTCTCAGGGGCAAGTGAGGAGGAGATTGGAAAGGATCTTCAAGAAGTTGAAGATATTGCTCATTTGGGGTGTAAGGATGATGAGGTTGAAATCACAAAGGAAGCAGGTGACAGTATTAGTCAACTGCCAATACCAAAAGAAGTATCAGATGACATGCTACTAATTTGCCAGGAGGATCAGGTGCCAGCATACGATGTTATGGAACCTTCAGGACTAGATCTAGTCCTATATCAAGAGAAAGAGAGTGAAGAAATGGGTAATGAGCTAGTGGTAATTGGTGAATGCAATACAGAAGTTCATGTTGTCAATGAAGGAAAGGAGATCATAGGACTGGAAAATATTATTCCTGAGGATCATATTGTAGACTATGCCAGAGGTGAAGAAATTGCAGATGCAAAGAAGAAGAGCATTGATAATATACATGATGCAGCAGAGAAATATCAGGGAAGCCAAGTTGAGAAAGCCTTTACTCAAGGTAGTTACCCACCTGACACAGAAGGCAAAGTTTTGAAGGAGGTTACTGAAATGCCGGTGATGAAGGAAAATAATCAAATGATGCATGTGACTAAAAAAGTATCTCCCACTAAAGAATTGCATGCTTTAGTGTCTCATGATCTTAGTAGTATGGATAAAATTAATGAAGAAGAGTTATTGAAAAATCAATCAGGGAAGAATATAGACCTCAGCAAGATGGAAGAAGAGGATATATTGCAGCACAAGAATGGAATATCTAAAGCTGCTGATTTGATTCATAAAGAAGTCAACAAGTCTAAGAAGACCAAGAATGGTGGTGAAATTGGATCTGCTAAGATCCAAGGTAAAAAGACTCAAACAGGATCCAAAGGTGATGGGGAGGTGCAACCAACTAGGATTCTTCCAAAGAGAAATGTTACTAACAAATCTAATTTCCAATGATGAAGTCCTTCTTTTGGAATATTAGATCAGTTAATACTCAGAAGGCTTTTCATAGAGTTCAAATGCTGCACAAACATCATAAGTCTGTCCTCATAGCCTTATTAGAGCCTTTTCAACAATCAAGGCAAATTGATAGATATAAGAGGAGATTGGGTATGCAATATGCTAAACATAATTGTAATAACAAGATTTGGTATTTTGTTGCTGATGGAATTGATGTGGAAGTATTAATGGACACTGAACAACAAGTGACTATTAAGCTTCTATTTCAGGAAAATGGTAAGCAACTAATCTCTACAATGGTTTATGCAAAGTGTGATTCTGATGCTAGATTAGAGTTATGGGATAGTATATACTCCTTAGCAAGCTCTATGAATTTACCATGGATGATTGGTGGGGATTTTAATGTTATTTTGAATGAAGAAGTTACCTGTTTATCCATCAGAATATGAAGACTTTGCTTTTTGTGTAAACTCTTGTGAATTAATTGAAGTAGAGTTTAGAGGGATCTTTTTACTTGGTGGAATGGAAGAACTGGGCCAGATTGCATATTCAAAAGATTGGATAGGATTATAGTTAATCAGCAGTATCAGGACTGGTTTACTAACTTGAGTATGAAGCATCTATCAAGAATAGGTTCAGACCATGCTCCACTCTTGCTGTCAGCAGGAGAGCAGGCTCAGCAGTTTCAGAAGCATTTTAGATTTTTGAAGTTCTGGTTAGATCATGAGTCTTTCATGGATGCAGTGGATCAGCATTGGAGAACTGAGTTTATAGGAGATCCATTCATTACATTAAGTTAAAAATGAAGAGTTTAAAGGCTGCTTTATCTAGGTGGAGTAAAGAAACATTTGGAGACTTGTTCAAATAACTGACAATCAGAGAAGATATTGTGAAGATCAAGGAGCAACTATTTGAGGAAGAACCATCATAAGAGAATAGAATGGTGTTGCAAAGGGCACAGGCTGAATTCAAAATGTATCTGCATTTTGAGGAAGAGTTTTGGAGACAAAAAGTAGGCATCCAATGGCACTCAGATGGAGACAGGAATACAAGATGTTTTCATAGTCTTGTAAAAGGAAGAAGAAAGAGGTTGTTGCTTACAAGAATACAAAATGTAGATGGTGAATGGGTGGGACAATTTGGATGATATTGCTACTGAAGATATTTCATTTTATCAAAATCAATTTTCTCAGGAAAGTGGTGGAGTTGATTCAAATTTATTGGATCACATTCCTGAGAGAATCTCAGAGGAACAAAACAGCTTCTTGTGTGCTAAACCAACTCTTGAAGAGGTGAAAAATGTTATTTTTGCATTATCACCTGATAGTGCTTGTGGATCAGATGGCTTTTCTGGAGTTTTTTTTTTATCAAAGGTGTTAGAATATAGTTGGTGCTGATGTGTATAATGTGATCAGTAGCTTTTATGAGGGACAAACTCTACCAAAGTCAGTAACTCATACAAATCTGGTCCTCTTGCCTAAAAAAGAATTATCAACACTTTCTCAGACCTGAGGCCAATCAGCCTCAGCAATTTCATAAACAAGATTATTTCTAGGATTACATGATAAGCTAGAGATGATTCTGCCATCTCTAATATCTCCAAATCAGTCTGGATTTGTGAAGGGTAGAAATATCATTGAACATGTGTTGCTTACTCAAGAATTGGTGGCTGATATTAGAAAGAGAGGGAAACCTGCTAATGTCATCATTAAGCTAGATATGGCAAAGGCTTATGATAGACTTTCTTGGAGGTTCCTTGTTCAATTTCTCAGAAAGATGGGATTTGCAGAAGAGTATGTAGACATGGTATGGAGATTGATTGCTAATAACTGGTATTCCATTCTCATTAAAGGACAATCTTTTGGTTTTTTCCATTCTACAAGAGGGGTCAAACAGGAAGATCCTCTATCTCCTGCTCTTTTTTTATTCTAGGTTCTTTGAGGTCTTTTGTCTATGGCTCTTAATTCATTATTTGAAATAGAAAGTTTTAGAGGATATGGTATGCCAAAGTGGAGTGCAAAGTTGAATTCTCTGTCTTATGCAGATGATACTATCATATTTGCATCTACTGGTAAAACATCCTTGGAGATGATTATGTCCATTTTGCAAGATTATAAAAAAGAATCTGGACAAAAAATTAATGCAGACAAGAGCTTTTTTATATGCATAAGAAGGTGGCTAATGAAATTTGAATCGGGAGGTACTGACAAATAACGAGGGCTTGACAAAGGTGACTTCCCGTTTACTTATTTGGGATGTCCTATCTTTCATGCTTGAAGGCAGAAGTTGTTCTATAAAGATATCATGAAGAAAGTGAAGGACAGGTTGCAGGTTTGGAGAGGTAAACTACTGTCATTTGGAGGGAAAGCTGTTTTGATATCAAGTGTTTTACAAAGCATCCCCATTTATCTAATGTACTTTATGGTGCCTCCAAAATGTGTCATTAAGGATGCACAAGTTATTTAATAGATTCTTTCGGCAAACTAAGGAAAAAGGAAGAAGTAAGCACTGGTCAGCATGGGAAAATGTATGTTATCCTAAGAATGAGGGAGGATTAGGCTTCAGATCTTTACATGATATATCTAAAGCTTTGTTTGCTAAACTTTGGTGGAGATTCAGAACAAGCAGTACACTGTGGTCCCGATTTCATGTGGAACAAATATTGTAAAAGGTTTAGGCCATTTGTGGTTCGGTGGAAAGGGGGATCTCGGGCTTGGAAGTGATCTTGCTAGAGATAAAATGGAACATGGTATTTGGTGGGAACCCAAGAATGGATCTTCTTCAATCTGGTTTGATAATTGGTCTAAGATAGGTGCTTTGCATGATCATATACCTAATCATTATCAGAATGAAGTTTTAGGAGATGAGCTTGAAGAGTTGATGTGTGAAAATCAATGGAACTATGCAAAGCTACAAGAGGTGTTACCAGTAGATATTGTTGATCATGTCAGAATGGATCTGGGACATTTTGTGAGAACAAATGAGATAGATAAGCCATGGTGGATGTTCACAAGTTCTGGTAAGTTTACAGTTAAAAGTGCATGGGAGGAGTTGAGAAATAGAAAGCAGATATCAACTGTTTGTGACAAATTCTGGATTAAAGGCTTGCCATACAAAATCTCATTTTTCCTATGGAGACTTTGGTATTGGAAGTTACCTATAGATGAAGTGTTGATGATAATGAGAATCAACATAGTCTCAAGGTGTTGGTGTTGTCAGAATCAGCAGGAAACCATGGATCATATTCTCATTCAGTCCTTTTGCAACTATAATATGGCATTATTTCTCAATTGCGGCGGTGTCTTGGGCCACTTTCCTACGGAGTTAGCGAGACAATCTTGTCTTTGGTGGAACTTTCAAACTACTGCAAGATTGAAGCCTCTATATCAAGCAATTCCTGTATCGGTTTTATGGCAAATTTGGAAGAGCAGGAACACTAGAAGGCATGGAGGGGCTGTTTCTCAGACAAAGTCATACATGAGGTCAACAGGAACATATATATGCTAGCAAGGAAGAGATATCCTTGGCTGCAGAACATGCCTAAATGGTGGCCTAGGATAGTTGAATTACTAGAGAACTACAGGTTGCCATTAGTATAGAAACAGGTTAAGTGGACATTTCCAGATAGACGATGCTTCAAACGGCAACCGATGGTGCTTAAGGGAATCCGGGACCAAGTTCAGCCTTTTTTATTAGAGATAGTTCGGGAGAGTTTATATATGCTATGGCAAGGATATTAGCGAGACAACTAATCTAGTTCTTTCGTGGCCATTGAAAGAATTAAGTATTGTGTTCTCCATGAGTTATTGCCTGTTATAGGGAATTAAGTATTGTGTTCCATTGTGTTTGGGAGGTGCCATGGAACATTGCTTTGCCAGTGAGGAGTATACAAAGATGGAGGAAGGAAAAAGAGGTTTCAGCGGTGCATGTGTTCAGAGAAGGAAACAGTGTGGCGATTATTTTACTAACACGGTTTTGATTATCACACCCCGATCGATAGGGTATGATGGGCACCGACCCTTACTTAGAGTCGAGCGAACCCGCGGCTCTCGTTATACTCATAGTCTCATTGGGCCCTTAAGTCATGGAATGAAATGCATGATGAAAGTTTTTTTCGAAAAAACATTCTTTCCGTCTTTATCAAATCAAGTAAGATCGTGATCATATAAAATCTGCAAGTAATGCGTGATAATACATCGGCTTACGAGCGCTTACCATCGACATACTATATACGTGACTCGTACGCAAAGTCTCTAACATAAATCATTATACCATGACATGGATACTCGACTCGGTAACACTCGGAAAGAAATGGAGCTCGCCAATCAGTTTGGAACATCTTCTAGCCATATCTCTGCGTACGTATACACACACGTGGCATGAAACGCGGCGTCACAAGAAGGGACGTCGGTACGAATAATGTGCGAGTATGTAAGGCATGAATCATAACATAATATAGATATGGAAAGTAACAATGAGTAAGAGATAACACGAACATCCGGATGCCTCGTAAGGCGGATGTCGTGCGTGCTTAGCCTTTTAAAAAAAAACATTTCATACATATACATAGTAACATGCCCGACCATAAAGGCTCGGTGTGAAAGTAACATGCCGGCCATGAAGGCTCGGTGTGATATATAAGTAGTATCATGCCCGGCCATTTAAGGCTCGGTGTTATCATCATTAGCCTGCGTCCAGGCCTCCCGCGTTCGGGGCAATATCATAACATACCCGGCTGCAGTGGTGTGCACATCTACGTGCCTGCCCGGCCGACTATAGCGCGGCACGGTGTGAGAAAATACATACATATATATATAAAGCATGCATAAGAGCCCAATCAAAAGCCACAACTGTATCGGAGTGACGTAAGGTCGGTAACCTCCGATTATGTTATGGAATAATTATCGTCGCTTTGTCTCACCTTGAAGGAACAATTAATTTAAGGTGAGACTATCAATGGAGAATAGAACTAAGAGAAAACATAGAATAAGACCATAAATCTCATAGGGCATCAAGTCATGTACTTTTGGAATCTTAAAAGAAATAGTCATCATTCATGAACAAAATTGAGACATCAAGAAATAGTTCAACGTTCTCATATCGTCGTCGAAAACATAAACTTGAAACCTTTAAACATGAAATCATCCTCATCATTTTCATCATAATAACATTCTCATCTTTAACATCATCATTGTTATTGAAAAACATTCCCATCGTTGCCATCATAAGAGCTCACATAATCACAACCTTTGGTTTGGAAGATACAAATATTTTGGAAAACATTTATGGATTATCAGGAAGGAAATCATGCCTCGGGATCTTAGACTTCTTAACTTTTGATAACAAGGAAAATATGGAAACATTTATGAAATCATAGCCTAGAGATCATGCCTTTGAAAGAAGGGGACGAGCCTTAACATACCTGGAAGATACTTCTCGATTTCCAACTTATTTCCCGTCTTGCAACTCGCTTAAGAATTATTCGTAGCCTCGTAATCCACATATAGAACCATTCATAATATCGTTAGGATCATCGTCATACGCTCGTCTTAAACACTTAATGAAAGTCCTTTTAGTCTTGTCGAAGTCGGGCGATTTCCCCTGTTTATATGCCTAGCCCGAGATTCCAATTCAACAACCACAACATCAACAACAAAACCAATAGCAATAACATCATTTCCAATACCAACATATGCGATAAAACAGCCCACACACTGTTTTCTAAATTTCCCAACCAACCAACTTGGGATACGACCAATTAATAACTTTATTTCCGTAAGGAAGTCGAAATTAATACTAACAACATCAATAACAACATTCTCAACGTTCTACAAGATAAATATATGTATTTTCATCCAAATTTCTCTTCAACTCTCAATCCATAATCCAACAACATCAACACAACAACTATAATCTTTATTCTTTCAAATATCCCTTAATCAAACATGATAAAAAGAGGGATTTGATGATTCATACCTTATTTTATGAAGGTAGCCCAAATCTTCATCATTTTCTTGTTCCCAAGCCACTCCAACATTAAACAAAATTATATTCGCGTCTACGCGTTGTCCGGACCTCGATTGGTACTTCGTTACTTGAAATTTCACTCAAAATCCTCAATTTTTGAGATGTATATTGCTCCCTTGGCTGCTGAATTTTCTGGAAATTTTTGGATGAAAAAAATGGGATTTAACCCTTTATATAGGGGCTGAGGCGGCGTCACTGTAGCTACGATCGTAGCGATCTTTATCGTAGCGGTACCGCAGCGCGATTCTGTTGCGAGTTTTTTACTTCATCGGCTCGGTTTGTAATGTCTATAATTCTCTACTCCGATGTCCTATCAACGAGCGGTTTATTGCATCACAACACTAGACTCGACGAACTTCCTTTTAGGCTTTTGTTTCACCTTAAAACTCCAAATATACTACGAGATATGCGCCTCCAAAGTTGACTGAAAATCCGTCCAGCATTTCTCAAATTTTCGTCGAACTTATTTCTCTTCAATTTATTCTACCTCGAAATATTCCGAAACTCTCCATACATGGTATTTGTCATTCATTATACTAAAAATGGTCATGTTCTCGGGTCTCAAAATAGTCTTTCCCGACTACGACTTACGAGATTGTAATTCATCCTTTTACTTCGTTGTTACGTACTTTCCATGGCTTGTGCCTTTCAAAACATCATGGGACGTCTCCGACACTCCATTACTACGGTGAGGTACATGTCATACTCATGCTCTGAAAATGCGGGGTATAACATTGATTTTGCAGGTACAATTCAATACAATCAGTTTCAAGGTATTCCAACTCATGGAAGAAGATTGATCAACATGGCTAAAACCCAACTTCCAAACTTCAGAGTTAGATCAACAACAAAACAGGCTTCATACGACAATCAGGACAACAGCAGCACAGAACATCAATGAAGGTAGGGAAGGGGATACAACTGGAAATAACTTTGTTTTGTGGTGTGTGGCATCAACCTTGGTTCATTCTACCACAAAACACTGATATTACTAGTTGGGAATTAATCAATGTGGAATCAGATGCAGTAAGTAATAAGCAGGAGGTTCATCAGCAACTTTTGTGACTAAGTTCAGAATCTATGCTAGTTAAGATCATGCATCTATAAGATTGGAAGCTCGAACTACTTCATCCAGGATGACCTGAAGATAAATTCAAGAGATTTGATTCATTCCACTTGTGAGACTTGAGAGTGTGAAAGATGGATACAAATCAAGGTCCCTGGTTTGCTTTAGTATGATGAAGGTTCTAGTAGTGTTAATGTGGTGATCATAGCTAGTTTTCAGCTTTCTAGATAGTTTCTTTTCTTTGCAATTTTTCTGTAACTTGCTTTTCTTCTGTAAATATTTGCTGAAATAAATTCCCACCATTTTAGGTGGTTTTATCAACCAAAAAAAAAAAAGTCATAATCCAAAATCTGGACTTGACTCTAATCGGCACTTAGCGAGCATTTGTTCACTTAGCGAACTTTTCCCATACAAGTAGTAGAAATATATGACAAGTACAGTCAAATCTCTCTATAACAACATTGTTGGGTTCGAAATCTTTTGGCTGTTATAGACCTATAACAATATTTGACATTTAAATAAGAGTAGGTTGTTTTAGGCCAAAAAGATAAATAAAATTTGATTTTTTATTTTTATTTTTAATGTTATAAAATAACAAAATTATTTAAATTTTAAATCTCAAAGATATGCATACTTCACTAACTAAACATTAAAGAAAGTTAATACAATTTCAGTAAATTCATAACCAAATGTATGAAGTTTTAATCTCTAAGGCACACATTTTAAATCTACCTGAAATTTAAATTTTTTCAAGCTTGATAGAAGAAATTTATAATTGTAGCTTGTTTCTCTAGTCTCTTAGTAGTGATATAACACTTAAATTTATGAAGATTTGCATCCAAACTTTTAGCAAACGAGTATCCAATTATTTTCCCTCGAAGGGAATCTAAGAGTTGAACCGTTGAATATTCTATCCTAGTCCAAGTAACAATAGATATTCAATTTTTATAGATGATTTTTTTTTCATAAATAAACATATTATTTATTACCAAGAGGAATATTTACAGCTCAAAATGAAGCAAAAATTTTGCACCACCAATTTGACATAAGGCCCCATTCGAGTGCCCATACCATCATCTACCCTCAAAACTTCTAATCTAGTATCCAAAACCTAGCACCATACTTTGGGGGATAGAAATTCAAATGTGAAACATAGCTTGCAAGTTTAGGGACAAGACTAAGTCTGAATAACACCTCTTGAATAATCAGTTTAATGATAACATACATATGGGGGTCTTCTTCTCTTCTGAAATACCACAACATTCCTCTCCATCCACAAGTGATATACAACAGCAGCCAGGACAATTCTATACACAGTAGCTCCTTTACTATGTCTACCACCAATTAATAGCCCAAGAAGCTTCATCTTTCCAGGACAAACAATTCCTGTTAAGGTCTTGCCATAGCAACAATTTCTTCGATATTGCACCAGATACAGTGCATTGAAAGAGCAAATGTGTTACACCTCAAAAATTTTCGCGTCATTTGCGTCGTAAGTAAACTAATGTAAGCTCCGAGAGGTCATGTGTCACACTTCGATGAGAAGCATGACGGGCACCGATCTATTGGCCGGATGCCACCCGGCGTAATAGTTACCATGATTTTCATACAACTGTTATTCGATATAATATGACTCTAACATGACTGAAAGGACATCTGCACGCAGAAAAGGCCCCAATATAGAAATATGCAATGATCCGACATATATATATATATGTGTGTGTGTATATATATATATATATATATATAGCCTACGAGGCCGCAACAATATCATAAGTGTCATAAAGCTGGCAAGGCTATCAGGAGAATATCAAAACCCAAATCAAGGCCGACAAGGACAAACATAATATCTACATACCCCACTATGTCTATGAGCCTCTAAGAGTGTGCATGCAAAAGCGTAAAGGTCGGGAAAGGGCCCCGACATACCCATAGTAAATAAACATATATCATAATAACATAAATATACTAAAAGATAGCAAGCCTGGAGTAATGGTACTTGCTAACGCAGCTGATACTGGAAGTCCTACTGTGGTGGAGATTCTCCGCTACGCCTGCCAGGACCTGCAACACGAAATGCAACGTCTCGTGCAACGGGACGTTAGTACGGATAAAAGTACTGAGTATGTAAAGCGGAATCAATAACATAAGTAAGACAGAAATATAAAAAGGATAGAAGTAACCTGAGCCATCTGAGAGCGTATAATATGCAATGCATGAGTTTAAAAATCTTATGCAAGTATATACGTATAGTAGTATCATCATCGTGTCATCATCATATCATCATCATCCCGTGTCCAGCATCATAACATGCCCACTGCAGTGGTGTGCACATCTAGTGCCTGCCTGACCGACTATAGCGCGGCACGGTATAGTAAAATATATATATATATATATATATATATATATATATATATATATATATATATATATATATATATATATATATATATATATATATATATATGCTTGAGGAGTCAATGACCGACATCCGGCCTCTGCAGTTGATGTAAGGTCGGTAACCTCTAATGAATTATGGAATTCGTATTGAATTCAAGGAAATAACTTAATAATGATAAACATGATGATATTTCAAGAAGCAATGAAATAAATAAGGCATTAAAATTTGGAATACATATCATAAGAATGGAGTAACTTGTTATGGAACACTCGTGTTCATGTTTTAGTTGGATTCGTGCCAAAGAAAGAGGGAAACAAACACCTTACATACCTTGAATCGCTGGTCCACTACTTGAAGGAATTCCTTATTCCGAAGCCCGCTCGTCCCTTTCCCCTTCAATGATATATGACCTTAGTTAAGCCTTAACTGATCATGTAAACCAATGCATACATATATAATGTATCTTTGAGACTACTTGGGGTTAAGGGAATTCGGGCATTATTTCCTTTACATCTTCTACTTCCACCGATCTTCCAAACAACTTCCCACTGCCAATAATAATGTCAACAATAACATAATCAAGAGATTACATTCAAACTTGGCTCAATTCTACCCAAACTCCTTTTCGGATTCCATCCATAGCCAACAACAATCACACCATATTTTATGATCTTTCTTTTACAACTGCTTTCACATTTGGACTTGCTAAGCCTTTTTATCAACTCAACATTGTTACGGTTCGCATTTTGCGGGCAGGGTTAGCGCTCAGGAAGCTACTTCGAACTTGTTGGTGCTCTTTCGAACTTTATTTTAAAAGAGTCGCCACCTAATTTTTAGTAAATTAGGAAAACCAGATTTGAAAGGTTTATTCATACACTGTGAAAAATCTTTCGTATTCCAAAGTTCTAGGTAAGAGTTCTGGTGATCCCCTAGGGAATGTGTTAGGCACCCTAGTATTAAGGATCCGTACTAGATGGTTGACCTTCGAATTCCAATGTATGTGTATGTGCATATATATATATATATATATAGGTTCCTTTTTCAGTTCATGCACGATCATACACGGTCTCGGGTTAATTCGTTTAGTGCATTTAGAAGGTCCTTACTTAGACTTTGTATCTATACAGATGACTCTACACGGGTTTTAAGAATTCATAAGTTTAAAAGCTCATACATTTTTGTTATTAGGCGTGTACGAAAGAAAATTGGTTTACTGTCGTTGAATTGGGCTTAAAAACCAGACGAAATCCTCTTTCTATTTCAAGCATTGGGCTCAGCCCGAAAAATTGTGAATTTATACCTCTTTTCTGAATAAGCTCAATAAATCAAAAACATATATACTCCATTTTTGACTGAAACTCAAAATCCTATTTTCATATTGTTGGGCTTGGCCCAAAAACGTGACTTGGTGCTTTTAAGAAAAACTTAAAAGAGTCCAGCTTCAATTTGCCAAAATGAAACGTGTTTTCTTAATACCAAAAATGGGTTCCGTTCAATTTGTATTTTTCTGAAAATATATCAACAACATCATAAGTATTTGCCTTTGTCTATATTTTGTACTTGTTTGGAAAAAAACTATACGTTTTAGTTTAGTCATTTTTAGAGAAAAATCATTTGTATCGAGTTTGGATTTTGAAAATCATTTGGGGACCTAAAGTCAAACTAAACGGCATATGTACCGTTGTCCTAAGACGGCTAGTTCAAAAAATAAAGATTCCAATATAATTTATGAGTTTTATACAATTTTACACAAATAATACAATCAAAATCAACTTCAAATTAATTAAATAAATAGAAAAGATGGGAAGACTAGGGGAGTACCAAGCCCCTGTTTGGCCATTTTCACCCATGGCGAGGCCTTCTATGTGTATAACATATATGTTAGCTTCCCTTTCTTACTGGATTCGCACCAAATGTGAAGAAATGCTTGTTGGGCCTCAGCCCAACAGGTTGGTTTTATAAATGCCCAAGTGGCCATGCAGTGAAGAAGAAAAGAAACAAAGACCCCGGTTAGTTTATATTTTATTGATCATATCACATACATAGCTATACACACATACATATATATATCATCACATCTATTCACAAGTCATGTAGTATGCATATGCATCTCTATGCCCTTAGACTTTATTGGGGAAGACTTGGGTAGTGAGAAGGGAAAGTCATCACCATCTGCATTCCTGATGCCACACAAGTTCCAAGAGGTTTCATGAACATCCAGCATGGCTGGACATCAGGGGAAGGTTTAGACCAGGCCCACAAACTACTTTGTTCTCCCAACCAATACAGCCATGGAAGACACAGACTTACATATCCATATACAGCCTTGGAACAGATATAACAAGTCTAATGCACATAGTTATAGGATAGCCACAAATTAATAGGAACAGGTAAAGAGTATGGCGAGCAAAGATGAATACACAATAGGCAGGTGTAATATTCCCATAAACCAAAACCAAGACAACTGAATATGACTTAAACAAGGATAAAATAGCATGGATACAATGTAATCAAAGCTAGATTGAACCAAACAATCACAACATTAGCAGGTACATAGTGGTAGTATAGTTCAAAGCAGTATTGAACCAAGTAGGCATTATGTAAACAAAATAAGCAAAGACACATAGACATAGAGAGATTAAGAGTAAACTGCAGGACATAGATAGGGGATAGCCAAGATACAAATTAGGCATACGGACATGGGGTGAGCAAGAAGTAAAGCTGTAGCATCCAGTAGTGAAGCAAATAAGATGCAGAAGTCAACTCCAAGTTAATCACTCCAAGACATAGTAATCTTATAGGAAGCAATTGATGATCAAACAAGATCAAGTTTATAAATAAGCATGGACATTGCAAAACGGGTTTCCCTTGATCCATTTGGTTGTAGGCAAAACTAAACAGGAACATGAATTCAGATTTGATGCGTTAACTTAAATCCCTTCATAGACCTTAAGCATGGAATAGTCACCTTAAGCATGGAATAGTCACATATGTGGATAGAAACCAATGTCATTCAAGAAATGAAAGGAGAAAACAAGCAGACATTAGACAGAAAAAATATAGTCTTAGCTTCCAACACTGATCTCTCAAAACATTCATACTGGACAAGTTACCAGGGTTCTCAACACAGTTAGGTTCTCAGAAGCAAAGCATTATCCCTAAACAAGTCCTGAGAGATACCATATAAGTGCACAGGGTAAAGGAAAGCAAGGTGTGTTCATGTTTTTAAGCAAAACTACACGACAACCATTCAGATTTCCACTTTTAAGCCTAATGACTCAGCCCCTTTTAAAGTAACCTGGACAATACTCAGCTTTGTCATTTAAGCAAAACAGTTCATACCAATAAATAGTTTACCTAGAAAAGTCACACAGGTCTAAACAACCTCATTTCTTCCTTCCCCTCTCTTACTTTATCTTGAACATTGAAAAGATCAACCACACAAAATAAATGATCCTCCTGATCCTTTGTAAACAATCAATGACTCATCATTAACCCTCATCTGTCATGTTAATAGCCTCTTAATTAGTTCAGACCCCTCTCAGGTTCATTTTATTACAGCATTTGACCTTGGTTAATGACTAATATAGATCCCCTAGTGACCTGTTTACTCCGGTAGACATGAATGCACCCATGATTCACTAATCTAGATTCAAATTATCAACCAAAGAACCATATGTTGGTGTTTTAAAGTGTTTAAGAGTCTCTACTGCACTCAAAGTTTAATCAAGATCTCAAATTCATCTTAGTATCTAACTTGTTATCGTACTAGTCTATTATTTAATTGTTACAAGTATTTCATACCATTATGCCAACAAACACCCCATTGATAACTTGTTACGCATCATACTAAGTAACAATTGGAGATTTCTATGCTATTACTTCAATAAAACACTAGGTTAATGACTGGCCAAGCACCATATTTGACATAAACTGAATATTTTCACATTGCTAATCCAACAAATACCACACTTATGATCAACTAAACATTTATACCAAAGATATATTGAACACAGTAATAGAACACTGATAAATGGAAAGAAAAAGATAAAGGTTTACATTTTTAATGCGTAATAGAGTCAAGAATGAATTTGAAAGCCGTAGTGCTTCCATTCCTCCACTCAACCACACACAAAACAAATAAAAGATCAAATTTTTGAACCAGAAAACCTTGACTTTGAAGTTAAGAATAATTTTTTTACGGAACACGGCTTTAAATTCGAATAAGACTCAAATATTAAGCTCTGTGCTTTTGCTTGAGAGTTCAAGACTTGTTTCAATTGTGATCCCAAAACTATTAAAAATTTTCAAGCAAACGATGTGGGACAATAAGTTTTTTCAGAAATTAACCTTACACAAACAAATCTATGGCTAAAATTGATTCAAACAACAATGGATGGTTAGATTTGAGCCTGGTTTGGCTCGATCCGACCCATTTGCTCTCAACCAATGAAGTCCGAGTAGAAAATGGCAGTACATCAAATCAAACAGAAAAGGATCAACTTTTGACCGCCCTTTATTGGATTGTAGAATGAAAATGGTTCGCTTCTAGTTTCCGGGAGAACCAGTTTTAGAATGGAAAGAAAATACTACGTCTCCGAAAGGTAGGTTTATTTCCTATCTAGAGGCAAGGAAAATGATCACAAAAGGTTGTATTTACCATCTAGTTCGGGTTCAAGATGTAGAAGCTGAACCGCCAACTTTTCAGTCTATTCCCATAGTGAATGAGTTTCTGAATGTATTCCCGAAAGAGCTTCCAGGCCTCCCTCCAAAGCGGGAGATTGACTTCGCTATTGATGTGCTATCGGATACCAAGCCCATATCTATTCCTCCTTATAGGATGGCCCCCGCAGAGTTGAAAGAGTTGAAGGAGCAATTGAAGGACTTGCTTGAAAAAAACTTAATTAGGCCTAGTTCTTCCCCGTGGGGAGCACCCGTGTTGTTTGTCCGAAAGAAAGATGGCTCTTTGCGAATGTGCATTGACGATCGGCAGACAATCAAGATCAAATATCCGCTTCCAAGGATTGATGGCTTATTTGACCAATTACAAGGCTCCAAATGGTTTTCGAAGATAGATTTGAGGCCCGGGTATCATCAAGTGCGAGTTAGGGAGAAAGATATTCCCAAGACAGCCTTCAAAACTAGATACGACCATTTCAAGTTCCAGATAATGTCGTTTGGGCTAACTAATGCACAGACAATATTTATGGATTTGATGAACAATGTGTTCATGCCCTTCTTAGATTTATTTGTGATTGTGTTTATCGATGATATCCTGGTATATTCTAGGCCCGAGGTAGAACATGCGGATCACTTGCATACTGTTCTTAAAGTTCTTCAAACTCGAGAGTTATTTGCCAAATTTTCTAAGTGTGAGTTTTGGTTGAACTCATTGACCTTTTTAGGGCATATTATTTCAACCAATGGAATACGAGTAGATGCCCAAACGATTGGGGCCGTGAAGATTTGGCCAAGGCCTACAACACCTATGGAAGTTCATAGTTTTCTGGGCATAGCAGGTTATTACAGGAGGTTTGTAGAAGGCTTTTCTTTTATTTCCGCACCACTCACGAAGCTGACCCAGAAATCAGCTAAGTGTCAATGGACATATGCTTGTGAATGTGGTTTCCAAGAGCTAAGGGATAGATTAACTTCTACCCCAGTCCTGACACTTCCAGAGGGATCGGAAGGTTATATTGTCTATTGTGATGCTTCAGGTGTTGGGCTAGGCTGTGTGTTGATGCAACATGGTAATGTGATCACGTATGCTTCAAGGCAGTTGCAGGAACATGAGAAAAATTACCCGACCCATGATCTTGAATTGGCTGCAGTGATTCATGCATTGAAGATGTGGAGACATTATTTGTATGGCATCCACGTTGATATTTATACAGATCATAAGAGCTTTCAGTATATCTTCAAGCAGAAAGAATTAAATTTACGACAACGGCGATGGTTGGAATTGTTGAAGGACTACGATGTTGACATCCTGTATCATCCCGGAAAAGCAAATATTGTGGCTGATGCTCTTAGCCGTAGATCCATGGGAAGTTTATGCGATGTTCAGCTAGAGAAAAGAGAGATAGCTCATGAGCTCCAGCAGTTAGCTAGCCTAGGATTTTGAGTAGTGGACTCAGGCAGTATGGGAGCTATCATTCAAAATTCAGCGGTCTCGTTGTCACACCCTTAATCCGATAGGGTGTGATGGGCACCCGACCCCTATTTAGGGACGAGCGAACCCGCTAACTCTCGTAATACTCATAATCATGCTGGCCCTCAAATCATGACACAAATACAGAATGAAAGTTTTTCGAAGAACAATATACTTTTTACCTTTCTCAGATCAAATAAAATCTGTATCATATGAAACTTATAATACAATGCATAATAATACATCGGCTTACATAGCCGCTTACATAACCGACATCTTATACCCACGACACTTCTGCAAAGTCTCTAACACGGAACATGAAACCATAACATAACACGCTGACTCGGCAGCACTCCGGAGCAAATGGAGCTCGCCAATCCCGCTGGAACATCGTCTACTAGTATCTTCCGCTCATACGGGTGTACACACGCGGCATGAAACGCGGCCCCGAAGAAAGGGGTCGGTCACGGAATATGTCCGAGTATGTAAAGCATGAAACATAATAAGCGGGATCATCGAAGTAAAGAGTACCGAAAATCATAAGACTTGCTTTTGAAAACATATATCATGCATACCAATGTTATAAAATCATCATAAAAACGTATAGCGTGTCCCGGCCCTCTAGTGAGGGACTTGGTGGGTAAAATCATCATATACATATACATATAACGTGCCCCGGCCCTCTGACGAGGGATGCGGTAAGTAAAATCATATCATCATCATGCATGCGTATACATATATATATATATATACCGTACCCGGCCCTCTAGTGAGGGACTCGGTGAATAGCGTGTCCCGGCCCCGCTAGCAAGGGACTCGGTATGCCATCCTGGCCTCCTCTCCCATATCATCATTATATAACGTGCCCCGGCCCTCTAGTGAGGGACGCGGTAAATATAACGTGCCCCGGCCCTCTAGTGAGGGACGCGGTGAACAATGCAATGAAGTGCACGAATACATGCTGGCCGGGACGCGATGAGGGCATATTATTTGGCACAAGCAGGTAGTGAGAAACCATATACATATAAATCATCATAGACTCAATGAATAAGCAAATAGTCGACGCTCGGAAGTCAAAACGAAAATCATGTTAAGTTCTCTCGAAAACAAGTCGTTCGGACTATACAAAGGTAAATCTCGGGGACCACGGACGTACATCAACCAATCCAGGCCCGCCCATGAAAATCAAAGTCATTATACGTTACAAAACTTTCTACGAACGTTTCAAAGCAATCCGGTTCTTTTTACGAAAGTTACGGACATTTCTAGACATAGGATTCTTTAGGAACAAAATCGTTTAAACCACATTCTAAATTCAACCATATCAAAGACATAAAACCATGACATGACCATATTAAGGATGCTAGCCTCGATAAGCAAATATGAATCATACACGTGCTCGGAATTTAGACGGAGTTACCTCAAAATTCGTGTCATAGCCTAATTACAACTAGGACATGCCAAAAGAAAGAAGGGGTGAGCTTTACATACCTTAGCCGCTTCCTAAGCTAATCCGAACTTACGTCTCGACTTCTCACGATCTACAATAATGTCATTAGGTATCAACCATTAGCCATAACGCTTAAGAATCCAATTGCACATTAACACTTTGTCTACCAAAATTTCGGCAGCATTTCCCCTATAACTTCGACATCTCCGAGAATTCAACTCGGTCAAGTCAACAACAACCAAACCAACAACCATACTAACAATATCCATAAGTGATTCATAACGCATTCTATCATTAATAATTCATTTCTACACAATTCGACAACATTTCATTTATATTCAAATAAACTACATACGATCAATTCAATACCAATGCTCACATATTCATTTGCTAATCCGCAACCATTCAAACAAGATTTAAGAGCGCTTTGACAATCCACAAAATATTCAAAACAATTCAAACAAGGTACTACTCCGAAACTTTCCAAGCTTGGCAAAAGCAACACAATACATTCTTTTCTTCCAAATTCATAAGCTATACCAACAATTCGCACATTATCAACATTCTTATCATAAATACTACAAACCATATTACAATTTCATTATCTTCCAAAACAGCCCCAAACGGCTACAACTTCCCTTGAGTCATTGAACTTTCATTCTCATCATAGAATACATAGCAACAACAACCAAAATACTAAGTAACATTAATTCATCATTCCTACACCATATGACATATACACGGCCACACACACAACACCATATTTTCATGAATTCCATTCATTTCCATACTCCACAACATCCACAAATCATGCATAACATATGAAAATAAAGATTGAACCTTACCTTCTTCACTCCACCTCTTCCTCGGCTAGGCTTCTACATGGCCACAATGAGCGGTTTTCTTGTTCCACCAACTACTCCATGTTAACGAGGGCCTTTCAATTAGTAGGAAAGCTAGGAGGAAAGAATTTTTCATGACCACTCTCTTGGCTCTCTCTCTCTCTCGATTTTTCGGCCTCTCCATTCTTTCTCCATACTTCTTGAATTTTCCCAAGTTTAAAATGATGAGTTGTGTCTTATTTTAGCATCACACTTATATATGTATAGATGTGGCACATGGCCGGTCATGTGCTATCTTCCCCTTTCTTTTTTTTTTTTTGTTTTCTTTTTCTTCAATTTTCTAGAAATTTCTCAAGTCACAAAAAAATGAATTGTGATCTTGCTTTGTCATCCATGCATATATATATATATATATATATAACACCCACAAGTATGAAATGAGCACATATACCATTTCTTGGCTCAAGGCAATTGGCCAACCATGGGTGGGGCCTACTCCAACATGTCATGAACTAAAATTCCCAAATTTCAAGTTTGCCCTTAATATTCCATGCCAATAACATTTATATGCAACTTGTGCATTCTAAAAAATAATAATTTATAACCTTGTCCCTAACTTTCCGCCATTAACTCGGAATGTCCAAATGTACAAAATGCGAGGTATAACATCCTTCCCCCCTTTAGAACATTTATCCTCGAATGTTCAACCAGTCTCGTAAGGTCTTCTAGAGGTCTTAGGGGGGGGGGTTCCTTTATCACCGCGGCATGCAATCTCATCTATCGGTTACGTTCCTTCCTCATTCTTACTTAATTCCTTTATTGCTTGCAATGCACTTCTTCCACTTCTCAGCCCTCGTGTATTTAACCAGAATTTAACTAGTATCTCACTCTTACCCAAATGTTTGTCTCCATTATTGTAGTCTTGGCTATCCATCCTATACCTGTTGCTTTTAATCACACACTGCGGCGACTGTCTGTGGCTTATCAGTTCAGGTTTCCGTTCCTCTGCCTATCTTGTTCACACCAAACCCGCTCGTCCTATTTTGTCATAATTCTTTCTCTTTCTTTACTCGCTCTTGACTTGCTCGCTCCCTTCCATAAAGGATTTTCTATTCCTTCTTCTCTATTACCTACAAGTCGCAACAGCATTAGCGAACAACTCTATGGCCAACATCTTGGCTCTTAATCTAGCATAGCATCACTATCCTTCCTACTATTTCTCAAGTTATTCAATACCGTCTTCTTGTCATACTTTTTTTTTTCATACCCGTTCACTTCTTAGCGTCATGTCATTCAAGGTCTCTGCAAAATTTCTCTCACCACCTTAAGTACCATCCTGACTTTTATCCGCTTATTGCTGGTTTTCCGATCCTACTAGCTTATCTCAGTAAGGGGTCTCATTTGTAGCTCAGGCATCCGTATCCAACACATTATCGTGTCAATTGTGTCTATCTCGTCCTAGCGTTTCTCTCACCCGCTTCCCCCCTTTAGGGGTGTGCTTATACCATTATCCGTTCATGTTTTGCCCCATGTCCTCATTTCCAACTTCAGTTAGGCGGTACTTTCACTCCGACGATAAGTATCCAAAGTCCTCTCGGAATGTCATCTTTCTTCCAACCTATCTCGGGTGCTTCCTTTGGTATCCCCTTGTCATTTCTCCCGTTTATACCTATCTTTCATTCTGCATACGAGGAATCTTATGCCACCTCTGTGTTACTCAGAACACACTGCTCCCACATAATCCTTCTCTCATTTTCAAAACGTATTTTGTTCACCCACGTCTATCCGTATTATACCCATCGTCTTTTAGCACTCATTCTATCTTGTTTCTCATCTTCCTATAATTGGTCTTTCACAGCCCCGTCACTCGTGGCGCTCGTGTCTCCCGTCATACCCGTTATAGCCTATCACTACGCTGTTGTCTCGCTTTCTTCTTGTTCCTTCTTTTCGTTAACTCCTTCTCTTCACCGACCTGATCCGCCCCGTCCTACGCGACCTCCTAAGGTTTCTGGCCGTTCCACGTACTCTAATTTCCTTTAGGCTACTCTAGCTTCTCCTTTACTCCTTACGTCTAGATTCTATAAGAATTTCAAATACTTCCCAGGGGGGTCACCCATCCCAAAATTTCTCTCACCCCAGCACGCTTAACTTTGAAACTTTGATAAAATACGACGCTTTAACGCCTTCCTGACTGCGTCTACCTCGCCGCATAACCTTCGTCACATAATCTGGGGCCAATTGGGATCTTGACATATTCCAAAACGTCCTCACAATGCGTTTCCCCCGCTGTTTTATTCGCACATTCCTATCCATCACCACTCTTTTTCCTTCTTATTCTGGTCTTAATCGTATCATCACTTCCTTTAACTATAATCCCATCACATTTTTCTCCTACTTATCGACTCAGTCGATGTCTTAATACCTATCACTCTATTCAAACCTACCAGTCCTTTTTAGATCATCTCTTAATATCGCTAGTCCATTCCAATTTCCTTATTACCATATCCCCATCGACTTCCTATTTACTACCATTATCAATTCCACGGGCACTTTATTCCTCAAGGGCAACCGTACTCACAACTCAGTCAAATTCCATTGTTATTATTAACACGCCCCCCCCTTTTTTTTTAAAACACAATCCAAACTTATATCTCATTCTCGTATTATTTCTAGAAAATTTTTGGCAGGGTTTCCTCTATATTCCTTACTATCCCAAAACCTGCACGCAGGAAATACCAACAGTGCCTCGCAGGGCCATCATATACATCATATCATATCGTATCGTATCATAGCCACACAGGGCTCTCAACATTCATAAAAGTCTGAAATTAGCGGACTTACCTCATATACTTAACACAACTATACGTGTTACCCTTCCTTATCTACTTTCCTTTTCGATTTTCAACTTCACATTGCAATCGTACATCAATACCTTACTCGGCATATATCCTTCGTACTTTTGCTTTCCTGCGGGCTTTGTTCCAATATCGTCGGTCACCTTCTCCTGTCAATGCCATTCTTCTACTGCAATCACCGGTTAGTGTAAAGAAATCTCATTTCCTATGACTTGGCTCTATGGCACGATCTAAGAGGTGAAAGAAGAGTAACCATCCTAGATGCCCCGTAGCCTCCTGTTCATAAATGTGGCCGGCTTCACACCATAAACGGACTCTCGGACACGACTTTCAGACAACCCCTAGGACGAAACGCTACGATACCAATTTGTCACACCCTTAATCCGATAGGGTGTGATGGGCACCCGACCCCTATTTAGGGCCGAGCGAACCCGCTAACTCTCGTAATACTCATAATCATGCTGGCTCTCAAATCATGACACAAATACAGAATGAAAGTTTTTTGATGAACAATATACTTTTTACCTTTCTCAGATCAAATAAAATCTGTATCATATGAAACTTATAATACAATGCATAATAATACATCGGCTTACATAGCCGCTTACATAACCGACATCTTATACCCACGACACTGTCTGCAAAGTCTCTAACACGGAACATGAAACCATAACATAACACGCCGACTCGGCAGCACTCCGGAGCAAATGGAGCTTGCCAATCCCACTGGAATATCGTCTACTAGTATCTTTCGCTCATCTGGGTGTACCTGCGCGGCATGAAACGCAGCCCCCGAAGAAAGAGGGTTAGTACGGAATATGTACTGAGTATGTAAAGCATGAAACATAATAAGCGGGATCATACTGAAGTAAAGAGTACCGAAAATCATAAGACTTGCTTTTGAAAACATATATCATGCATACCAATGTTATAAAATCATCATAAAAACGTATAGCATGTCCCGGCCCTCTAGTGAGGGACTCGGTGGGTAAAATCATCATATACATATACATATACATATAACGTGCCCCGGCCCTCTGATGAGGGACGCGGTAAGTAAAATCATATCATCATCATGCATGCATATACATATATATATATATATATATATATATATATATATATATATATATATATATACCCCCGCCCTCTAGTGAGGGACTCGGTGAATAGCGTGTCCCGGCCCGCTAGCAAGGGACTCGGTATGCCATCCGGCCTCCCTTTCCCATATCATCATATAACGTGCCCCGGCCCTCTAGTGAGGGACGCGGTAAATATAACATGCCCCGGCCCTCTAGTGAGGGACGCGGTGAACAATGCAATGAAGTGCACGAATACATGCCCTGGCCCGGGACGCAGTGAAGGACATATTGAGGCTGGCACGAGCAGAGTAGTGAGAAATCATATGCATATAAATCATCATCATAGACTCAATGAATAAGCAAATAGTCGACGCTCGGAAGTCAAAACGGAAATCATGTTAAGTTCTTTCGAAAACAAGTCGTTAGGACTATACAAAGGTAAATCTCGGGGACCACGGACGTACATCAACCAATCCGGGCCCGCCCATGAAAATCAAAGTCATTATACGTTACAAAACTTTCTACGAACGTTTCAAAGCAATCCGGTTCTTTTTACGAAAGTTACGGACATTTCTAGACATAGGATTCTTTAGGAACAAAACCGTTTAAACCACATTCTAAATTCAACCATATCAAAGACATAAAACCATGACATGACCATATTAAGGATGCTAGCCTCGATAAGCAAATATGAATCATACACGTGCTCGGAATTTAAGAGCGGAGTTACCTCAAAATTCGTGTCATAGCCTAATTACAACTAGGACATGCCAAAAGAAAGAAGGGGTGAGCTTTACATACCTTAGCCGCTTCCTAAGCTAATCCGAACTTACGTCTCGACTTCTCACGATCTACAATAATGTCATTAGGTATCAACCATTAGCCATAACGCTTAAGAATCCAATTGCACATTAACACTTTGTCTACCAAAATTTCAAAGATTTCCCCTATAACTTCGACATCTCCGAGAATTCAACTCGGTCAAATCAACAACAACCAAACCAACAACCATACTAACAATATCCATAAGTGATTCATAACGCATTCTATCATTAATAATTCCTTTCTACACAATTCGACAACATTTCATTTATATTCAAATAAACTACATACGATCAATTCAATACCAATGCTCACATATTCATTTGCTAATCCGCAACCATTCAAACAAGATTTAAGAGCGCTTCGGACAATCCACAAAATATTCAAAACAATTCAAATAAGGTACTACTCCACCCGAAACTTTCCAAGCTTGGCAAAAGCAACACAATACATTCTTTTCTTCCAAATTCATAAGCTATACCAACAATTCGCACATTATCAACATTCTTATCATAAATACTACAAACCATATTACAATTTCATTAGCTTCCAAAACAGCCCACAAACGGCTACAACTTCCACTTGAGTCATTGAACTTTCATTCTCATCATAGAATACATAGCAACAACAACCAAAATACTAAGTAACATTAATTCATCATTCCTACACCATATGGCATATACACGGCCACACACACAACACCATATTTTCATGAATTCCATTCATTTCCATACTCCACAACATCCACAAACCATGCATAACATATGAAAATAAAGATTGAACCTTACCTTCTTTACTCCACCTCTTCCTCGGCTAGGATTCTACATGGCCACAATGAACGGTTTTCTTGTTCCACCAACTACTCCATGTTAACGAGGGCCTTTCAATTAGTAGGAAAGCTAGGAGGAAAGAATTTTTCATAACCACTCTCTTGGATCTCTCTCTCTCTCTCGGTTTTTAAGGATGGCCGAATGGCCTCTCCATTCTTTCTCCATACTTCTTGAATTTTCCCAAGTTTAAAATTATGAGTTGTGTCTTATTTTAGCATCATACTTATATATATATAGATGTGGCACATGGCCGGTCATGTGCTATCTTCCCCTTTTTTTTTTTTTGTTTTCTTTTTCTCCAATTTTCTAGAAATTTCTCAAGTCACAAAAAAATGAATTGTGATCTTGCTTTGTCATCCATGCATATATATATATATATAACACCCACAAGTATGAAATGAGCACATATACCATTTCTTGGCTCAAGGCAATTGGCCAACCATGGGTGGGGCCTACTCCAACATGTCATGAACTAAAATTCCCAAATTTCAAGTTTGCCCTTAATATTCCATGCCAATAACATTTATATGCAACTTGTGCATTCTAAAAAAAAATAAATTATAACCTTGTCCCTAACTTTCCGCCATTAACTCGGAATGTCCAAATGTACAAAATGCGAGGTATAACACGTCGCTAGTAGTTGAAGTAAAAGAGCGTTAATACGAAGATCCCATGTTAATTCATTACAAAAATACACTTCCTCAGAAGGAGGAGTCATCATTTGAGATTTCTGGAGATAGAGTCCTCCGATGTCGAGGCAGGTTATGTGTTCCTGATGTTACAGGATTACGCTACCAAATATTGAGAGAAGCCTATTGTTCCCATTATTCCGTTCACCCCGGAGCAACGAAGATGTATCATGATCTTAAATTTATATATTGGTGGAATGGGATGAAGAAAGATATAGCCGAATTAGTAGCTCAATGTCCTAACTGTCAGCAAGTGAAAATTGATCATCAAAAGCCGGGCGGATTATTGCAAGCTATAGAAATTCCAACTTGAAAATGGGAAGTAATTAACATGGACTTCATTACAGGCTTACCCCGTTCTCGACGTAAGTACGATTCTATATGGGTGATTGTGGATAGACTCACGAAGTCAACTCATTTCTTATCGATCAAAACTACGTATGTAGCAGAAGATTATGCAAAGATTTATGTTAAAGAGATAGTGCGACTTCACGGTGTTCCAGTATCTATTATATCCGATAGAGGGATTCAGTTTACAGTCAATTTTTAAAAATATTTTCAAGAAGGTTGGGGGACTGAGGCGAGTCTTAGCATGGCATTTCACCCACAGACAGATGGGCAAGCTGAACGTACCATTCAGACTCTTGAGGATACACTACGGGCATGCATATTGGACTTTGGAGGTAATTGGGATGATCATTTACCGCTTATTGAATTTTCTTATAACAATAGTTATTATTCTAGCATCCAGATGGCCCCGTATGAGGCTTTATATGGGTGAAAGTGTAGATCTCCAATAGGGTGGTTCGAAGTAGGAGAGACCAAATTGATAGGGCCAGACTTGGTCCAGCAAGCTATAGAGAAAGTTAAGCTTATACGGGATCGATTATTAACGGCTCGGAGTCGTCGAAATCCTATGCATATAATCGTCGAAGAAACACAGAGTTCCAGTGAAAGATTGGGTATTTTTGAAGGTGTCGCCAATGAAGGGCATCATGATATTTGGCAGGGCAATCTTGGCCCGGTACATTGGACCTTTGGGGAAAATTTTATCAAAGGTAGGCCGGGGGCTTACGAGTTGGGGTCCGATCGGTT